>NC_092037.1:99033305-99351593 GCF_003086295.3 Arachis hypogaea | reverse complement strand
CCCGGTCTTCTTCTGGACCCGGGACTACCAACTCATACTTTGGCTCGTCCTCCTCAGAAGTACAAATCCTGTGGTGAGTATGAAGATGAGTAATAAACTCAGCATCGACCAAGGGTTCCTCCCCTAGGACGTGATATCAACCCATTGAGAAAGAACATATACGAAAGCCCATTTCCTTTTCTTATAAAGGGTGACAAAAACCTACAAAAGAAAAAGAAAAGGAAAATAAAAAACACGGTCTCTAAAGGGATGATATACGGAACCAAAATCTACAAACCAAACTATCTACCTATAAAATAAAAGCATGCAAAACACAAAGCATGTCATGAAAGAAGAAAAGCTAACCTTTAGCCAAAAAGTGAAGGTTGGAAGAAGCAGAAGTCCAAACACAAGAACGCAACACGAACGAAGAAAGAAGAAATTTGAAAAATTGCAGAAACGAAAAAATGAAAGAGAGGGAAAGTATTTAATAACATGCTAAGGGACATAATGGTAAAAGCGGGGCAGTCATTAATGAGAATGCACCGTCCAAGACCTACGCACATCCCTAACGGACACGACGCTTGATTAGACGTAACTGTCAGAACCAAAAGGACACGGAAAGTCACGTCGGTCCTCCAACAAGTCGGCTACGACCCCGAGCAGAATACTCGAACCCAAATCTTGAAAAAATTGGGCTCGAGTAGGGGCACTGTTCATACCCTGGCCCAATAATAAAGGCCCAGGATCAAGCAAAGGACCTAATCCAAAGGTTGGGTCTCACCAGTACCAATCTTCATCCTATGAAGTCGGTACTCACCACGACCTGTCTAAAGAAGTCGGGCACGAGATTAGCTGGCGGATAAACACTCATTTAAATGAGTAACTACCCCTAGAATCTCTCTAACCACTTCCACGAGCCATATCTTAACCTCCCTAAGATAATGGAACGGTTAACACCTAAAAATGGCACTACTCCAACGGTGGTTATTGGTTCACCACTATAAATACACTGACACCTCAGGTATCTCTAAGCCCAATACTCTCTAGACCTGCTTACACCCTTGCTGACTTAGGTATCGGAGTGTCTTTGCAGGTACCACCTCCATCTCCTCACACAAACAAGTCGGACAGAACCTCCCGAGTTGCAGATCCTTCGGAATCCTCCTCCTTCACACATTTGGGCCAACCAACTCCATCTAGCCCATCAATATCCGGTTACCCACCGTAACAATTACCAATCGTTGAAACTGCATATCTGAATTTGTCACGAATTTAGCAAAACTGAACTGAAACTAAGGGAATTTAATTTCATTATGTGCTCCACTTCGAAGATTCTCGGGCAACGTAAAAAGCATGGAGGGAATGGAACTTGAACTTGCCCTATAAAGTTCCGTAGATGCTATTCCTCAATCAAAAATCGAGCTCCTCCTAAGAAATCTAACTTTAATCACATTCCATTAGGTTGGTCATAATAGGTGAGTAGATCCAACCATCCTTCGATAAAGTAGAGACTATTGCCTCTTCTTTGAACGCTTACATCCATGTAGTTGGAACCCGAATCAGTGAAGACAACTCGATGAGGTATTTCATGGATGTGATGCATTGTAAATGATTGTGGCAAAAGACAATCGAACTGGAACATTAGACGATAAGAATAACTTAGAGTAACAACAAATTAAAAATTATCAAAAGAATAATATAATAGAATGATATAATGAAATATTATAAAAAAATTATAAATTGTACCTTAAAAGGATCAAATTCAATAAAAAACGAAGAATACATTCTTATTCTATGAAGTAGTAAAAAAAAATACTAAATATAAAATTATGAATTCACTCACAAATTTAGATTCATGTACCACAGGAAAACACTATATATAAATTTTAGTAAAACAAAAATAAATATGTAAATTACCTATTATTAAGATAATTTTTTAACAATGCATTAAATATTGATTTGATACAATTATAATGAATATATATTCCTAAATTAGTATAATTATATATTAATTTCATCATATCACGGGTAACAAAGATCTTTTATTATTAGTATTACTATTATTGATATTATTATTATCATTAAAATGAATAAAAGTATTTTTAATTGATAATTGATAAGAAGTTTAATAATACATTAAATTTTGATTTGATACAATTATAATGAAAATATGTTTCTAAATTAATAATTATATATTATTTATTAAATATTAAATACAAAAATTATATTAAGGATATTTTTATAAAATAATTTAGAAAAATTATTTGATATACGTGAATTGGATAACAAAGATTTATTATTATTATTATTACTATTATTGATATTATTATTATCATTAAAATTAAAAGTATTTTTAATATAATTGATAAGTAGTTTTATAGTGCATTAAATATTGATTTGATATAATTATAATAAGGATATGTTGCTAAATTAGTATAATTATATATTATTCATTTAGTATTAATTATAATATAATTACAATAAAATAATTTAGAATAGAAAAAAAAATTTATTCGTTTTGGAGGAAACGGAGCATGAGAGATCGCACGTACCTTAGTAGTTGGGGAAAACCCAATTTAGTATACTAGTAATAATTTTTAAAACCGAGTTATTAGCCTTTGCCAAATTATTTTAATATGAGGATAAGATGATGTTTTGATTTAAGATTGATATTTAAGTGATTATATATTATGATATGTAAAAAATGTGTCCAACACGTATTTTACGTATTGTCAGAAAATGTTTGTTTTAATATGATAATAAAATTTATACGTACCGATACGTTTAAAAATATAAACAAATAATAATTAGAAATATAAAATTTATTTTCTACATCAGCATTTATTTTTTGTTTAAAATATATATTATATTATCATTTTTACTATAATATTTTTTTAATTAAATACAAATAAAAATATTTTTTTATTTAATTCTATAAAAAGACTTAAATATCTTTTTGTATGTTGGATAAAATGTAATCTCTTTAAATTAATCAAATATCAGTCATCTATTGATTTCTCGCCGCGCTCCTCCCACGTGCTCCCGCCGTGTCCCTTCCCTGGACCCTCTCTCTCCTCTGTCCTCTTCTGACCCACCACTGAAGCCCACACTCCCGCTCGGTCCGCCTCCGGGTGCGGGCCGGCCGTCTCGGTCCGTCGTCTCGGTTTCGGGACCTCGCCGTCGCCGAGTCGTCGTAGACCGTAGTCCGTGGTGAGTCCCTGCATCGTCGCTTCCCCTGTTCTGTCTTTTCCAAATTTTCCTTCTCCTTGTATTTTGAGATGATGTTGAATTGCTAACCAATTAATTTACTTTGTTTCTGATCTAAATGTTGCTATAAATCATTGTCGGTAAAATCATTGTAATATTTTTCCCAAATTGACGTTATTGCTTGAGATCTTATGTGTGTGGACATGCACGTGGCGGGTTGGGATTGAAGAAATCCCAGTCATTCGGATCTTTGGTTTGTGATTCAAACTCAATTGGGGTTCAGCCATTCAGGTGTGTGTGATTTGTTCTGATTCCAAATGTGATTGTTTTTTTTGTTCCTTTGTCGTGCCTGGTTTATGCAGATTACATGTTTGAGATTTTGATTCTATGGTTTTGAAGCTGAAAATTTTGCTATAGAATGTTCAATTTTCATTATATTCTATCACCTTCAATTTCGATAGTGAAGGTTTGAAGCCTTGATTCAAAGGTAAGAAGAGATAGTTTTTCAAGTTTATTGGCTGAATTAAGAAATTTGGGTTGCCCTGCAGTTAACTTGTTTCTTTTTAGCATTTCAGTTGTTAATTATGTCTATGTTCTTATTTAGCAATTCTATTGAAAGTATTCCAAAGTGCATATTTTTTGAACTACACTGTAAGTGCATCTGTTCAAGCAGTCTGTTTTTTTTTTTTAATCTTTATATCTGATTTCTTGACTGTCATTGAATATGACCCGTCATTTTATAAACACAGTTTTGCTTGTTGTCAGCTCAATAAATTCTTATATGAATCAGATAAGATATTAACTGATTGATGAAACTGTCCTGTATGAACCACAATGAAAGAAATAAAAATTTCCTTGGAGATGAAATATACTGTTTTAAATTAAGGTTTCTTTTATAATGCATTATTTCTCTTTTTTTTTTGCCAAAAATTTAATTTATTCAGTCAGAAATCAAGGTAACAAAGTAATTCCGTTAAAGTCAAAACTTACTTATTTATTTGATGTAATTCCTAGGATACATGTCATTATTGTTTCATGCTCACTGAGAACTTGTATGGATATCTCCCTTTTTAAAGTTGGTGGAAAGCAGATGCACAGGCTGAATTTGCCTTTTTAATTGCAAAGATAATTTATAACAATGAAATTAAAGGATTGGTTTTCATGGTTAAATTTATAGTTACCTCTTAGGTCCTAGATATCTTAGTATGCTATGTCTTATGTTGCTCAAATTCATCTGTTGCATGAACCATTCATATATGTATCTTTCCATATATCACATTATCTATTTTCTTAAAGGTGTGGTTTCTTTGATGATTCCATCAATATCATTGTTTATTTAATTGTTAATCCAACACTTTGTTCATGTAAAATAAATTGAATGCTTCTAGGTTTGGGTAAAGTGGGGAGAGAGACGCCAGTTCATTGCCCAGAACAAGCTAGGTAACTTAATGATAATTTTTTATAATAGATCAGTTGTTCATTCCTTCTTTGAATTGTCCAGTTATATTTAGGTCTTCCTAGTTTGTGATTAGTTCAACAATTGTCTGTGATTTGACTTTTAGGTTGGATAGTACTTGATTTTGTTACAAACTAGAAATTTGCTTCGATTCACACTTTCACTGTATCAACTGGTCTTTCACTCACTTACAGCTCATAACAAGCATGCCAGTAGCATTTGTCATAGTATACGGAAGATGTAGCTAATTGAAATGCAGATTTTGATTATTTGGGAAGTCTTTTGTGAACAAATTTTACAAAAATATATTCCTGTTGCCTCCATCTAGGCATGTTTATTATGCATGGTGATGCTCATTAAATTGTTTAGGAAGTATTTTTCTTAAAATTTTACAAAAATATAATTATTTCTATACTTTTATTTGCATATATAATAAACTTCTAATATCTGGTTTTGGTGCTTTTTGAGAAAAGGGATAGTTTCCTAGGTGCTTTTTTCAAACTTGTTATTATACCAGTTGCAATTTGGATTAGTATGACTTAGAGGATGTATCATTAGCTCATTACTTTAAACACAAACTATATTACCTTACTAACACAAGTTGAGGCTAAAATCATGTTTGGGCTTTGGGAGTTGGGACATAGCTCAGCTCAATTTTATTGAGCATATTTGAAATGAATTGAGACTTGGTTTGCATGCTTCAATTCATTAACTGGGCTACTTTTTCAATGCCAAGACAAACATGCACTATGATTCTAATTAGATCCAATGATAATTGCATAGTTAACGGAACTAGCTTTTCAAGGTTGAATTGGTGATTTTAATGAATAAGCTATAAACCTCAAAGTGTCCATATTGTTAAATATCCGATGTTCTGAATGCTGCATGACATCTACATCTTCAAAGAACTACCCTGAATTTAGTTTATAATTAATTTTCAGTTGAACCAGTGGGACGATCTTATTTTTCACTTCCTCCCGCCAGGCTCACCTTTCTTTCTGTTATATTTTTATGCTTACATATATTCTTTACAGGGATGACTTCCTGTCACAAGGTAGTTGGTGATATCAGTGCACTTAGGAGGTTGTATTATAATATGTACAAATTTTCTTATTTCACAAAAATAGTTTTGCACTTGGTTGACTCGGTTAAGTAACAATAGAAGAAGGAAGTATGTAATGCATGAATCATAATAAAATAATGGCCTAATTAAGCAACAAGATCCATTAGTTTACCTTAGGTTTCTTGAAATTTATTACCATGTTAATATTCTGGGGTAAAAAGTAAGTGAAAGATTATTGTGCGATTTTATGTTCATCTGTCCTGTGTTAGTGGTTTTTTCCTTGGTACTGTTCACTAATTTAGACAAGTGCCTTTCTCTAATATGCCCTCATTTTCAGGAATGTCACAATACACATATTTCATAACAATTTGATCACCGGTGAAAACTCATATAGCAAACTCTCTCTTGTTGATTTGAGGAGCTGTTTGATTTAGCTAATTCAGATTCAACTGCCACTTCTCAGTACCAATTTAGCATTACCGTTTGTTAGCTCTATAATGAACAGGTATTGTTCTCTTTTACTTACTATATACAACTTTTCTGGTATCCAATGTTTGCTTCCTGGTAACTGTTGGCATTAGATTATCAAGGCCTTTTTTTTGAATGTTCCTGCAGGCTAGAGATCTTGTCTTGATTTTGCAATGACTCCTTCTCATTGAGGTAAATATTCGTCATGGAATTTCGTAGCAGACAACATGTTAGTTTATTAGTTATGTATTTTTAGTTTTTACTGACTTCCTGAAGTTCCTTTCTAGCAGTAGCATCTATAGTTGTAAAGACGGTTGTCATGATGTTTTGAGAATCTCTAGTAAAACATCTCAAGATGGTTAATAATAATATTATCGTTCTTTGGCAATAAAGGTCATTTGAATTGGGAGTTTGGCACAGCCCAATATTTTTCATTGTATGGTAATTTGTTTTTCTTGTTCAATGTTCATCTCAGGTGCAAGATTTACACCTTATTATTCCTGGCTATTTCTTTTGAGTGGAGCAGTGATACACGCCCGCTTTCTTATCAGCAGGTTAATATTGTGTACATTAAAATTGCACTTTCATGGATATTCTGATATTTTGGAAACTATGAGAGTAGACTATTAATTATTTCTTTATTATGCATATATATCAATTTTATAGATAAAG
The DNA here is from genome assembly GCF_003086295.3 of Arachis hypogaea. Taxonomy (NCBI): domain Eukaryota; kingdom Viridiplantae; phylum Streptophyta; class Magnoliopsida; order Fabales; family Fabaceae; genus Arachis; species Arachis hypogaea. Next base: position 99,344,745 of record NC_092037.1, on the reverse strand, counting down.
ATAATGTTCCTAGCTATATAGATAAATATGAGTAGAAAAATGATGCAAACTCTATTGTAATTAGAACATACAAAGTAAGTATATGCCAATCAAGCAGTTTCCAGAACTCTTTCAAAATGCAGCTGTGAGTATATGCTGAGCAGGAAAAGAGGGGAATTTGTGTGATATTCAGTACAGTTTGAATAATATGTATCAGCTTTGCGTAGGGTCTTACATTTTGTAAAGGTCTAAAGGGAAGTTAGGGTGTTTAATGCGACCATTCAAATGGTTATTGTAATTGATATTAGTTCAGAACAATTGGAATTTTTAATTTATGCATGTTAAAATTGCTGATTCTATCTCCCTTTCTCTAATAATTCTTCATGCATGTGTACAGGATCTGCCACAGACTTTTCCTGGCCATCCATGGTTGGACACTCTCGAGGACATGCTGCTCTTAGACGTGTTCTTGTTGTTTATTCTTTATGCGATTCTAATGTTGGATATTGTCAGGTGGATTTGATCTGCTCTTCCTTCTTATTCTGAATTATTTTCCCCTCTCTTAAGTTCTTGTTGGATGATCTGGCCTCCTTGTTTTCAGGATGCTTGTATTGTAGATCAGAATTGTAAAATTTAATACCTTAATAACTTAACTGTTACTGTTATAATGTGAATAAATGTCAACTTAGGACATTGTGCTATTTCATTGCCCTAGATTTACATTATTAAAGAGGCATTTGCACCTGTTCAGTTTAACTTTTGTTAGCTCGACATTTTATTTTAATAGTGTAATAGAGAGGAATTGGTTGTATAATAAAGTGGTGGTTTGTAATTTTGAAGTGTAAAGGTTTTGGAAAATCTTTACTCACTCTTGATCTCAACATCTGAGGGCAACAAGCAAAAATACGGATGCATTTAGGAAATATAAATTCTCTTATTAATTATTATACATATATCATATCACTTTAGAGGATTCATTTGTGAATTATTTATCAACAAAAATTATGAGATGTAGATTTATCTTTTTGGGGTGAGATGTCGCCAGTTTCAGCGATAATGGCAATGAAGAACGATCGATACTTATTTGATAGCTAATAACTACCTGAGTATTTAATTTCTGTTGACATTTATGTAAGCAATCCATTTAATTTTTTAAATAATTTTGGATAAAATATAATATTTAAAAAGGAGCATGTTACTTCCATGGGTGAATTATACTACAAGATCCACGGTTATATCTTACAAAACTTGATCTTCAATTATAATGGCAAAAAAGCTGTCAATTGGAATAAGGACAGGTTCAATGATGTATCATCTATTACATGCCCACACTGACCTATGCTTCATGAAATACCAAGAGAAGACTGCAGATGCAGATCATCCATCTCTGCAAGTTCTTTAGTAATTCATCTTGAGAAGCTATCAACCTTCTTCAGCATCTGTAGAGCAGCCCTACCACCCTCGACACAAGTAACTGTTGCCCTATATTTCTGTAAAACACCTTCTGCAACTTTTCTGTTCACTGCATTAGCATCAACCACCAAAATTCTTTTTTGTAATGATAGATTCCCAAGTTTGGATACTTTCTTTCTAGTTGTTTGCCTTTTTTCAATTCCAAGGGATTCTCTATAGGAGCAAACCAAAACACTCAGCCAAAAAGGCTTCATTAATATATCATCAATGACACCTAAACTAGAAGAGACTGTATAATCAAACTATGGAGTAAAGTAACTTTGGTTATTACGTTTGAATAAACATACAATCGAGTAAAGTAACAGAAAAAAGATTTATCAACGGTAAATACTCATTCAGCCTTAATTATTTACAAAAGAACTTCTACTTTCAAAGTCCACTTGCATGGGGAATTAAATACTAAGAAAAAGCCAGCAAATATGGCATGGCTTATGGTTAATAATTCAAACTGTTACATAGAGATATTTAGGGAATAGCCAATTATAAAAAATTGTATTGAGTGGTTAAAGAAATGCAACGAATAAGGATGAAACAAGAGTTTGGCTACAGCCATAGACAACAATATCTAGGATACATGAAACCTGTTGGCTCTGCTTCCTCTAGAAATTTTTTTAACATCTTTGGATGGTACTCTAGAATCTCACAATATATAAGTTCTTCTACATCTTCCTTTGTTATCCTGCGTCTCTCAAACTCAAATTCCATCTTTGTAACTGGCTGGCAGAAGGTTTTCTCTCAACCTTGGCCAAGCCTTTAAAATATGGAGCCGCTAACGCCTAACAATATCATACACAAGATACCAAGTTAATAAAAGATTACCAAAGAAACTGAACCAAAGACGGATGAAAATTCAGAATTCAACCTCTTCAGCAGAAGGCCAATCTTTAGGCTCAAGGGCCAACATTCTATCTAACAAACGAAGAGCAAGGGGGTCTGCATTAGGAAACTTCTGGGAGAAAGGAACTGGCTTCTTCTTGGGTATGCTGCTCAAGTATCTCCGAGCTTTCTCATTCCTTACCTATTAATATGCAACCAAGGTTGCATTGAGTAAAAACTAAAACACACAAGACTGCAAAGAGGAAGGGAAACTGAAGAACAGATCCTAGCACACTACAAGATTTCTGCTTGTTTATGGAGATTTTTTTGTGGAAGTTTTGAAAAACCTCCCTAACATATTTTATTTATGGCAAAATATAAAACCTCCATTAATTAAAACTAGTTTAAATTTCTAAGCCCAATTTTCTAAACCAATAGCCAGTGCCTAACCTATTCTGATTAAACCCAAACAAATTTAACTCAAAAAAAAACTTAGACCAAAAAAATTGGAAGAGGAAGAAGAGGGAGAACACTACAAAAAAAATATCCATTTAACCACATTTTTTAGGCTACATTTGAAAAGCGTAATATAGGAATAGGTTACGCTTTTTTCTGTGTTTTTTTTTTAGGAAAATAAAAAATACATTTGTAGCATCACTTGAAAATTGTAGTCTTAGATATTATAAATGTCACTTATAAAGTATAGCCTTATCTTAAAAACTATGAGTTCACTTTTTACACCAAAAAATACACTTTTAAAAAATAACCTATTTATCAGATTTTAGGTACGCTTTAAAAGTGCTGTCTAATGTATCTCAGATCAAATGTCCAACACTCTAATATTTGTTTTTTTCAATTTTCAGCAAATAATACACATACAAACACTTAGCCAAATAAAATGAAAACATAAAAGTGTAAAACCCCAGCTTAGCTTTTCCCTTCTTCACGCCACCCCCAACCCAGAGAAGACTCTGCGCCATCACCACTCACTATAACATCCCTAATTTCTAACCCAAAATCCCCAAACTAACTCAGAAAATCCTAATTTCCCCGATTCCTAACCCTAACAGCCGCAACCTCACCCTCCTTCAACGTAACAAACAAAAGCAGCCACTGTAGAGAGAAGAGGGACCGGGAGAAGAAGAGAAGAGAGGAAAGGCCTGCCCAGCCGTCACCACCGCAGCGCCGCTGCAGCTATTGCCACCTTCAGAGCTGCGGAAAGTCGTCCTCCCTGCCGTCGAATGCCGCCGTCGTGTCGCACATGAGAGAGAGAGAGAGAGAGAGACAGATTCGAGAGGAGCTACCCACGATCGCTGCCGTCGAAGCCAGGCTCGTCGCCGTCACCACCTACGAAGCTGCGAGGAGCCGCTGTCGTGCTCGTGTCGCTGGGCGCCGTCGAGCTTCCCTCACCCTGAGCCGTCGATCTGTCGCCACCGCTACAAGGGCTTGTCGCTGGAGCCACGACTGTCACTGAGCTTCCGTCGCCGCTGCCGTTCAAGCCGCTGCTGCCGTCGATTTGTAGTTGCTGCGATTGGAGCCACTAGCGGGGGTGAGTTGCTACTGCCTTGTTGCCGTCCTAATCATATTCAACGTCCACTGCCCTGAGCTGTTTCTGCCCTTCAGTTTGTTGAGTTCGGATTCCTTGTGCTACTGTAACTGTCATTACTGAGGTGGGAACCAACGTTTCTGTTTGGCTGCTGCTGAAGGTCTTCCACCATCACTGGAGCTGCCCAGAATCATCGTGGAAGCTGCCAAGATATATGGTTGATTTCTAATTATGCCAAGACATCATCACTAATTAAGTTTTATGTTGATTTTTTTTATTTTATTTTATGTCCTGACTGCATTATAACTTGTGAATTCCATTTCCTTTTTGATATTCAATGTTTTGACAAACTGCCATGGTTTATAATCTATTGATACTTGCCATTTTCATGCTTAATCAGTCTGATTTAGAGATATTTTGGAGCTGACTAAGGCTTTTAACATGAAAGAGACTGAGGCAAAGGCATATATATATTTAAAATCCTGATTACTTTCCTTTAATGCATCACAGCCTTTAATGCATCAGCTTGCTCTTTTTATTTTGTTATGCTTCTGTTTTGTGTTGCCTCCTTAATAGTAAAAAAGATTAAGGAGGCTCTATTTTGTGTTTTAGTTAATAGTTTAAGGATTAAGACATGATATTGACTAATGAATATGAATGAATAGTATTATCCTATTGTGCATTTCACCAAAACTCCTTATTTAACAGCTAATATTATATATAGTTCTACGTTCCTAGTAATCTTAGTGGAAAGTAATTAGCTGAAGTTGCTGGTTTTTTGTTGCAAAGTGGTAGTTAATTACTACACTCACCTAACTATATCAGCTTATAACTCTCGAGGGGTAAAATATCTACATAAAGGTAGTGATGCTTTATTTGAATGTATTGATTTTTGTTTATCTATATAAAGACTTGTTTGAGAAGTGCATGGAGATTGCTCAGAAGTCTCTTGATGATGTACATGATGTTGTCCTTGATAGTTATTCAGATGATTGTTACTAAGAAAGTTATAGATTGTCCTTGATAGTTATTCTGTGTTGTCCTTGATTGTCTTATGGATTTTGTGCTGGAGTTGTAGATTTTCTGTTCTTGGTATTAGATTTCTTTGTTTTCTCTTTTCAAATAGGATATTGTGAAAAGCTTATTTTTGGTTTTATAATGTAACTGTTTAGGATGCTGGTTTCAATCGTAATCATTCCAGTGAAGTTTCTTCTCCGGTTGCTGGGCACTTTCCAGGTTATATGGACTATCAAGTAGGAATGAGACCACAGATCCCTGTTGAGAGAAAATGGGCCCTCGGGATTCAGGTGCAGTGTTTTACTTGGCTAAATATATAGTTATTAGACTTGCAATGCTGTTATGCTTAAATATATAGTTATTAGACTTGACTTTCTTTTACTGCTGGCTACTCTGGATATCTAGTCTATCTTTAAAGTTTTGCAGGTATTTAATTTCCTGATTATTTTGGTTATTTCTCTAAATAAACTCTGTATATTTCTTAATATTAGACAAGTTGTGTTACTTGCAATAATAATACTCCTTTTTATACACTTCCAACTTTTCAATATAAAAAAACTATAATTGAAAAAATAAAAAATAATTGTATACTATTTTCTAAATAAAAAAGTCAATAGGTTAAGATATAACAAAAAATAGTGTAAGTATTACTTCTCAATGTTAGAGTTGCTTATAGCTATCAAACAAGTTGGTATGATCCATTTAGGCCTACTTGACTAATTATATATCAAATATGTGCGTCTCTAAAATGAAAGCTTAGTCCATTTAAAAGAAATTCACTGAGCTAGATAAACTAGTCCATTTATTTTTATTTTTTATTTTTTATTTAAATAGGCAGTTTTTTATTAAAAAATTAAAAAAATGGGCTAAAATAACTTGAGATTGTTCTAAAATCTGGGTAAGGGAATTTAGCAGCCTTGATTTCAAAGTTAACAACAAAGTTATTTTATTGAGATTAAGTAGAGGTAGAATCTTGCAGGTGAGTTCTTTTATTTCAGATATCAGAGTTGTGTATTGTGGTGTACTAAGAAATTGTCTTGCTTCTTTGAAGAACAAGTGATATGCTTGTGTCTTATTTTATTTTCTGGATATAGTTAATCAAAGTGTGTGTTATCTGTTTCTTGGATATAGTTAATCATGTGTTATCTGTTTCCATTTATTTTTCATAGAGAGAATAGATGCAAATGGGGTAGAAATTGGTAACTCATGCAATGTTTTTCAACTTCATATGTTTAGTTTGAGTGAAGATTTGAATGGAACTAAAGTATTTATAACAGATTTGTGTTGAATGGTAGTATACTTAACAGATTTTTATAATCAAGTGTGTGCTAGAACTAGTTGCATGAAATGTTAGTCAGTGTCTATTTGGATTAGAAAGAATTCAAGAATGGAATACATGTATTCAGATTAGATTTGAGTTAGAGTTCATTGTGCACTACCACATACTGGTTGTGACTTGTGGCAAAACATGTTCTTTGGATTAAATCATGACTTAAAATCTGTTTATATGGATTGTGGAGTATCACTGCTTCTAGTAAGGGTCTAATGTTGTTTGCTGTAGGCTTATAAAGCATTGAATGAGTGGGTTATCAGGTGATTTATTACATTGTTGTTTCCTTCAATTAGTATTGAAATCAAGAATTAATTGGAAACTTTGGTCTATGAATAATTTGTAGGTAGAGGAGCGTGGTGTTCCAGTGGAAGAATTGTTAGAAGCTGATGAAGTTTTCTGCACCGGAACTGTTGTGGTTATCAACCCTGTTTTCTCTGTAACCTATTGGGATTGTGATACTGATTTCTGGTGGCATGTATCAATGAATTTTCGAATAATGATTTATTTTTCTGTGTGACATGTTTGTATTAATTCATCAACACTAATTCATCACTAAGTTATGGAGTTCTAGTTAATACGAGCTCTTTGTTATTCACTGCTCTAATCAGGTTACTACTCTATCTTAAGGACCATCAATTGCTTGTTGGTTGTTACTTCTTTTACAATCTTTACCTTATTGTATTTATGAATCATCAAACAGCTGGAGCAGAGGTGCAAGCATTGGGCATCATAGTGATGATAACAGACCCTACCTCAAACAGCGGCACTTTGCAGTCAGGATTCCACTTTCCATTACTCCTCTCTTTTATTGAATTTTATTTAATACTGTTGTTGACAATTTTGGTTCATCAAAGGTGGTGTGCTATTTAAATAATTATGGCAAGGATTTCAATGATGGACTCTTTCGTTTCCGGGATGGCCAGCCAATGTCAATTATGCCAATGGCTGGAGTGAGTTTATACTCTTTCACTACTACCACTTGTGTTTTTCTTTTCTGGTCAAATGGTTTCTACTGCTAAATAAGGAGAGTGATTTCTCAAAATTTCATTATTGAAATGATTCAATGTAAGAGGAAATGTTTCGCTTTTTAATTTATTTTATCCTTTTTTATCTTTTAACAGGATGTTCTGATGTATACTGCTGAACAGCGAAACATTCATTCTGTTGATGAGGTATATTCAATTGTGCTCCTTTCTTGCATGCCCTTACTTACTTGGCCTTGTACATAATCATCTGTTTTATTTCAATTTAAATCTCCTTCTCCCGGACTCCGTGTCCTTAGAAGAAAAGGGATAGAAGAGAAAACAGGAAATCATAATTTTCATCTTTGATAATTACCTGATGGGAAACCATATTAATTCTTGAAAAGAGTACTTACTTTAGGGTACCATTCTAAAGATTCCAGAATGCTGAAATGAAATAGTCAAGGATGTATCTGGTGCTTTCACTGATTTATGTCAAAATATTATTTTGGTGAATTGGTCATATGAACTCATTTGATCTTCTTTACAATTTGTGTAACTGAATTATTAGTTCCCGAGGAAGGTGTGAATGTGATTGAGGGTAGCAACTAGCAACTAGCAAGTAGCAACAATAAGAGAAGAATCCTAGGTTTACTTTTGTGGCTTCATGTTTGGTTTCTATCCTTTTTAATTCTCATTTTTCTTTTTTTTTTTTTTTTTTCTTGCAAAACAGGTCTAGCTCTCTGAACTTCAAAGAAAGTTGTCTATATTGATGACTATAACACAAGAAATCATTGCCACCGAGCTTAAATTATTAATTTTTTTTTATATAAACAGGTCTAGCTAAAGGTGTTGCTGTTGGAATATCTATAGCTGGAACAAGTGGGGTTCTGCCATTATTAATTTGTGCTTGTGTTAGATATTTCCAGAAGAAGGAAAAAGAAAAAATTAAATTGCCAACAGAAGATTTTATATCAAGTTCAACCCAAGATGGTAACTGTATTTTATTGAAATTCTAGGCTTCTTAATCTACTATTTGTTTCTTTCTATTTGATTAAGTTATATTAACTATGACACAATGTTAAAATGTTCAATGAATTAATTATGTTGTGATCATGAATTCATAATAATAACACTTTTTGTTTCTTTTTTCCTTATCCTTGTAAAGCATCTAGCAGTGGTGAATATGAAACTTTAGGATCCACAGCTGCTAGTGCTTCTGGCCTTCCAGCAATTATGGCGGCAAAATCGATGGAATTCTCTTATCAAGAACTAGCCGAGGCTACAAATAACTTCAGCTCTGATAACAAAATTGGTCAGGGTAGATTTGCAGCAGTCTATTTTGCAGAATTGAGAGGCCAAGTAAAAACAAGCCAATTATATCTTTAATAATGTTATATAATCTTCCAGAATTAAAAGGAAAAATAAATTATCTTTGACCATTAGTAGCTTATCTGCATAATTTTATTGATAGTTAAAGATAGTAAAAATGGTAGTTAGGCATTTGGCAAACGAATAAAATTGATGAGACGTGGCAAGGGACCACATACATATACATAATAAATATAATAATAATAATACTAATAATGCTACAAGATTAGTGGTCCTATCTATATATGATTTTGCAAACCCTTTGATGAAAATTTCAATGCTAGTTGGTGAAGATCAACACAAAAAGTCCACAAACAACAAAGAGGTGGTGGAGCCATGAAGGTATTAATATGTCAGCATTAAAGGTTAGCTCTAAATTATAAAATGTTCTTCTATTGTTGTGTTCTGTTCTAACCAAAATTCACATATCAGAAACCCGTGAGCATCACAGTGTAACTCTCACAAGTTTTCATAACAGTGAGTTCCATATAGGAATAATAACAGGCAAAGATTTTTGTATATAAATCCAAGGCTATAATCTGCAGCTTTTGGAGTGTTTAGCAAAGTTGAAATTAAAGATATCATATATCTCTTGATGAGTAAGCTTCTATAATATGATTTTTTTAAGAATGTTATGTACCAAACTTAATCATCAGCTTTTAATTCTGGATGGTTTCATTTTGCAGGATATTAGGAAGAGTTTAATTATCTTATGGAGATTTCATCTGAATTGGTAATAACATATTCATATCTATAGTTTAGCACATGTATGTTATCAAAATCAATTATGAAATTTTTTGCATTATTGTATATTATGTATATGCAAGGTATAATGGAGGATCCTAATAGCTTTCTCTGGCACTTAAGCTCTATTGATACTTGTGCCTAACTACCATTTTAACCATTTAGTTCTTTATCTCACACTGTTCCTGTTTATATCCACCGTGATGTGAAACCTGCTACCATATTAATATATAAATACTTCCGTGAAAAGGTTAGTTTATTGTAATATTCTTGGTAATAATCATTATTTTCCAATTTTTGTTTTCTTTTTTCTGATGAGACTAATATTAAAACTGTCTAATAAGGTTTTGGAAATTCACCAGGTTGCAAATTTTGGGCTAACTAAACTTAGGGAAGTTGGAAGCTTTTTATCACTTCATACTCGTCTTGTGGGAACATTTGGATACATGCCTCCAGTGTAAGAACTTAGTTGTTAATTGTCTTAGAACATAACAGTAAGTATTAGAAAATATAAAATAAGTCAACGAAAGTTGTGGTTGATACAATTTATAGATTCTGAATGTCTAAGAACTTGGTTTGACATGACTGAATTTATAGATTCTTGGGTTGGGCATAATGTCAGATGTGAGTGTTATCTCTACTTTAGTGACATCTTTTTTCCATTCTTGATTCAAAATGATATCTTCCTTTGATTTTGGTCATCTCTGCTTTGTATATTATTGATATTTTGCACCCAATTTAATGTTATTTCTACTTTAGCGGATCAAAATGCTTCAACCAGCTAAAGGTTGTTATGGGCGCAGCACCAACAGTAAGTTTTACTCTCATCATTATGATCTTGTGTTATCAGAATGTGAACTTCATATTATGTTTCTATGTAGATTGAATTTTAACAAATTGCTAAATTATGCAGATACTTCTGGCAATCAAATCAGAAGAAAACAAGCTACAAGAAGTCATGGTTGGATTAGCAGCAAATGTTTTCACATTCATGTCCTCTCAGGAATCAAGCTATGTATTTCAAGAAGCCGGAATCATTGAAGTTGAACTGGCAAGTATACTAGTACATATTCTCAAGAAGCACAAGTATCCGGCAACAAAGGTGCTGAGGATAAGGAGGTTTGCCATAGAGTTTGCGATTTGGATGATGAAAGACAAAGCAGAAAACATAGATACCTTCAAGCATATGGGAATGGAGAAGGTGCTGGAAGGTGTATTAGAAATCACATCAGAGCTTGAAAGCTTCAATGTTTTCTCTGGTACTGTTGGATTGAACAGGCACAATCTAACAATTCACTCACTGGTTGAGACAGCCTTCAAGTTGCTGGAAAATAGGTGAAGTAATACATCACTTTTGAACCATATTGTAAAATCAGTAATCCATGTTAACGTTGAGCAAAAATTGTAAATTTGTAACACCGTACACTGTTGTTTGTTTTGTGTAAATGTGTATTATCCCACATTAATTTTGATTTTGGTTTTGGTTTTTGGTTCTGATGGTTATTTATTTATTTTTCCCTCTAGATTTTGATTCTTCAGTCGAAGAATCAAGGCTTTATTGATTTATATCAATAAGAACCAATTATTAATGAAAATTCAGGAGGAACACTTTTCAATGCTATACTCCATGGCATTTATATTTATTAAATTTTGATATTAAAAAATAAATTTTTAATTTGAGAGTATGTAAATGAGATGAGATTAAGAATGTTTTTAAATTAAAAAGAAATAAATAATTATAGAATTTGTGGAGGTTTGAAAATCTCACAAAATAGTTAATTTTTATTAAATTAAAAAATTAATTTGTGGGGGTTTTCAACTGTTACAAAAGTGATTTAAAACCCCCACAAAAGTTTAATATAAAATCTCTACTAAACATACATAAAATTCTCCACTAAATAGATTGTGGAGGTTTTTAAAAACCTCAGCAAAAGCACCTTAAATTTTTTGGGGTTTTAGAAACCTCTACAAACTATTTGGAGGGGGTAATAAACCTCGACAAATAAAAAAAAAATTGCCACAAATAAACAAAAATCTTATAGTGGCAATGGCTTCAAGAGATGGTGTTTCAAGAAGATCAGTCATGAGATCCAATTGATGGACAACATTCTTCCTAGGGAAAAGAGGCTTTCCAGTCAAAAGTTCTGCGAAAATGCATACAATGCTCCATATGTCTATAGCTGGTCAAAAGTTCTGCGAAAATGCATACAATGCTCCATATGTCTATAGCTGGTGTATACCGGAAAGAAAATGATTTCAGGTAATAGTGATTTACTGAATGAAATATAATAGATAAGTGAAAGACACACAAGTAGATTCATAAACCAACTAAAGTATTTAGCATATGGCAAGGAAGCATAAACATTTGCAAGACCAATTATTATTTATTAACCACACGCAAGCCCCATATCCAGCACACAACTAAAACAGTAACAGAACAAAATTTCAATCACCAAAAGAGTATAAATTCATACATAGGTAATAGATACATTCACAAGTCACCACACATATCATCTCCTACCTCTCAACATCCACTAAATTCCTCCCTAAAAATACAAAACACCAATTCAAAACATATTAAGATACATACATGTAAATCTAAATATACATATGAGTTGAATAACTTTACCTTTTTTCTCTGATCAGGCAGCATCTTTAAATTTTTTACAATATATTATATACTATATTTTGATTATCCATTTTTTTTAAATTGATTAAGAAACAAATTTGTATATTTTCGGTTTAAAAAATGAATTTATATTTTAAATTATTTTTTTCATGTTTTTTGATCAATTATGTTTATTCATATAAATATTTTTTACTTAAAAAAAAGTAAAGAATAATTCCAACCCAATTTCATCCCAAACAAATTTAATAACATCCATTTTTATCGCATAAAGCCATAATGAAAACTATTCCTAGAAATTTGCCAAGTTCACTCTAAGTTAGTCAATTAGCCATAATCACTCTTGTAAAGCTGCTCTCTAATTAAAAATAAAAGCTAAAAACTGCTGTACCTACAATACATTGTCATTATAGCAAAGTTTTAAAATCAAACTGGTTATCAAATCGTTCTAACTACTGATTTACTAGTTTAATTGGTTTGACTGTAGTTCAACCAAAAAAACTGTTTTTTAATAAAATAATACATAAAATATAAATACACAGAGTAAAACATAATTATAATCTAATATAAACTTTAAAATATCATCAAAAGTAAAAATATTACTTAAACCACAATATTATGATTTTTTCAAAATACAAACTCAAAAGTCAAATTAAAAAAAAAACCATAAAATGCCATATGATAAACTATTTAAGATTATTCACAATCCTACACCACACAATTATGAAAAATCACAGTTTACAGATTAACTAACAACAATTATTTAAGATTATTCACAATCCTAACCAACACAATAATGAAAAATCACACTTCATATATTAACTAACAACAACTATTCAAGATTATTCATAATCCTAAACTACAAAGTAATGAAAAATCACAGTTCATAGATTAATGGACAACAATTATTTAAAATTATTCACAATCCTAAACCACACAGGAATGAAAAATTAGAGTTTACAAATTAACTAACAATAATAACAGTTAAAAAAAATCTAAAAGAGAGCAAATTGAGTAGTGAGCACACAGGAAGACAGAGAGCACGACTGGAGGGGCTGACCCGGCTGAAGGGGTGGAGCGCGGTAGAACAGAGATAATATATATTAACTATAATCACAAATTAAACAATTTTAAATGAAATAATTTATATAACGATAATCTTATTTATTGTTATAAATACTGAATTAAATAAGTTATTATTATTTTTTATTTGAAACTATTTTTTATTAAACTAGCCTCAATATTACATATCAAATAATGCAAAATATAATTTCATACCCACTTTAATAACTTTACCATATATACAATAATGTTTCTCATAAAACTTAAGCAAAATAAATTATTTCAAAACTATTTACCATCCAAATATAAAGTAATAATTCTGATATAAATTAGCTTATATATAAACATTAAAGTAATTACATATATATAATTATTAAAACGACACCATTAAAAAAAACCAATTTTAAACAAAAAAAAATCCAAACCAAATTATATTTATTTTATAATTTGGTTTTAATCTACATATATAGTTATTAATAAAATACTAATAATTTTAGGAATATCGTGTTGAAAGTCACGTTCTAGAATTCAACATCCAAATCTTTTGTACTACAAATTATTTTAAACAAAACACCTTTTAAATTTAACTTTAATTTAAACATATTTAATTTAATTTACAAAAATAACAATTTTTAATATTTATTATATACTATCATTAATTTGCTTAATTTACTGCCCGGTTCTCATTCCAGTGGATATATAATATAGCAAGGATGCCGGCCAGCATTTGATCCTAAACTGCTACATCCTTTTGCATAATAAGTGTCATCATCACTTGATTATTTTAGTGTAATTCATAAATCAATATATTTAAATACAAATTATTTATATTTAGACACATTTAGTCCACACAAATATATTTGGTGACTGATGAACTTATCTTGTTACTGAAACCACATTTGAGTGCTTTCATGAAATGAATGAAGAAATAGTATAACAGGTTCTAACATAGCAGACAAACACAAGCATAGTTGATGGAATCCAAATCCAAAGCATCCTTCAACCTTGCTCTGAATCTCATTCTCTTACTTCTGAATTTGCCACTGAGAGTAGTTCTTAGTGTTGATGAATACAGCATAAATGACTTCCCACTTGATTTTGTCTTTGGTTCTGGGACAACTGCATATCAGGTTCATCTTTAATTTCTTCATATATACATAAATAATGTAATATATGATTGTTTTTATAAGAATATATATGTATATAGTGGGAAGGAGCTGTTAATGAAGATGGAAGAACACCTAGTGTTTGGGATACCTTTGCCCATGATGGTTGGTATTCCTATTCCATTTTGTCTTTTTCATGAGTTTGTTTTCTTAATTTTTTTTTTGTGTTAAATTAAAAAAAGTAATACTTTCTAGTTTCAATGTATTTCCATAGGTTTATCTTCAGTTTTCTAGAGTTTTGTTTGAAAAGTTAAAGAAATTAAACTTTTTTCAATATTATTAAGGATATAGAAAAGCACAGGTTCAAAAGCATGCAGAAGCAAAACATATTAGCATAAAAATATTAACATACTTTTATGGATTCACCTAACCTTTCTCTTTGCATAATACAAGCTAGTTGAGCTTTGGTCAAATTGATTCTAGTTATCAAATATTATATAAGTGCGAATATCATTTTATACCCTTTTTAGTAATTTTATCATATAAAAACAGTTTAATCATTAGTCCTTATGATTTTTACATTTTAGGTTCTTAGTACCAAAAAATGGTTTAGTTATATCTATTGTTTAATTATGCACACATGCATTCCTCTCAAATTGTAATTCACAGGTGATATGCATGAAGAAAATGGAGATGTAGCCTGTGATGGATACCATAAATATAAGGTGAATAGACATGGCCCTAGCTTCAATTTATATTCCTTTGCCCAATAATGCATACCTTGTAGTTCACCTGTTTGTTGAAAGTCCTGAAAAAGGTTTTAACATTTTAATTGTTTCTTTGGGAATATATAATGCAGGAAGATGTGAAGCTGATGGTGGAAACAGGCCTTGAAGCCTATAGATTCTCCATTTCTTGGTCAAGATTGATTCCAAGTATATAATACTCAAACTTGTGTACATTTTTATTTCTTTCTTCATTAAAGGCTTTTCTGAATGCATTTGAAAGTTGTGATTTTCTTTGTTCTCAGATGGTAGAGGACCTATCAATCCCAAGGCATTAGAGTTCTACAACAATCTTATCAATGAACTGATCAGCAATGGTTTCATATGAATTTCTTAATTTGTGGAACTATACTTTGAAAATTACTTCCAGAACAGAACAAAGTCGCAATCAGTTCTGATTCTTAAACTGATTTATCCATTTTGTGCCTTGAGCAGGAATCCAACCACATGTGACACTAAACAACTTTGATTTTCCACAGGCACTTGAAGATGAATATGGAGGATGGATTAGTCCTCAAATGATGTATTTCTTGATCTCTTGCACTGTAATGTTGTTAGCATTAGTTCATGAAACTTATACTGAATTAATTACTTTATGCAAAAGGATGTAAATCCTCTAGTTCACTTTATTTTCCTTATTGTTATTATCATCTTGCTTAGCTTCTTCATATGATAACAGGCCTTTCACATTCATATGTGATTTAGCAAACACTATGCATAAAAAAAAAAAAAAACTAATGGATAAATTACTTGGTGTGTGTGAATGCAGAAGCGACTTCACAAATTATGCAGATGTGTGTTTTAGAGAGTTCGGTGATAGAGTATTGTATTGGATCACTGTGAATGAGCCAAATATGATTGCTCTAGGTGGTTATGATCAAGCAATCGTACCACCCCAGCATTGTTCTCCTCCATTTTGTGTTAACAAAAGCATCAGGGGAAACTCAACAACTGAGCCTTACTTGGTAGTTCATCACATTTTGTTAGCACATTCTTCAGCTGCAAGATTGTATAGGACAAAATATAAGGTATAATACTATAATACCAGACCTTTAATTTTTCCACAGAAAAAGAGTGTATATTTTACTTCAAATCTTACATTGTATTTTTTTTTTTCTAAAATTAGTTTGGAAGTCTCTATAATTTCACTTAATTTTTAATTTGTTACTATAGCTTAAAAGTTTGTAATAAAGTTCATATATATATATATATATATATATATATATATATATATTTTTTAAATTCGATCAAATCATTATAATTTAGACAGTTCTAACTAAGTCTAGTTACTATACTAACATTTTTCAGTTAGGTTCTTCTAGTTGTAAAGTTTGTAGCAAGTCCTTATATTGTACATTAACTTTCAGAAGAAAACAAGCATTTATAATCCAATACAATATAGGAACTTAAATACAAACTTTCAAACTAAGGAAACCAAGTGAAAATCAAGTGAAACTATAAGGCCTCCAAAATAACATATATAATCTTTATTATATTATTTATGTGCTATTCCTTACTAATTTCTGTATGTGGTTAAATGCCAAGAACTTCAACTCATATACAAGAAAAGATTATTCTGACCCTCAATCTATTTATATTGGATTTAGTCTCCTTGCTGAAAATTGTTGACCTGGTTGCAAAAGAATGTGATTCCAGAGATACATGTCTGAATTTGCAGGACAAACAACATGGATTTGTTGGTATCACTATCTACATATTTGGGCTTTTCCCTCATACAAATACAGAAAAAGACAGAACAGCAACTGAAAGATATCGAGATTTTACTGTTGGTTGGTTAGATACAAACACCACACTAGTTCAATTCACTTCTCTTTTGCTTTTATTTTCATAGTTTTTCTTCTTAAGACAAGTTAACATATATACATAATATGAGTGTATCAATGAAGTTACAATTCATGTTTAACCTTTTTATTCTCAATAGTGTTTTTGGGCAGAAATACAGAAACATAAAATACAATTTGTTTGAAGGATATAGATACAAAAATAAATAACTTATGCAGAAAAAAAAATTGACTAATTTTTGTCCATCCGAAAAAGGAGAGTCTTGGAGATGAGTTGTCTCTGTATGAGCTAAAGGTCACAAATTCAAGCTGTAGAATCAGTTACTAATGCTTGTATTAGGTTATGACAGCCTACATTACACTCTTTAAGTATGACCCTTTTCCGGACCTTGTGTAACGCAAGATACTTTGCACAAGCTATCTTTTTCTTGTCCATCCGGAAATTGGGGACAATGGAGACGGAGACATAACTATTTTGTCTACTCTCTATCTCAGTATTTGTTCTGAGAGACTTACAAAATATAGCTTATCGACCACTAGGCCTAAAGTTTGCTTTATTCCATTGACCATGATACTATTTTTATTTGATCTCAAGTTATTAACACTTTTGAGAGCTTCCTTTTGGGGAAAATATTCTCAAGGAACTTTTATGTCAAGTTTCTGTGCTGGTTATTATATAAGTTAAGATATTGTACTCTTATTTCCCTGCTCTATTGCAGGATTATGGAGCCATTTTTGCATGGAGACTATCCCATTTCCATGAGAGAAACTGCTGGTGCAAGAATTCCATCCTTCACAAATCGCGAATCCGAACTGGTTAAGGGTTCATGTGATTTCATAGGTTTAATTCACTACAGCAATGCTAATATCACAGATAATAGTGAAGCACTGAAGAACAATCTGAGAGATTACACAGCAGATATAGCTGCAAAACTAATCTGTAATGAAATTTCCAACTAGTTGAACTTTCAATTCTCTTAACATTATTTGATAGTTTTCATTCATGTCCACAACTATGTGTACCGTTCATTTATGAATAATGAGTACTTTCTTGGTTTTGGCAGCTGGACTGAATCCATTTTCAAATGAAGAGGTGATTCTTTTCTTTCCTTTTTCATTTTTTTTACCAGTTACATCACTTTACTGTACAACTAACGTGGCTTTGAATGCTTTGACTGAATCAGTACCCTGTCGCACCGTGGGGTTTACATGAAGAATTGAATAAATTCAAGCTCCGTTATGGCAATCTTCCTATATTCATATATGAAAATGGTAAATCCCTTTCACTTTGGCATTTCTGATAGTTCTGTATTTTTGAATAAGAAATCATAGATGACCATTAGATGCACATAGAATATTATTCACATACCTACTCCAATAAAAAAATATGTGTTGTCTCATCATCCTGATAAGTGAGCATCTTAAGTTCTATGAAAATTATGACTGAATTATTGAATCCTTGGAGGATTTGTTGAAGATGGGTTTGGTGAACTAACAAAATGAATCACTAATTGCACTAAATTTAACTGCTTGGTGTATGATATAGATCAAGATACTTTAGTGGTATACGAAGGTTGTAAAAGGTTTAGAGAAAGAGGGTTGAATCTATGTCCTTTTTTTTTAATGAAATAACCCTTTAATTACAAACTTTCAATCTGAATCTGTTTGAAGTTAGCAGTGAAAAATTTATGAGACAATTTATTTTTGTCTCATGAATATCAGAAAACAGAACAGAGAAGAGAAGAGAGAAGCTGACACCATCATGTATCCTGGTTCAGTTGCCTTGTGCAATGCAACCTACATCCAATTTCCATCACAACAGTGGTGAAATTTTCATTATAGTTAAAGTATTACATACACCAATCACATAATTGGCACAATTCTTTCCCTTTCAAGTTCTAACCTAACTTGACTTGACTATGCTAATACCTAACTCTTCATTCTTAGTGCTAACCCAACTAAAAAAGTGGTACTTCACAGGAACTGGATACAAGACAATGGAAACATCCTAAAGAAATCTGAAATCACTCTAGATTTTTCATTCAAGTGTATCACTCAGCCTTTTATCACTCTTTGGCTTTTTCATATGCTCTCTCTTTCAGCCTTTTACCACTCAAGAAATTACAAAAAAGATATACATTGAAAATTAAATTACAATCTATAAAACATAATGGAGATTGATGCTTCAACAACCTTAGTTGCTATAGGTAGAACCAGATTCACTTTCTTCTGATTTAGTTCTTCATTCTGGCGGAATGCTTCTTTTACTAGAGAGCATCGTCCACGTTGATGAACTTCTTTAGAGAAAACTTCACAGAACAAAAACCTCAAACCTTGGTTCTCTCTCCTTGCCTTCAGAAGCATAAAACAACTTTCTTTTGTATCTTATTGCATGTTGTTGAGATGTTTTATTTCAGGTCAACTCATCGAGCTGTGTACTTCACCAACTTACCCTTTCACATTCTTCTATTAATCCCCAAAATGGGAAAATGAAACAAATCCCTTTTTCTTGACTGAATGCCTAAGAATAGTAAAGAAAAAAAAATTTCAATAGTAAACCCAGATCTGAACCCTTGAGCTACTATTTTGTTCCCAAGAAACAATCTTAACCTTTGATTCACAACAAATTGAGTTAAATCTTAATTTGGCCCCTGAAAATTAGCCCGATGCTCAAAATGACCCCCACAATTTCGTTGGCCTCAATTAGAACCCCCAAATTTGCAATTGTGGCTCCAACTTACCCCTGTGATCATCTCTGTCAACAGAGTGCTGATTTGATGTAACTGCATGACACGGTGGACACTACTTAAACGACGGCGCATTGGTCTCGCGCCCAAACCCTTTGGAAACCGCGTCGTTTTAGTTTTTTGTGGGTTAAAACTCTCTTTCTTTCCACTACGACAATCATAAGTTGCCAAACATCAAGAAAATCCTTACACTACGTGGTTTCCAAAAGGTTTGCGCGCGAACCCAATGTGCCGTCGTTTAAGTAGTGTCCATCATGTCATGTAATTGCGCTAGATCAGCATTCCGGTGACGGAGATGATCGCAGGGACAAGTTAGAGCCACAATTGTAAATTTGGGGTTCTAATTGGGGCCAACGAAATTATGGGGGTCATTCTAAGCATCAGACCAAATTTCAGGGGCCAAATTAAGATTTAACTCGATTTAAATTACTTAAAAATTTTAATGCATGATATGCTAAGTTTAGGTTGAAATGCATGCATTTTATAATACTGTATAGTTACCGATAAAGATTTGGTTTGCAACTTTGCATTATCATGTGGATAGGTCAAAGAACACCAAGCAATGCATCATTACAAGATGAGTCAAGGGTCAAATACTTGCATGGATATATTGGTGCCACACTTGATGCCTTGAGGTATGGAAAGTGCATCTAGATTCTTTCATCTTTGTGCTTTTGAAGAAATACTAGAGTTGATATTTTGATTATTTTCTTTTTTTTTTTCAGAACTGATTTATGGAAATTTTAAAAAATATTCTTTTTGAACATAAGTAAAAGCTATTTTGCATTTGGATGGATTTATAAAATAAGTCTCTAGCCGCCCTTCTCCCCCCCCCCCCCCTCCTCTCTAGATGTTTTATTAATTCAACATATATCAAATAAAATTAGTTCCAAAAATGGAATCTATTAATAAAACCCATGTATACACTTCTTGTGTTTCCTAATTTTCCATTTCATCAACTTTTTCTTAACTTGCAGAAATGGATCAAATATAAGGGGGTATTTTGCATGGTCCTTTTTAGATTTATTTGAGTTATTGGATGGTTACAAAGTAAGTTATGGCCTATATTACGTCGATAGAAATGATCCGGAACTGAAGAGATATCCAAAACTCTCTGCAAAATGGTTTAATTGGTTCTTGAGAGGTAGAAGAAGCATTTCTATAGTTGGAGCTATGAAGCTTGTAAAGGATCCTTCTCATATTTCTATTTGACACTTCTTTGATGAGTAGGTTGTTTAATTTTTTAGCACTAGAGCTTAATGTGGGAATGTATTGGAGAAGTAGAAACCTTTAGTATAATAATTTTTCATTTCTACATTGTATCACAAATGTTGTTGTCAAATACTGATTAAAGCTGTCACCAAAAAAATATAATGATAAAAGCAGAAGAATAATATTTAAAGTTGTTATTGGTCGCGTAAATTTTTATCGTTATATTTATGTTCTTTATCTTATAAATATGACACATAATTAGAAATGGAATCTTACATATACAAGGTTCTTTTGTTCCTTCACCAGTGTTCTAAATCCAAAGTTGAAAATTCATAAACCAAACCATTTAATAAAACATATTAAACTCTCTGCTAAAGGGTAAGATAACAGTGAATGTGCCTGTAATAACTTGATAAATATGAAAATGTTGGAGACCAAAATTAATCAAAATCATTGAACCAGATGCCCCACTTCTAGTGGTGGTGCAGTGTTATTTGGCTTCCAAGGCTATGTTCTTTTTTTGTCTTTTTTCTTTTCTTATGCTGCTGTTTAGCAAAGATAAAATGGTTAACTGAGTTAACAGTAATATATAATATATAATCAGTTTTATGTTGAAGTTTTTTTTTTTAAAAAAGGTAGCAGATGCATGCATTGTAGTATGTGACAAAATACTAGTGGATTCACACTATATTTTATCTGCTAATAAAAAGAGAGGTGAACAATTTTTTATGGTATAGAGAAGCGCTAATGGTAGGTGGATTGGTAAATAAATGTACAAGTGGATATTGTTAAACATTTTCCACCTAATGATCCTTTGTACAGGACATTTAAAAAATGTAAAAAGTTGAAGACCAAAGGCACCGAAAGCATCTCACAGACTTTGGAGAAAGATAACAAGAAGCTTCACATGAACTTTGTCATGAAGACCAAAGGCCAAAAAAGCATATGAAGGCAACATAAATTATTATTGGTTAATTATAATAATCTCAGCCTGCAACACATTACAATAATACTTCACTTAACTGCTACCACTTCCATACTCTCTGTCTTTGTGAGAGAATTCTGAGTTTGGAGTGCAAACAGAAATCGCTTCCCTTTCCTTACCTTTCTTACTTTCTTGCTCTTGTGAGCATGGCTGCTGAACTTGTTGGAGGAGCTTTTCTCTCTTCTTTCCTCAGTGTTCTTTTTGACAGGCTGTCTGATCCTGAGATCATCAACATGATGCGAGGAAAGAAGGTTGACCAGAAGCTGTTTCAAAGGCTGGAGAACATTCTGAATGTGGTTGAAGCTGTGCTGAATGATGCTGAGAAGAAACAGATCACTGACCCTGCTGTCAAGAGGTGGCTTGAAAATCTCCAAGATGCTGTCTATGATGCTGATGACTCGCTGGATGAAGTCGCCACCAAAGCTGCCACCCAGAAGGATCCACCAGGTAACTTCTTGTCTTGCTTTCTCAATTTCCAAGATAGGGAGATGGTTACTAGGATTGAAGAAATCATTGATAGACTAGAAGATATTGCAAAACACAAAGATATCCTTCGTCTAGAAAAGATTGCAGCCAAGAACATGTCCGGGAGGATTCCATCAACCTCTTTGGTTAAAAAATCTGATATATTTGTTGGCAGGGACAAAGAGAGGGATACCATAGTGAAATTGTTGTTAGATGATAGTAACAATGGTGAACTGTCTGTGATTCCCATCGTGGGCATGGGTGGGATAGGAAAAACTACCTTGGCTAAATTGGTTTATAATAATGAAAAAGTGCAGCAAAAATTTCATGTCAAGGCTTGGGTTTGTGTTGGGGAGGAATTTGATGTTCTTATGGTGACAAAGGCCGTGATAGAGAAAACTTGTAGTCCTTGTAACTCAAATGATTTAGATACAGTTCAAAATCATTTGAAGAATGCGCTAGTGGGGAAGAACTTCTTGGTTGTTCAGGATGATGTATGGAGCAGTAATTGTGAGGGTTGGGAAAGTTTTCTAATTCCTTTTGAATGTGGAAGTGAAGGAGGGAAGATTCTTGTGACAAGCCGTCTTGATACAGTTGCTTCTATGGTGAAAACTAAACATAATGAAGCTCACAATTTGAGTCTGTTGGATGAAGAAGAGTGCTGGTTAGTGTTTGCAAATCGTGCATGGGACCCTGCTGAGTCCCGAGACTGTTCAGATTTAGTAGAAATTGGTAGAAAAATTGTAGAAAAATGTAAAGGATTACCTTTGGCAGCTCAAACCCTTGGAGGGTTATTGCGAGGGGAAGATAGTGAAAAGGTTTGGAATGATGTTTTAAATAGTGAAATTTGGGAATTTTCTGAGGAGAAATGCGGGGTTCTTCCAGCATTGAGGATTAGTTATTACCACCTTCCTTCACATTTAAAACGTTGTTTTGTTTATTGTTCTTTGTATCCGAAGGACTTTGAATTTGATAGACATAATTTGATGCTATGTGGATGGCAGAGGGTCTTTTGCAGCTACCAAAAAGTGGAAGCACTTTAGAAGAAGTTGGTTATGGATATTTTGATGATTTGGTTTTGAGATCCTTTTTTCAACATGCTAACTCTAATGAAAATTCATTTGTGATGCATGATCTCATGCATGATTTAGCAACATTCTATGGTGGAAAGTTCTTTTCTGGAGCCTTCGGACTCAAGAATGCGGCCAAACATGATGCCAAAACTCGTCATTTGTCATATGATCTGATCGACGAGGATTCAATCCCAAAGATATGGGAAGCATGTAGTAGTTTAAAACATGCAAGGACATTGTTGAAAACCAGCTTGATTGCATATGAAACATTCCCAGATGAAAGAGTTGATTCTAGTCACTTACTAGAACAATTAAAGTGCTTGCGAGTTTTGTCATTTAAATTCTTTTGTTATGAGGAAGACTTGTTGCATGATTCAATTGGTGAATTGATCCATTTGCGTTATTTGGATCTCTCTGGCCAACCAGTCATGATGTTGCCTGAATCATTGAGTAATTTGTACAATTTACAAACGTTGAAGTTGAGAGATTGCAGTAACCTTAAAAAACTTCCCACCAACATGCAAGATCTTGTAAATTTGTGCCATCTCGATATTCATGGCACTGATTTGGAAGATATGCCAAAGGGGATGAACAAGTTAAAAGATTTGCAGTTTTTAAGTGACTATGTTGTGGGGAAGCATGAAGAGAATGGGATTGGAGAATTGGGAGAGCTAGCAAATCTTCATGGGACATTTTATGTCCAGAAATTAGAGAATGTAATCAGTAGTGTTGCAGCCTCGAATGCAAGGATGGATGAGAAGATACATCTCAATGATTTATCTTTGAAGTGGTCATCAGGTGAAGATAGTGATATTGATGATTCCCAAGTTGAAAAGGATGTACTTGACAAATTAAGGCCTCACAAAGGCCGAAAAAAGCTAAAGATCGAGGGGTTCAGGGGTACGATGCTTCCGGATTGGGTAGCGCACTCTTTCTACAACAACATGACTTTCTTGGAGCTGAGGGGATGCAAGACTTGTTGGATGGTTCCTTCTCTTGGACAGTTACCCTCTCTAATGGAATTGAGGCTTGATGGATTTGATATGGTGAAGATCATTGGTGCTGAGTTTTATAAGAGTGACAGAACTCATCATCATCATCATCATCAGACACCCTTTAGATCCCTTAAAGCTCTGTTTATTTCTCATATGCGTTGGTGGGAGGAATGGGAGTCATTTGAATGTGATGATGCACCATTTCCTCAACTTAAGCAACTTAGCATATGGGAGTGTCCTAAGTTAAGAGGTGATTTGCCTGCTTTCCTTCCGTCTTTGAAATCACTATACATTGAAGACTGTGAGCAGCTTGGTTGTTATCTGCCAAGAGCTTCCATCATAAGGGAACTAAGAATATATGGCAAACAGGAAGCAAGAATGCAGGACCTACCACTTTCACTGCAACAACTATCAATTGAAGGAAACCAGCTTGTGGAGTCTGTTTTTGGGGCCATGACCCGAACCCAACCAACCTCTATCACAGGGTTATGGATCTCAAACTGCTCATCAGCCATATCATTTCCAGGGAATTCTTTGCCTCCTTCATTGAAAGAGTTGGGGATCATGAATTGCAAGAATATGGAGTTCCCAATGCAACAACAGCATCATCATGAGTCACTAGTTAAATTAAGAAAACAGTTGTGTTTCACTTACATCCATGGTGTTGGAAGCTTTCCCAAATCTGACATCTATCACAATCAAAAGATGTGAAAATTTGAGATCTCTTGAGGTGGTGCCACAGTCGCAGTCCCTCGAAGGATTATCAATTGAAGGCTGCCCTAAGATGGAGAACATAGCAGGGGAAAGGCTTCCTGCCTCTTTAAGGTTTCTCTTCATCAGTGAATGTCCATTGTTGGGTGAAAGCATAAAGAGGAAGGACCTCTGCATTTGGCCTACTATTTCCCACCTCAACCACATTTGCGTTGATGGGAGACGGATTTCATGATGACTCAACATCTTAAAACAGGTACAGAATCAACTTTTATCATCTATATTTCATTCTTAACCTTAGGAATCATCATTCTTTATCTTATTTACCACTTGGTCAAGCCACAATATAAGAACGCTGCACTGACAAGTTGCATGAATTAAGTATCTTGGTTTTTGACACAACTTTGTTTCTTCAGCTTGTTTTCATCAAGTTTCATTACTTAAAACAAATTTCATCTGATGTTATTGCAGATTATGTCATTTGGTGAAAAAAAAAGTGAGACGATTTTCACAATGACAAGCCTCAACACATTCATTGGGTTCTATTATGGTACTGCAATGCAGCACATGAAGGTAAAGCTCTTTCATCATGTTGGTTCTACAAGGCAAAAAAATATCAATGGACTAAGCATGCTTTAAGAAAGATTTTGTAAATACAAAACCGAATCTTCTCTTTTGACACTGTTAATCACCACTCTACTCAATGAGCATGCTTAAAGAAAGATTTGTAGAATAATTGAGTTATTTGTTTCAATTTTCTTAATGCAGAAGATCTTTCAAGTTTTGGATGTAGTAATTCTTTGCTGGTTGAGTACATGGACAAGGAGCTATGCATATATAGTAGAAAGCTGGACCACTTTTAGAGGTATAATCCTACACTGCATCACTCTTTTGACTCATAACATTTCTTGTACAATATACCTTCTCATACACCTTTTTAACCGTTGTGAATAAGGATCTTGCTTTTGCTACATTGAAATATGTACAACCATCACATGTGCATGGTGTGGCCTATTTTAATGAGATCATAAACAAATAAGCACAGGGATTAAATTTATCGTGTCCTTTACCAATTTTCCACAAAACTCTTAGATTATTGTTGTTGTTGGGTGTTTTTGTTTTTATTTTTATGATAGCATGGTAAAACATGGTTTATTTGGAGCAAGTAAGGCTGAATGGCTGATATGGTGGTTCCAATATAATGGAAGAAATGAATTCTGAGCCATGTCAGAGTAAGTTTTTAGTTTTAAGTAGTGTTATATGGTTGTTACTGTTATTTTATCATAAGTAGTTGTTTAGGCCATAAGTATGTGTGAGAAGTATTGAGCAAGTGGCATGACTTATAAGCTTACACAAATGGCCATAATTTTTTTTCTTTTTCTTTTTTTTTTTTTTATGTCAGAGTGAGAGATTAGGGATTTTGGCCATAATGTTATATATAAACTACATACAGCATAGACTTGCTTTATTCTAATTCTAAGTGCAAATGCAATGTTTAGAATGTTATAATTTTATAAATTCAAAGATCATCCCTTGAGAATGATGAAATCTGTACCTTCCATTCTTTGCCTTTGTCGTTAATGGTTTTTCTTCTTTTATTCTTATTTCTTTCAGTTACTTTTGCACCATGCCTTGTCTCACACCCAAATCTAAGGCCTTTCATTACCTTTCTTGGTGTTGCTCTTGCTTGCTTGCTCATGGCCCTCATTGGTTTCGGTATGCCATTTATTATCTTGGTTTTAGTTTCCGTTGAATTGAGAAACTAACTTTGTGATGGTAAACATTTATGGTCTGGTTTCTAATGTTTGTTTTGGTGCAACAAGAAAAATACTGAAGCAAGTTGGAGTAAGCACAATTTGGAGAGCAAAGGAACCTGGGCAAGAATGATTTCACAAGGCGCGGTCTCTGTATCAATGAGAAAGCAGAATGCATGGAAGACATCATCCTTGTACAAAATCAAAAGAAGAAATGGATGATGTAGAACAGAATTTGCAAGGACAAATAAACCAATCAAAATGCAAAAGAAACACTATCAATGATAAGGATACAGTTGGAGCAGCCTGTCAAAATAGGCAGAAAGTGTACAAACTTTGCAACGTTCAAAGAAAAAGGGGAAGGGAAAACCTTAGTTTTATAATTGATTGATATTGTGCAATCATATTTATTTTTCTCAAGTGTTTTCAGGTCTTCATCATTTCATTTTATTTAAGGATAGCTGATATGAGTTATTCTATTTATCAGAAATAGAGAGCTTAGAAAGTGAGAATCAATTTCTGTTATGAAAAAAGGCGGTAGGATGTGAGAAATTTGTATTTGTATTTGGCTTGAATTGGTATTTGTAACTTGAATTTGTTTATAGTAAAAAACTCTACCATTTCTTGTGGTGAAAACTGGATGTAGATCCCACTTTGGGGTTGAACCAAGATACATCGTGATGTTCATCTTCTCTATTACAGCTTGCATTCACAATATCAATAAAACTGTCATCTGCATATTTTTTTCTGCAAATCCTGAGATAACTTCATAAAATCAGTCTCCTCCTTTTTATTTTTATTTTTATTTGTTTTGTGTGAACAAATGAAGATGTATTGAGAATGTTACTATATTACAAACATGAAGTGCACAGGGCAAAGGCTTTGGTAGCTGCTACTTTTGTATGTTACTAATAAGCAAGGATTAGGCGGTGTTAGGTAATTCTGTTATGACCCTTATAGGTTAGTCGTGTTATAGCATTTCTCTTCCATTTTTCGTGTGTAATAGCATAGTGCAATAGGTTAATATATAAGCATTAGTATTATCAATTTATTGAGATAGAATTATAAATGTAATTCATTCTCATTCACAAATATACAATTCAGTTTTCTCTATTCTCTGCTTTCAATCCCTTCAACTCTTCTTTCTTTCTACATTTTCTGATTTTTTTTCTTACTTTTATTCTTTTAAACTATAATTTTGGCACTTCTTTTATAAAATTCCTACAATACTTTTATTCTTTTTTTTTTTTTTCCAAATCAAACCCTAACCGTAATTCCTAAATTAAACCCCCACACACTTACTCTCACACAAGCACACACTCTGAAGTGGGAACAAAAGAAAAAGAAAGAAAGAAAGAAGAGGGAGCGAGAAAGACACCGAGGGAAGAAGAGAAGAAGATGACGGCACTGGCGAAGCAAAGGGAAGCCGTCGCCGCCGTCGAGTTATAGAGGCAGAGAGAGACGAACAAGGAGAGAGATGGATAGAGAGAAGGCAGCAACACTATCGTCGCTGCTGGTGCTGGGACTCGTCGCTGGAGTTACGGTCGTCGCCGTCGAAGCGGCTGCGTCGGAGGGAAACATTGCCGTCGCCGAAGCTCACTGCTGGTGCAGCCCGAAGTTACCTCCGCCTCTACCCTGCTTCACCGCGGTTGACCCCTGCCTCTCCCCTGTTCGTCAGAGCTTGTAGTGTTGCTGCGGGAGTCACTGCCAAAGGAGAGGATCCGCCGCCACCATTATTCTGCCGTGTCCTTCACCGTCGATGCTGGAGAGGGTCACCGGAGCTACTAATGCTCCATCCCCTTGTTTCCTTTGGGCTGTTGTTGATGTGGCTGCAGTGAGAATTGTTGTTGCTATTGTCCGGGTCTAGATTTTGTGCTCTTTAGTTCCATCCTACTTCAACCATCCTCACCCCTTAATTTGGGACTCTTGAGTTTGGTCTCTTCGGCCCTTAGGACCATCTTGTGGGTAGACTTTATATTGATAACCGTTAAGCTTTTGGTTGATGCTATTCTGAGTTTTTAATTATATTTATAAAATTATTATTTGAAAAACTTTGATTTGATTAGAATAATTGATTTATTATAGTTGAATAATTATTTTTTTAAACCTCATACCTTAGAAATTTTACATGAGATTATATATATATTTGATAAAGTTTTATATTATTTTAGAACATTTGATTTTATTCGAATATATACTTTTGAAGCATTGAAATATTGTTGGTATTCACTTACTGTAAAATTGTGATTGAAATTGGGAAATATCTTTGAAATTTTTTATGATTAGAAAAACATGATTGGAAAAGATTTCTGATGAGGAAGTATTATTTGATTTGATTTGATCTGATGCTATATATATTTGAAAAATCAAACATTTGTTGTATTTGAAATTATATGTTTTGAATTGGTTTGACAATCGTAGTTATAACTTAGATGTATCTAATTCAGACTCCAGCTAGCAAGGGTGTTGCTAGCCTAAAGTGTAGGTCACACGTTAGATGTTAGGACACACAAGAGGAAAGGGCTACCATAGAGGTGGAGCCGCCTAAGTGTGGACTTTTGATTTGATTTCTGTATGAGAACTCCCTTATTGATTTACTTATTCATATAAATTATTATTATTTTCTAACTAAAATCATTTTATAATAATGTTTATATGGTCTCATGTGAATTATAGATATACTATCTAGCCACTGAGTTACAAAACTCACTCTGTTTTTTTAAAAATATTTTTCAAGAATAAATATTTGATTATGTGAGCATTTCTATTCAAGAGTAATGATCTGCAATGTGTATCTATTTTTTGTTGAATTTTTAGACGTCATTTGCTCCATATGTCACAGGCAGAATCCATCCATATTTATTTATTTTATTTTTGTTTAAAATATGTAATTATTCATTTTAGAAAGTGTAAATTTATCAAAAATATTTGTAACCTTTTTGATTATCTTATATTCGAATCTGTTAGGCTAGGGGACTGTTTCCCTAAACGCCAGTCATGGCTCATTTTCGGCTATGACATCTTTCTGACAAAAGTTTTGGTTGTGTAGCATTGTTGTAGTGCAAAAGTTAAATAGAAAAATTTTAAATAGATGGCAACAAAGTTGAAAATCAAATCATATGCTCTGGGTGCAAATTTAATTCCATCCCCTTGCTGCATAGCTGCAACACTTAACACAGGAGCCAAAATGATTACAAGGTGTTGCACATAATCACACATTCCACGCCCTTGGCTATTAATCATTTCTTGAAAATATTAGTGGCATGCTTTCTCACAAGGACAACCTCCATGCATGTATAATGTATAGGTGCCACACTTGATACCTTCAGCTATGAAATCTTTGTTGATACTTGAGACACAATATATACTTCTTGTGTTTCCTAATTTTCTATTTCATTTTTTTTTATTATTTCAGGAATGAATCAAACATAAAGGGGTATTTTGCATGGCCTAGGTTTATTTGATTTATTGGATGATTATAAAGTAAGCTATGGCCAATTATAAAGATATCCAAAACTCTCAGCAAAATGGTATAATTAGTTCTTGAGAGGTAGAATCATGGAAGGACCTTTTTCTAGCATTAAACATTAGGCAACATCGAGCACAGAAGATGACGGAGAGGTATTTTGAAAGCTTCAAATTCTCATTTGGTTTTTGAGTTTAATTTCAATGCATCAACAGTGTAAATCGTTCAATTATATCCGTTCTTTTAGATGATCATTCACGCTATCAATGTAAAAAGTAGTTCATATTTGGTGATATGGCGCTACGTACTTAGATTCATGTGTAAAAATCACTTTATACTGACAGTGCATCAAAATTAAATTATTAGTTTTTGAGTTTAATTTTAATGTCACAGATTCACAATACATGACAACAACTATTATTCATAATCTTTTAGTTTTATTTTATTTTATTTTTCAGTAGGGCTAGAATATATGTGTGAAAGATGATCAAAGAGGCTGAGGGAGAAAATGATGATCCACAAATTGAGTGCAGATATTATCCAGATTCCACTTGGATGGAAGGAAATAGATCTGTAACTACTGAGCATCCCTTTCTCTTTCTCAACTGAAACAGAATTTTGTGAATAACATACAAATTGTGCGTTCAGATTTGTTGATAAAACTGGTAATTTTGACAGCTTAGCTGAGTCCATTACTGAGATACTTTATGCTGTTAGAATCATGCTTTTTTTTTTTTACTTGTTTTAATACCAAATAGATTACTTTTCTGTTTGACTAAGTGGCTTTGATTGATTCAATACCCTGTCACACTATGGGGTTTATGGCAACAATTGAATAAATTCAAGTTCCGTTTTGGCAACTCTCTTATATACATTTCTGAAATGGTATATCTCTTTCTCTATGGCTTATTTTGATAATCCTGTATTTTCCAATGAGTAATCCCAATGAATATGTGATATGCCACATCATCCTAATAAAAAAGTTTTGCTAAAATTTCAAGCTATGTAGCATATTTCCTTTCCAATAAGTGAGCATCTTAAGTTGCATGATGGACCAAGGGAATTTAATGGTTAAATTCAGTAGAAATTATTGCTATAAAGTTTTGCTTAAATTTATATATTATTAAATAATTTCAGTCCATATGATATACTAAATTTATCTCAAAATGCATACATTTTATAGTGCTATATAGTTACTGTCTTACTGATAAAGATTTGGTTTGCATTAGTGTGGTTTGGTCAAACACCAAGCAATGCATCATTACAGCTTAAAAAACTGTCATATACTAGTACTTTTTTGAGATTGTTTTTTAAATTTGCTTGTAGAAAATTGTGTGAACGTTCTGATAAGTTTACTAGTCTTGGTGAGTGGTTGACCTTGTGCCATCTCTTTTTAATACGTGGGCTTGTTATGGTAAAAATAGTTTATATATAATAATTTTTTTTAATAGCAAAATCAGATTGGACCATTATTGAAGACTGCATGAAAATGTTGTTGAGGTTGTTGGGATACATGTCTTCAATTTATGTGTTTAGCTTTTAGAATCACCTACTGAGGGGAAAAAAGAAGCTTTTAGAAATCATATTTCCCTCTTAATGAAGCGTAGAAGCCAGAAATAGATAAAGGCTGAATACATGGTTTTCTGGTTTGTTTTCTCATTGATTTAATATGACATCACATGAATTTTCTTTTCTTTACGCATCATATTCGATCTAGTGAACATGGAGCCTTGAACCTATAAGAAAACAAAGCTCATGACGATGATGTAGATTGTAAACAGCAAGAAGGAAGAGGAATGGACATAGTTAGTGACTCAATTTGCGCTATGTAATGTGACCTGTCATATAGATATCTTCCTTTCTTTTACTTGGGCACTATCAGAGTGTGGCAACAAATTCAAGTATATAGGCATCTTCATTATCCCATGCTGTAATTTAATTTATAATCAAAAGCGTCATATTTGATATTTCTATAGTCTAATACTAAATCATCATAGGATCGAGTGAATTTGGTTAAATGGGTAAAGCAACAAATATTTGTGTAAATACCAACCTTGTTATTCTTTGTATATAATCAAGGACCATTCACCTTGGTTTTTTCATAGTTGGTGGAAGATGGTCCCCATGATCTGTTAAGCATCATACTTATCAGTTCACTACATTTGGATTAAAAGATAAAAATTATTAACTATAATATAAACAAACAAAAATGAAAGATAAAAATACAAGTGGATTCACACCTCATCTAGTTTTTGGTAATAAAAACATAAGGGTGAATAATTTTTTATTGGTATAGAGAAGTTTGAATGGTAGGTGGGTTAGTAAATAAATACAAGTGGATATTGTTAAACATTTTCCACCTAATGATTCATTGTAGAGATCATTTAAAAAATGGAATGATGAAGACCAAAGAAAACGAAAGCATTTCACAGCTTCGGAGAAAGACAATAAGAAGCTTCACATGAAATTTGTCATGAAGACAAAAGGGATAAAGCAAATGAAGTCAACATATATTATTATTGGTCAATTATAATAATCTCAGCCTGCAACACATTACAGTAATACTTCACTTAACTGCTACCGCTTCCAAACTCTGTGTCTTTGTGAGAGAATTCTGAGTTTGGAGTGCAAATAGAAACCGCTTCCCTTTCCTTACCTTTCTTACTTTCTTGCTGTTGTGAACATGGCTGCTGAACTTGTTGGAGGAGCTTTTCTCTCTTCATTTCTCAATGTTCTTTTTGACAGGCTGTCTGATCCTGAGATCATCAACATGATGCGAGGAAAGAAGGTTGACCAGAAGCTGCTTCAAAGGCTGGAGAACATTCTGAACGTGGTTGAAGCTGTGCTGAATGATGCTGAGAAGAAACAGATCACTGACCCTGCTGTCAAGAGGTGGCTCGAAGATCTCCAAGATGCTGTCTATGATGCTGATGACTTGTTGGATGAAGTCGCCACCAAAGCTGCCACTCAGAAGGATCCACCAGGTAACTTCCTGTCTCGCTTTCTCAGTTTGCAAGATAGGGAGATGGTTACTAGGATTGAAGAAATCATTGCTAGACTAGAAGATATTGCAAAACACAAAGATATCCTTCGTCTAGAAAAGATTGCAGTCAAGAACATGTCAGGGAGAATTGAATCAACATCTCTTGTTCAAAAGTCTGATTTATTTGTTGGTAGGGACCAAGACAGGGAGGATATAGTCAAATTGTTGTTAGATGATACTAATGATGGTGAACTATCTGTCATCCCCATCTGGGGTATGGGTGGGATCGGAAAAACTACTTTGGCTAAGTTGGTTTTTAATGACGATAGAGTGCAGCGAAAATTTAATATCAATGCATGGGTTTGTGTTGGGGAAGAATTTGATGTTCTTAAAGTGACAAAGACTGTAATAGAGGAAATAACTTCTAGTCCCTGTGATATGAATAGCTTAAACTTAGCTCAACAACATTTAAGGAGTAAGCTAACAGGGATGAAATTCTTGGTTGTTTTGGATGACTTGTGGAGTAACAATTACACAGCTTGGGCAAATTTTTTGATTCCTTTTAGATGTGGAAGTGAGGGGAGTAAGATCCTTGTGACAACTCGTAGCGAAAAGATTGCAAACATGGTGAAAGGTTTTCATTATCAAGCCTACAATTTGAGTGCGTTGAATGATGAAGATTGTTGGGTAGTGTTTGCAAATCATGCATTTCTTTCTGGAGAGCGTCTAGCTTTTGAAAAAGTTGCCAGAGAAATTGTTAAAAAGTGCAAGGGATTACCTCTAGCTGCTCAAGCACTTGGGAGCTTATTAAGGTCCAAAGACAATGAAAAGGATTGGAATAATGTTTTGAACAGTGAAATTTGGGAATTTTCTGAAGAGGAAATTGAAATTATTCCTGCTTTGAGGATCAGTTATTACCACCTTCCTTCGTACTTAAAACGTTGTTTTGTTTATTGTTCTTTGTGTCCCAAAGACTATGAATTTGATAGAGATGAATTGGTGTTATTGTGGATGGCCGAGGGTCTTTTGCAACGGCCGAGGGGGAGAAGCACTTTAGAAGAAGTTGGCTATGAATATTTTAGTGATTTAGCATCAAGATCATTTTTTCAACCTTCTAATAATGCTTATAATACTTCATTTGTAATGCACGATCTCATGCATGATTTAGCAACGTTCTATGGTGGAAAGTTCTTTTCTAGAACCTTTGAAGTCAAGAATGCAGCAAAGCATGATGTCAAAACTCGCCACTTGTCATGTGCTCGCAAGAATGATGATGATTCGTTTATGAAGATCATGGAAGCATGCAAAAGGTTAAAACATGTGAGGACATTGTTGCAACTCAATTTTCGTAAGGATGGTGGAATCCCAGAGGGAGATAGTGTAGCCGTTCCTTCTGACTTACTAGAACAATTGAAGTGCTTACGAGTTTTGTCATTTAAATTTTTTCCAGATGATGAAAACTTGTTGCATCATTCGATTGGGGAATTGATCCATTTGCGTTATTTGGATCTTTCAGACACATCCATCGTGACTTTGCCTGAGTCGTTAAGTTGCTTGTACAATTTACAAACCTTGAAGTTGACATACTGTAAAAAGCTTAAAAAGCTTCCTAGCAAGATGCAAAATCTTGTGAATTTGCGTCATCTTGATGTTTCTGAAACTGGTTTGGAAGAGATGCCAAAAAAGATGAGCGAATTAAAAGATTTGCAATTTTTAAGTTCTTACATCGTGGGCAAGCATGAAGAGAATGGAGTTGGGGAATTGGGAGAATTAGCACATCTTCATGGGTCATTGTGGATTGAGAAATTGGAGAATGTTAAGAATAGTGGTGAAGCATCGAATGCTAGGATGGATGAAAAAATACACCTGAATACTTTATATTTGTGGTGGTCAACGTTTGAAGAAAGTGAGGTTTGTGATTCCCAAAGTGAAAAAGATGTACTTGACAAATTACGTCCTCACAAAGACTTGAAGAAGCTATCCATCAGTTGTTACAGAGGTACGATGTTTCCGGATTGGGTAGGGCAGTCTTTGTACCACAACATGACTTGGTTGGAGCTGAGGGGATGCAGGAATTGTTGGGTGCTTCCTTCACTTGGACAGTTACCCTCTCTGAAGAGGCTGCTCATTTCAGGGCTCGACAAGCTGAAGAAGATTGGTGGGTCATTCTATAAGGGTGATGGAACTCATCAGCATCAGGAGACACCCTTCCGATCCCTTAAATTTTTCATTATTCAAAGAATGCCTTGCTGGGAGGAATGGGAGTCATATGAATGTGATGATGATAAGGATGCACCATTTCCTCAACTTGACGAACTTCATATATTGCAGTGTCCTAAGTTAAGAGGAGATTTGCCCACTTTCCTTCCGTCTTTGAAATCACTATTCATTTATGAATGCAAGGAGCTTGGTTGTTATCTGCCAAGAGCTCCCATCCTACGCAAATTAATAATAAGGGACAAACAGGAAGCAAGAATGCGGGAGCTACCACTTTCCATGTTGGAGACACTAGTAATTAATGGAGAGCAGCTTGTGGATTCTCTGTTTGAGGCCATGACCCACACCCAACCAACCTCTCTCATAGAGCTAGACATCTCAGAGTGCTCATCAGCCATATCATTTCCAGAGGATTCTTTGCCCCCTTCATTGGAATATCTAGGCATCTTCAATTGCAAGAATGTAGAATTCCCAATGCACCACCAACAACATCACTCGCTACAGAGATTAGAATTTGTCAACAGCTGTGATTCGCTTACATCCTTCGCATTGCCAGCGTTCCCAAATCTCAAGTATCTCAGAATCGCAAGACGTGAAAAGTTGACATCTCTGGAGGTGTCACAGTCCCTCCGAGAATTATCAATTTCAGACTGCCCTAAGCTGGAGAACATAATAAGGCTGCCTGCCTGTTTATGGGAACTCAAAATCAGAGAATGTGGGTTGTTGGGTGAAGGCATAGAGAGGAAGGACCCCCACATTTGGCCATCCATTTCCCACATCCCCGTAATATTTGTTGATGAGAAACTGATTCAATATCACCCAACATCTTAAAACAGGTAACTCTTTTGCTCTCTCTCTCTATCCCAAACCCACTTCATCTTCTCCAACATAATCTTACTTCTATTTCCAAATTTCTATACCTCTTTCAAATTCTGTGTCTCCTACTCTTTTCACACTGTTAATCACCACTCTAGTCAATGCCTACTTTTGGGAACTTATAGTATGGGTATACAATGTCAATTTTGGTCTTTTTTCCCCCCTAATTTCTTCTTCTTTGTTCTTCATGTATAAGGACATTTAACTATTCTTCTGGGACTTATCAATTTAATGCAGTTCGGTTGTGCACCTCCATTCTTGTAAGGATGCTTCTCTGTCTCTAACATCTCTCTATTGAAGCTTGTTTTGTTAATTCAAGGATCATACCTTGAAAATGATGAAATCTTTCCCTTCCATTTTTTACCTTTTCTATTAATAGTTTTTCTTCTTTCTTTCTTATTTCAATCAGCTACTTTTGCACCATGCCTTGTCTTGCACCCAAATGTAAGGCCTTTCGTTACCTTTCTTGGTGTTGCTCCTGCTTGCTTGCCTGTGCCCTTTGTTGGATTTGGTACAAGTTTATTATCTTATTATTAATTCTGTTGAATTAAGAAACTAATAAACTTTGTGATGGCTAACATTTATGGTTGAGTTAATGTGCGCTAAGCAAAAATTGTATGAGTTATTATAATGTGTTTGTTTCGGTGCAGCAACAAACAAATTGAAGCGAAGTTGGAGTAAGCTCAATTTGGAGAGCAGGGGAACCTGGTCAAGAATGATTTCATGAGGTGTGGTCTCTGCATCAATAAGAAAGCTGAATTCATGGAAAACACCATCCTCATAGAAAATCAAAAGAAGAAGTAGATGATGTAGAACAGAATTTCGCTAAGACCGATAGATCAATCAAAATGCAACAAGAGCACCTTCAATGATAAGGATACAGTTGGAGCAGCCTGTCAAAAATAGGCATAAAGTGTACATACTTTGCAATGTTCAAAGAAAAAAGGAAGGAAAAACTTAATTATATATTTTGACTGACATTGTCCAATTATCTTTTTTCTCTTTAAGAGTTTTCATGTCTTCATCATTTCATTCTATTTTAGGATAGCTGATATGAATTATTCTATTTATAAGAAAGAGAGAGCTTAAAAAGTGAGTATCAATTTCTGTCATGAGAAAGGCAAGAGAGCTAGGATGTGAGAATATGTAGAAAAAGCTATAAGTGGTGTTTGAGAAATTTGTTTTTGTATTTGGCTTGAATTGATATTTGTAACTTGAATTTGTTTATAGTGGAAAATTCTACCATTTTTTGTGGTGAAGATTGGATGTAGATCTCACTTTTGGGATTGAACTAGGATATATCTCGATCTTTTCTATTATAGCTTTCATCCAAAATATCATTAAAATTGTCATTTGCATATCTTTCTGCAAATCTTGTGAAATTGTAAACACTAGCAGGTTTTTTTTCCTTAACAAATCAAGATGCATTCAGAATGTCATTATGTTACAAATATGAAGTGCTTAGAGCAAAGATTGTAGTAGCAGCTACTTTTGTATGTTAGCAATAAGTAAGGATTAGACTGAGCTAGGTAATTCTGTTACAGCCATTATAGGTTAGTTGTTATAGCATTCTTCTTCTATTTTGTGTGTAACAGCATAGTACTACAGGTTGATATATAAGCATTAGCGTATTAATTTATTGACATAGAATTGTAATTGTAATTCATTCTCATTTAGTAAATATACAAATTAGTTTTCTCATTTTCTACTTTCAATCCCTTCAACTCTGCTTTCTTTCTCCATTTTCTGATTTTTTTTCTTACTTTTATTCTCCTAAACTATAATTTTAACACCTCACTCTGACAATAGTTTTGGTTGTGTAGCATTGTTGTAGTGCGAAATTTAAATAGTAAAAGTTACAATAGATGGCAACAAAGTTGAAAATCAAATCATATGCTTTGGGTGGAAAGTTCATTCCATTCCCTTGCTGCATAGTTTCAACACTTCACACAGGAGCCAAAAGATTAAAAGGTGTCACACATAATCACACATTCCATGCCCTTGGCTATTAATCATTTCTTGAAAATATTAGTGGCATGCTTTCTCACAATGGCAACCTCCATGCAGTATAGGTGCCACACTTTATAACTTCAGCTATAAAATTCTTGTTGATACTTGAGACACAATATGTATTTCTTGTGTTTCTTAATTTTCTATTTATTTATTTATTTTTTATTATTTCAGGAATGGATCAAACATAAAGGGTTATTTTGTATGGCCGTTATTACATTTATTTGATTTATTGGATGACTACAAAGTAAGCTATGGCCAATTATAAAGATATCCAAAACTCTCAGCAAAATGGTACAATTGGTTCTTGAGAGGTAGAATCATGGAAGGACCTTTTCCTAGCATTGAATATTAGGCAACATTGAGCACAGCTTATTGGCCCAAAAGATGATGGAGAGGTATTTTGAGAGCTTCAAATTCTCATTTAGTTTTTAATGTCATAGATTCACAATACCTGACAATTCCTATTATTCATAATCTTTTAATTTTATTTTGTTTTAGTTTTCAGCAGGGCTAGAATATATGGGTGGAAAGATCATGATATGATCAAAGAGGCTGAGGGAAAAAATGATGATTGACAAATCCAGTGCAGATATTATCCAGATTCCACATGGATGGAAGGAAATAGATGTGTAACCACAGAGAAGCCCTTTCTCTTTCTCAACTGAAAAAGAATTTTGTGAATAACCTACAAATTGTGCATTCAGATTTGTCGATAAAACTTATCATTTTGATAGCTTAGCTGAGTCCACTACTGAGATACTTTATGCTGTTTGATTTAGAATCATGTTTTTTTTTTTTGTTACCAAATAGATTACTTTTCTGTATGAGTAAGTGGCTTTGATTGATTCAATACTCTGTTACACCATGGGGTTTATAGCAATAATTGAATAAATTCAATTTCCTTTTTGGCAACTCTTCTATATACATTTTTAAAATGGTATATCTCTTTCTCTATCGCTTATTCTGATAATCCTGTATTTTCCAATGAGTAATCCCAATGAATATGTGATATGCCACATCATCCTGATAAAAAAAGTTTTGCAAAAACTTCTAGCTATGTAGCATATTTCCTTTCCAATAAGTGAGCATCTTAAGTTGCATGATGGACCAACATAATTTTATGGTTAAATTCAGTAGAAATTATTGCAATAAAGTTATGCTCAAATTTATATATTTTTGAATAATTTCAGTCCATATGATATACTAAATTTATCTCAAAATGCATACATTTTATAGTGCTATATAGTTACTGTCTTACTGATAAAGATTTGGTTTGCATTATTGTGTGGTTTGGTCAAACACCAAGCAATACATCATTACAGCTTAAAAAACTGTCATATACTAGTACTTTTTTGAGATTGTTTTTTGAATTTGCTTGTAGAAAATTGTGTGAACGTTCTGATAAGTTTTCTAGTCTTGGTGAGTGGTTGACCTTGTGCCATCTCTTTTTAATACGTGGGCTTGTTATGGTAAAAATAGTTTACATATATAATAAATTTTTTTAATAGAAAAATCAGATTGGACCATTATTGAAGACTGCATGAAAATGTTGTTGAGGTTGTTGGGATACATGTCTTCAATTTATGTGTTTAGCTTTTAGAATCACCTACTGAGGGGAAAAAAAGGAAGCTTTTAGAAATCATATTTCCCTCTTAATGAAGTGTACAAGCCAGAAATAGATAAAGGCTGAATACATGGTTTTCTGGTTTATTTTCTCATTGATTTAATATGTGACATCACATGAATTTTCTTTTCTTTAAGCATCATATTTGATCTAGTGCACGGAGCCTTGAACCTATAAGAAAACAAAGCTCATGACGATGATGTAGATTGTAAACAGCAAGAAGGGAAGAGGAATGGACATAGTTAGTGACTCAATTTGCGCTATGTAATGTGACCTGTCATATAGATATCTTCCTTTCTTTTACTTGGGCACTATCAGAGTGTGGCAACAAATTCAAGTATATAGGCATCTTCATTATCCCATGCTGTAATTTAATTTATAATCAAAAGTGTCATATTTGATATTTCTATAGTCTAATACTAAATCAACAAATATTTGTGTAAATACCAACCTTTTTATTCTTTGTATATAATCAAGGACCATTCACCTTGGTTTTCTCATAGTTGGTGGAAGATGATCCCCATAATCTGTTAAGCATCATACTTATCAGTTCACTACATTTGGAATAAAAGATAAAAATTATTAACTGTAATATAAACAAACAAAAATGAAAGATAAAAATTAAAAAGTAGTTTTATGTTGAAATTATTTATTTTAAAGGTAGCAGATGCATGCAATGTAATAAAACCCTACAACTTGTCTGCTAACAAAATACAAGTGGATTCACACCTCATATTGTCTGGTAACAAAAACAGAAGGGAGAATAATTTTTTATTGGTATAGAGAAGCTTGAATGGTTGGTGGGTTAGTAAATAAATACTAGTGGATATTGTTAAACATTTTCCACCTAATGATTCGTTGTAGAGTTCATTTAAAAAAGGGAATGATGAAGACCAAAGAAACCAAAAGCATCTCACAGCTTTGGAGAAGGACAATAGAAGCTTCACATGAACTTTGTCATGAAGACCAAAGGGATAAAACAAATGAAGTCAACATACATTATTATTGGTTAATTATACTAATCTCCGCATGCACCACAATACAATAATACTTCTCTGACCTGCTACCACTTCCATACTGTGTTTGTGAGAGAATTCTGAGTTTGGAGTGCAAACAGAAACCACTTCCCTTTCTTACTTTCTTGATCTTGTGAGCATGGCTGCATCACTTGTTGGAGGAGCTTTCCTCTCTTCTTTTCTCAATGTTCTTTTCGACAGGCTGTCTGATCCTGAGATCATCAACATGATGCGAGGAAAGAAGGTTGACCAAAAGCTGCTTCAAAGGCTGAAGACCATTCTGAACGTGGTTGAAGCTGTGCTGAATGATGCTGAGAAGAAACAGATCACTGACCCTGCTGTCAAGAGGTGGCTCGAAGATCTCCAAGATGCTGTCTATGATGCTGATGACTTGTTGGATGAAGTCGCCACCAAAGCTGCCACTCAGAAGGATCCACCAGGTAACTTCCTGTCTCGCTTTCTCAACTTGCAAGATAGGGAGATGGTTACTAGGATTGAAGAAATCATTGCTAGACTAGAAGATATTGCAAAACACAAAGATATCCTTCGTCTAGAAAAGATTGCAGCCAAGAACATGTCTGGGAGGATTCCATCAACCTCACTGGTTAAAAAATCTGATATATTTGCTGGAAGGGACAAAGAAAGGGATGCCATAGTGAATTTGCTTTTAGATGATGCTTACAATGGTGAACTGTCCGTGATTCCCATCGTGGGCATGGGTGGGATAGGAAAAACTACTTTGGCTAAATTGGTTTATAATGATGACAAAGTGCAGCAGAAGTTTTATGTGAAGGCATGGGTTTGTGTTGGTGAGGAGGAATTTGATGTTCTTAAAGTCACAAAGGCTGTGATAGAGAAAACTTGCAGTCCTTGTTACTCAAATGATTTAGATACAGCTCAAAATCATTTGAAGAATGGGCTAGCGGGGAAGAACTTCTTGGTTGTTCTGGATGATGTATGGAGCAGTAATCGTGAGCATTGGGAAAATTTTCTAACTCCTTTTGAATGTGGAAGTCAGGTCTGCAAGATTCTTGTAACAACACGTCTTGATACAGTTGCTTCTGTGGTGAAAACTAGACTTAATGAAGCTCACAATATGAGTTTGTTGGATGAAGAACAATGCTGGTCAGTGTTTGCAAATCGAGCATGGGATCCTGCAGAATCCCGAGATCATTCAGCTTTAGAAGAAATTGGTAGAAAAATTGTTAAAAAATGTAAAGGATTATCTTTGGCAGCTCAAACAGTTGGAGGGTTATTGAGAGGGAAAGATAATGAAAAGGATTGGAATGATGTTTTGAATAGTGAATTCTGGGAACTCTCTGAGGAGGATAGTGGGATTCTTCCTGCATTGAGAATCAGTTATTACCACCTTCCTTCGTCTTTAAAACGTTGCTTTGTTTATTGTTCTTTGTATCCGAAGGACTTTGAATTTGATAGAGATGAATTGACATTATTGTGGATGGCAGAAGGTCTTTTGTTACAACCAAAGAGTGGAAACACTTTGGAAGAAATTGGTTATGAATATTTTGATGATTTGGTTTCGAGATCATTTTTTCAACATTCTAACACTTATGTGAATTCATTTGTGATGCACGATCTCATGCATGATTTAGCAAAGTTCTATGGTGGAAAGTTCTTTTCTTGTATCCTTGAACTCAAGAATGCAGCAAAGCATGATACCAAAACTCGCCACTTGTCATGTGCTCGCCGCAGGAATGATGCTGATTTGCTTATGAAGATCACGGAAGCATGCGATAGGTTAAAACATGCGAGGACATTGTTGCAAATTTATAATGAATATGGTCTATTCTCAGTGGGAGATAGAGTAGCCGTTTCTTGTGACTTACTAGAAAGATTAAAGTGTTTACGAGTTTTGTCATTTAATTTTTTTTCAGATGATGAAAACTTGATGCATGGTTCTATTGCCAAATTAATCCATTTGCGTTATTTGGATCTTTCATACACATCCATCGTGACTTTGCCCGAGTCTTTAAGTTGCTTGTACAATTTACAAACCTTGAAGTTGAGAAACTGTAGAAAACTTAAAAAGCTTCCTAGCAAGATGCAAAATCTTGTGAATTTGCGTCATCTTGATGATTTTTTAACTGATTTAGATGAGATGCCAAGAAAGATGAGTAAATTAAAAGATTTGCAATTTTTAAGTTGCTATATTGCGGGCAAACATGAAGAGAATGGGATTGGAGAATTGAGAGAGCTAACACATCTTCATGGCTCATTGAGGATTGAGAAACTAGAGAATGTTAAGAATAGTGGTGAAGCATCGAATGCAAGGATGGATGAAAAAATACACCTGACTACTTTATATTTGAGTTGGTCATCATTTGAAGAAAGTGAGGATTGTGATTCCCAAAGTGAAAAAGATGTACTTGACAAATTATGTCCTCACAAAGACTTGAAGAAGCTAGTCATCAGGCGTTACAGAGGTACCATGTTTCCGGATTGGGTAGGGCAGTCTTCATATCACAACGTGACTGAGTTGCAGCTGATTGGATGCAGGAATTGTTGGGTGC
The DNA here is from genome assembly GCF_003086295.3 of Arachis hypogaea. Lineage (NCBI taxonomy): Eukaryota > Viridiplantae > Streptophyta > Magnoliopsida > Fabales > Fabaceae > Arachis > Arachis hypogaea. The sequence continues at coordinate 99,301,455 of NC_092037.1, read as the reverse complement.
TTCCTTCCCTTGGACAGTTACCCTCTCTAATGAGATTGGAGATTTCACATTGTGATATGGTGACGAAGATCGGTGGTGAATTCTATAAGGGTGATGCAACTGATCATCATCAGGAGATACCATTCCGATCCCTTCAATATCTGGAATTTTATCGTATGGGTTGCTGGGAGGAGTGGGAGTCATTTGCATGTGATGATAATAATGATGCACCATTTCCTCAACTTGAGATGCTTGTTATAAAGTACTGTCCTAAGTTAAGAGGAGATTTGCCCACTTTCCTTCCCTCCTTGAAAACACTTCAGATTAAAGGATGCGAGGAGCTTGATTGTTATCTGCCAAGAGCTCCCATCATACGCGAATTAAGAATATCTGGCAAGCAGGAAGCAAGAATGCGGGACCTGCCACTTTCACTGCAACAACTAACAATGGAAGGAAACCAGCTTGTTGAGTCTCTGTTTGAGGCCATGACCCACACCCAACCAAATCTCTTGGTTCTTAAAACAAGCAGGAGTGAAAATTTGACATCTCTGGAGGTGTCACAGTCACACTCCCTCCAAGAATTAACAATTTCAGAGTGCCCTAAGCTGGACTACATAGTAAGGCTGCCTGCCTCTTTAAGGGAACTCAGTATCTATAGATGTCCGTTGTTGGGTGAAGGCATAAAGGGGAAGGACCCCCACATTTGGCCATCCATTTCCCACATCCCCGGTATTTATGTTGATGGGAAACAGATTCGCAATGACTCAACATCTTAAAACAGGTAAAGCATTGTTTTTTCTCATCTATATTTCATTCTAAACCTTACAAATCCTCATTCTATGAGCCTTATTTTTCACTGCTCATTATGTCATTTGGGAAAAAGATTAGTAACATGCTTTCTCACAATGACAACCCCCAGGCCCCAACACATTGATTTAGTTCTATGTTATAGTAATGCAAAACAGGGCATCAAGGTAAAACCTCTTTCAACATATTACTCCCAAAAGGCAAAAAAAATAGCAATTGACTAACCACTATCTATTCATTATGATTGACATTCTGTGTTTTTAAATTTTTATTATTAGTTGCAAAAATGACATGAAATTTCCAACTAGCAGTTCAACATTCAGGTTTCTTAGCATTTCATAGTTTTCATTAATGTCCTCAACTATGGGTACTACTCATTTATGTATAACTACCACCATCTATGTTTTGGCTGATGCAGAGAGTCCATTTTCAAATCAAGGGGTGTTTTTTTTAGTGTATTTTATTTTTCAATTAGATTATTTTACTGTATAGCTATGTAGCATATTTCCTTTCCAATAAGTGAGCATCTTAAATTGCATGAAGAACCAAGATAATATAATTTTAGCGAACGATATAATAAATTTATCTTCAAATGCATGCATTTTATGGTGCTATATAGTTACTGATAAAGATTTGGCTTGAATTATCATGTGGTCAGGTCAAAGAATACCAAGCAATGCATCATTACAAGATGTGTCAAGGGTGAAATACTTGCATGCATGTATAGGTGCTACACTTGATACCTTCAGCTATGAAATTTTTGTTGATATTTGAGACACATAATATATACTTCTTGCGTTTCCTAATTTTCTCTTTCATAATATAAATTCATGAGAACTCTTAATCTCTTATATTCGTGCTTTTTTTTTCATTTTCCTTTTATTTTTTATTTTTCTTAACAGGGCTCTAATATATGGGAAGCAAGATACTTATGTGATAGGAAAAGTTATGGGAAAATAAAATGATAATTGAGAAATCGAGTGAATGATGGTTCTAATGAGTCAGTCTCTTTTTCTTCGAAACACCTTATTCTATAGGATACTATGAGGTAGAAATCAAAATGAGTGTTTGGTGTGAGGTGTTCACTTTTCTGTTGAAAAAAAAGGAGAGGCATGAGTGGCTTGTAATCTATCTTGACAAATTTATAATCTAAACTTGATTAGTGAAAATTCAATCCCACCATTTTTTGTGTTGGGGACTGAATATAGATTCATATTGAACTAGGATATATTGCCTGGGTAACTCTTCTACCTTAGTCTCTTCATTAGAATTTTTATTTGCTGCATTTCATGAGTTCTCATAAACTGTTATAAACGGTCGTACTAGTACTTTTGAGATTGTTTTGTAAATTTGCTTGAGTTTCCTAATTTTCCACTTCGTCTACCTTTTTTTTTCCTGGCAGGAATGAATCAACTATAAAGGGGTATTTTGCATGGTCCTTTTTAGATTTATTTGAGTTATTGGATGGTTACAAAGTAAGCCATGGCCTATATTTTGTCAACAGAAATAATCCAGAATTGAAGAGATATCCAAAACTCTCTGCAAAATGTTTTAATTGGTTCTTGAGAGGTAGAAGAAGCACTTCTATAGTTGCTGTTATGAAGCTTGTAAAGGATCCATCTTATATTTCTAATTGACACTTATTTGTTTAATTTTTTTGCACTAGAGCCAAGTGTGGGAGTGTATTGTAGAAGAAGAAACTTTTAGGATGATAGTTTTTCATTTCTACATTGTATTCCAAATGTTGCTGTCACCAAAAAATATAATGATAAAAGCGGAAGGATAATATTTAAAGTTGTCATTGGTCACATAAATTTATCACTCTATTTTTGTTATTTATCTTATACATATGACACATTATTAGAAATGGAACCTCTTATATACATACCATGTTTGTTTGTACCTTCACAATCGTTCTAAATCCATAAGCTGAAAAATCATAAATCAAACCATTTCATAGATGAAAACATTGAAGACCAAATTAATTGAAATCATTGAAGCAGATGATGCCCCACTTATAGTGGTGGTGCAGCGTGATTTGGCTTCCTAGGCTCTGTTCTCTTTAGTTTTATGTTGAAATTATTTATTTAAAAGGTAGCAGATATATTCATTGTAGTATGTAACAAAACACTACAACTTGTCTGATAACAAAATACAAGTGGATTCACACCTCATATTGTTTGATAACAAAAAATGGAAAGATGAAGACCAAAGGGATAACATATATTATTCATGAAGACCAAAGGGATAACATATATTATTATTGGTCAATTATAACAATCTCAGCATGCACCACATTACAATAATATTTAGCTGACCTGCTACCACTTCTATACTCTCTGTGTTTGTGAGAGAATTCTGAGTTCAGAGTGCAAACAGAAACCGCTTCCCTTTCCTTCCCTTTCTTAGTCTTGCTCTTGTGAACATGACTGCTTCACTTGTTGGAGGAGCTTTTCTCTCTTCTTTTATTGGTATTCTTTTTAATCGGCTGTCCGATCCTGCCATCATCAAGATGATGCGAGGAAAGAAGGTTGACCAGAAGCTGCTTCAAAAGCTGGAGAACATTCTAAACGTGGTTGAAACTGTGCTGAATGATGCTGAGAAGAAACAGATCACTGACCCTGCTGTAAAGAGGTGGCTTGAAAATCTCCAAGATGCTGTCTATGATGCTGATGACTTGTTGGATGAAGTTGCCACCAAAGCTTCCATTCAGAAGGATCCACCAGGTAACTTCCTGTTTCGCTTTCTCAATTTACAAGATAGGGAGATGGTTACTAGGATTGAAGACATCATTGCTAGACTAGAAGATATTGCAAAACACAAAGATATCCTTGGTTTAGAAAATATTGCAGCCAAGAACATGGCAGGGAAGCTTCCATCAACATCGCTAGTTAAAAAATCTGACATATTCGTTGGAAGGGACAAAGAGAGAGATACCATACTGAAATTGTTGTTAGATGATGGTAATGATGGTGAGTTGTCTGTGATTCCCATCGTGGGCATGGGTGGGATAGGAAAAACTACTTTGGCTAAAGTGGTTTATAATGATGACAAAGTTCACCAGAAGTTTCGTGTATTCAAGGCATGGGTTTGTGTTGGTGAGGAGGAATTTGATGTTCTTAAGGTGACAAAGGCAGTGATAGAGAAAATTTGCAGTCCTTGTAACTCAAATGATTTAGATACAGTTCAAAATCATTTGAAGAATGCACTAGCGGGGGCGAACTTCTTGGTTGTTCTGGATGATCTATGGAGCAGTAATCGTGAGGATTGGGAATGTTTTCTAACTCCTTTTGAATGTGGAAGTGAGGGAGGCAAGATTCTTGTAACAACCCGTCTTGATACGGTTGCTTCTATGGTGAAAACTAAACATAATGAATCTCACAATTTGAGTTTGTTGGATGAAGAACAATGCTGGTCAGTGTTTGCAAATCGAGCATGGGATCCTGCAGAATCCCGAGATCATTCAGCTTTAGAAGAAATTGGTAGAAAAATTGTAGAAAAATGTAAAGGATTACCTTTGGCAGCTCAAACAGTTGGAGGATTATTGAGAGGGAAAGATAATGAAAAGGAGTGGAATGATGTTTTGAATAGTGAATTCTGGGAACTCTCTGAGGAGGACAGTGGGATTCTTCCTGCATTGAGAATCAGCTATTACCACCTCCCATCATATTTAAAACGCTGTTTTGTTTATTGTTCTTTGTATCCGAAGGACTTCGAATTTGATAGAGTTGAATTGACATTATTGTGGATGGCAGAAGGTCTTTTGCTACAACCAAAGAGTGGAAACACTTTGGAAGAAACTGGTTATGAATATTTTGATGATTTGATTTCGAGATCATTTTTTCAACATTCTAACTCTGCTAAAAATTCATTTGTAATGCACGATCTCATGCATGATTTAGCAACGTTCTATGGTGGGAAGTTCTTTTCTAGAATCTTTGAACTCAAGAATACCGTCAAGCATGATACGAAAACTCGTCACTTGTCATGTGCTCCCACGAATGATGAGGATTTGCTTATGAAGATCACGGAAGCATGCGATAGGTTAAAACATGCGAGGACATTGTTGCAAATTTTTGATAAATATGGTCTATTCTCAGTGGGAGATAGAGTAGCCGTTTCTTGTGACTTACTAGAACAATTAAAGTGTTTACGAGTTTTGTCATTTAATTTTTGTTCAGATGATGAAAACTTGATGCGTGGTTCTATTGGCAAATTGATCCATTTGCGTTATTTGGATCTTTCATGCACATCCATCGTGACTTTGCCTGATTCTTTAAGTTGCTTGTACAATTTACAAACCTTGAAGTTGAGATACTGTGAAAAACTTAAAAAGCTTCCGTCCAACATGCAACATCTTGTGAATTTGCGGTATCTTGATATTGACGGCACAGGTTTAGAAGAGATGCCAAAAAAGATGAGCAAATTAAAAGATTTGCAATTTTTAAGTCACTATATTGCGGGCAAACACGAAGAGAATGGGATTGGAGAATTGGGAGAGCTAGCACATCTTCATTGGTATTTGAATATTGGGAAACTAGAGAATGTTAAGAATAGTGGTGAAGCATCGAATGCAAGGATGGATGAAAAAATACACCTGAATGCTTTATATTTGAAGTGGTCATGGTCATCATTTGAAGAAAGTGAGGATTGTGATTCCCAAACTGAAAAAGATGTACTTGACAAATTACGTCCTCACAAAGACTTGAAGAAGCTATTCATCAGGTGTTACAGAGGTACCATGTTTCCGGATTGGATAGGGCAGTCTTCGTACCACGTGACTGAGTTGGTGTTGGGTGGATGCAGGAATTGTTGGGTGCTTCCTTCACTTGGACAGTTACCCGCTCTAACGAGATTGGAGATTTCAGGATTTGATATGGTGAAGAAGATTGGTTGTGAATTCTATAAGTCTGATGCAACTCACCGTCATCAGGAGAAACCCTTCCGATCCCTTAAATATGTATCATTTCGTGATATGGGTTGCTGGGAGGAATGGGAGTCATTTGCATGTGATGATGATGATGCACCATTTCCTCAACTGGAGAAGCTTGTTATAAAGCACTGTCCTAAGTTAAGAGGAGATTTGCCCACTTTCCTTCCATCTTTGAAATCACTTGTCATTGAAAAGTGCGAGGAGCTTGCTTGTGATCTGCCAAGAGCTCCCATCATAAGCCAATTGGAAATATATGGCAAACAGGAAGCAAGAATGCGGGACCTACCACTTTCAGTGCAACATCTAAGTATCTCAGGAAAGCAGCTTGTGGAGTATGTGTTTGAGGCCATGACCCACACCCAACCAACCTCTCTCAGTTATTTATTTATCTCAAAGTGCTCATCAGCCATATCATTTCCAGGGGATTCTTTGCCCCCTTCATTGCGAAATCTGTCCATCATACATTGCAAGAATGTAGAATTCCCAATGCAACAGCAACAACAACATCACTCGCTACAGACACTATTCATAGACAACAGCTGTGGTTCACTTACGTCCTTCGCATTGCCAGCGTTCCCAAAACTCAAGCATCTGACAATCGCAAGACGTGAAGATTTGACATCTCTGGGCAACATAACGCTGCCTGCCTCTTTACATTCTCTCCAAATCTTCGAATGTCCGTTGTTGGGTGAAGGCATAGAGAGGAAGGACCCCCACATTTGGCCATCCATTTCCCACATCCCCTACATTTCTGTTGACCGGACACTGATTCACAATGACTCAACGTCTTAAAACAGGTAACTCTTTTGCTCCCTATCTCAAACCCACTTCACTTCATCTTCTCCAACGTCATATTCATTCTCTCCTACATAATCTTATTTTTATTTCCAAATTTCTACCCAAAACTGATTCCTGTCTTTTGATACTGTTAATCACCACTCTAGTCAATGGCTACTTTTGATACTGTTAATATCTGCAGTTTCTGTTATAAAACCTTCCAAAATGTTTTGACATACAAATTGTCAAATTATGATCAAACTAAAAGTTGTCAAACAAATCAATAAGTGCATCATCAATACAATACTAACTTTACATTCAAAGTGTATATGCAAGATAATATTTACACTAGTGTTTAATTTCTCAAATGACAATTTCATTCATTTCAACGCAAAATATTATATCTCAAGTGGGATTTTCTTTGTAAAATATTTAACATAAACATCATATGGACAAATAAGTTAGTAAATAACTAAATAAAAAATTTTAAAATTATTTTCAATAATTGAAAAAAATGATACAATGCTACAATTTAATCATAAATACAAAGTTTACACTTTATTCAATGACTAAAATCCAAAAGAGGAACTTCTACTCCACAGGTTTCAACAAGCAAGGAGAGTGGTTTCTTTGAGTATCTAATACCACAAACATAACAATAATAACTCTAATAAGTTAATCTTAACATCAATTGATATAATAGAACCTATATACTAAATAATCCCAAATTCTATCTTATGCTAACCCTAAATTTTCGGATTTATTAATACCCATAATTATAAACATGACAAAAATTAAAGATATAAGTAATTATCAAGCTAAAAAATCACCTTAATGGCTTAATGTCTTAGTAATTGGTAATACTTGAATTAAAGGTTATTTTCCTCTTCTTCAAGTTTAGACTACTTCAATAGAGTTTTGGAATAATACCAACATAAGAGAGCACACTTGATAGGATATAATAGAGTTAGAATAGAAGAGGAGTAGTGTAAATATTCAAAATAAAAGTATATGAGAATTTATTATTGATGAAAATAACATGAGAGAAGGGAGGGGAGTATGTATTTTGCTGGGGAGTATGTGTCTGCTGTTGGAGTGGGAAGGGTTAAGGGGTTATGAGCTTGGCCCAAAGTCTTTCATCATCATCATCATCATCATCATCATCATCATCATCATCATCATCATCATCATTATTATTATTATTATTATTAAGGCCCTACAATAATTGAGTTATTTGTTGCACTTTTCTTAATGCAGAAAGATCTTAAAAGTCTTGTACGTGGCAATTCTTTTCTGGTTGAGTACATGGACAAAGAGGTACACATTCTTGTCTCAGACTGGAACTTCAAGCTGGACCACTCTTAGAGGTATACTCCTACACTGCGTTACTCTTATGATTCATAACATTTTAATGGGATCATAAACAAGTAAGCACAAGCATTAAATTTATCTCGTGTCTTTTTCCAATTTTCCACAAAACTCTTTGAGATTGTTGCCTCCTTTTCCAATTCCAATATAGCATGGTTAAAGTTGGTTATTTGGAGCAAGTAATGCTGAAATCTAGGCTGAGTAACTGATATGGTGATCTCAAAATATTGTTGCTCAACTCAAGGAAGAAATGAATTCTGAAGCATGTCTTTTGAGTAAGTTTTTAGTTTTGACTAGTATTATATGGCAATTATTGTTATTTTATCATAAGTTGTTGTTTAGCTCATAAGTATGCATGACACAGTATTGAGCAAGTGGCCTTGAGAATGATGAATTCTTCCCCTTTCCATTCTTGCCTTTGTCATTAATGTTTTTCTTCTTTTGTTCTTATTTCTGTAAGCTACTTTTGCACTATGCCTTGACTCATACCCAAATCTAAGGCCTTTCATTACCTTTCCTGGTGTTGCTCTTGCTGGTTTCGGTTGAATTAAGAAACTAACTTTATGATGGCAAACATCTATGGTTGAGTTTCTAATGTGTTTGTTTTGGTGCAGCAAGAAACAAATTGGAGCAATCTGGACTAAGCACAATTTGGAGAGCAAAGGAGCCTGAGCAAGAATGATTTCATGAGGTGCGGTCTCTGCATCAATGCAAAAGCAGAATTCATGGAAGACATCATTCTCGTACAAAATCAAAAGAAGAAATGGATGATGTAGAACAGAATTTCGCAAGGACAGATAAGGAGCAGCCTGCCAAAAATAGGCAAAAAGTGTACAAACTTTGCAACGTTCAAAGTAAAAAAGGAAGGGAAAACTTAGTTTTATTTTTCGATTGATATTGTGCAATTACCTTTTTTTCTTAAGAGTTTTCATGTCTTCATCATTTCATTCAATTTAAGGATAGCTGATATGAGTTAAGTATATTCATCAGAAAGAGAGAGCTCAGAGAGTGAGAAGAGCTAGGATGTGAGAACATCGAGAAAAAGCCATGAGTGGCATTTGAGATATTTGATTTTGTATTTGGCTTGAATTGGTATTTGTAACTTGAATTTGTTTATAGTGAAAAGTTCTACCATTTGTTGTGGTGGAGACTAGATGTAGATCCCATTTTGGGATTGAACCAGGATATATTGTGATATCTATCTTCTCTATTTACAACTTTCATTCACAATATCGTTATAACTGTCATCTTCATATTTTTCTGCAAAATCTTGCGATAATTTTATAAAATATCTCTATCTAATAAAATAAAAATTTAAGCACTAGCAGCCTTTTTCTTTTTGAGCAAATGAAGATTCATTGAGAAAGTTATAATGTTATAAATATGAAGTGCATAGGGCAAAGATTGTGGTAGTAGCAATTTTTGTATGTTAGTAGTAAGCAAGGATTAGGCTGAGTTCGGTAATTTTGTTATGGCTGTTATAGGTTACTTGTGGTTTATAGATTCTTTGCTTTCTGTATGTAACAGCATAGTACTATAGGTTGATATATAAGTATTAGTGTTATTATTTTAAATTGACATAGAATTGTAATTGTAATTCATTCTCATCAGTAAATGTACAAATTTCATTCCATTCCCTAGCTGGATAACTGCAACACTTAACACAGGAGCCAAAAAATGATTAAAAGGTGTCACACATAATCACACATTCCATCCCCTTGAGAGCCATTAATCAAGGAAGCATTTAAGATCCCCTTGACACAACTAATATAAACTCAGAAAGGGTCAAGTTTCATGACATCTCTGTGATATAATCTACAGAGAAATTCAAACTCAAACAACACTTAAATGCATCAGAATTAAATTGTACTTTAATGCATTAAAATTAAACTCTAAAAATTTAGATAAGAAAATTATAGATCATCACCATGATTTTTGGTTGACGGGGAAATCAATAAAAAATTTACTTAAACTCAAACCTTATGTATATGTTTGTTTGTACCTTCAATGTTCTAATTCCAAAGTTGAAAATCATAAACCAAACCATTAAATAAAACATATTATTAATCCGTAAAGCAAGATGTGCTAACATGGCATAGCTGAAAATATTGAAGACCAAATTAATCGAAATCATTGAACCAGATGACCAGCTTTCTAGTGGTGGTGGCGTGGTGCAGCGTGATTTGGCTTCCTAGCCTCTATTCTCTTTTTGTCCTGTTTATTTTCTTATCATACTGTTTAGCAAAGATAAAACTATTTAGTTAACTGTAATATAAACAAAAAATAAATAAATGATAAAAATTAAAAAGTAGTTTTATGTTGAATCATTTATTTTAAAGGTAGCAGATGCATGCAAGATAACAAAACACTACATCTTGTCTGGTAACAAAATACAAGTGGATTCGCACCTCATCTTGTCTGGTAATAAAAAGAGAAGGATGAATAAGTTTTTATTGGTATAGAGAAGCTTGAATGGTAGGTGGGTTAGTAAATAAATACAAGTGGATATTGTGCATAGTTGTCAGAACCGAACTGGTAATTAAACCGGTCAAGCTACTGAGTTACTGGGTTATTGGTTCAACCGGTAAGTCACTAGTTGAACCGGTTAACCCAGTCCTATGTAAATAAAAAATAAAAAATAGTCAAAAATTTAAAATATATATTTTTACTAACATTTTAAGAAGATTCAGCTATTCTAAAATAATATGAAACAGAAATAATAATTATTTTTGTTAATTTCACTCTATCGTAAATATTTTATTTTGTTTTTATATTAAAATAATAATTATTTTCAAATTTTAATAATTTATTAATAAATTTATATCTATTATACTATTATATACTACAAGTATTTATTAAAAAATAAGTGAATTTATAATTGTTGTTAAATAAAAATATATTTGATAAAAGATATCTATATATAAAATAATGTGTAAATATACTAATTAGAATTGTGACAGCTTGGTGGTTGTGACTTGTTCTTTTTTACATTGAGGACAGGGGGTTCCTTGTTCGGTTTAATTAACAGATCGGATCAGTTTAGAGTCTGGTTTACCGATTTTCCGGTCAAATTGGCCGGTCCGATCCGATTTTGACAACGCTGATATTGTGCTTGTTTGGGCGCCATTATTTTGATAAAAAATATCTTCTTTTCAATGAAAAAAGATTTTTTTATTTTTTAGCATGTTTGACAAATTTTTAGTAGTAAAAGTAAAAACACCACAAAAATAAAAAACATCTTTTTTGAGAAGCTGTAATTTACATCTTTTTTAGTTTTTTTAAAATATTTTTTTATAAAAATATTTTTCATGTAATAAATAAATAAATAAGTACTTTTGTATTCTTACACCCAAACATAATTGATAGATAAAAAGATCTTTTTGCATGAGATACTCAAACATAAAATTACTTTTACTTTTCCATAAGATCTTTTAAAAAAAGATAACTCGAAAAAAGATATTTTTTTAAAAGCTCACTCAAACAAGCCAGTTAAACATTTTCCACATAATCATTTGTTGTAAGGATCATTTAAAAAATGGAATGCTGAAGACCAAAGAAACCAAAAGCATCTCACAGCTTCGGAGAAAGACAATAAGAAGCTTCGCATTAACTTTGTCATGAAGACCAAAGGGATAAAGCAAATGAAGTTATGGTTATAAGTGGCTAAGAGAATGGGTGTTGAATTTTAATTTCTTTTTCTGTTGATTAAAACTTTTTCCTTTTCAAGAAAACATATAAGATATTTTACTTTTGTCTCGTAGCGAGTTGAGAGACTTTTTTATTTTGTCTCCTAAGTGACAGAAATAGAAGTGAAATAGAGACTAAGTAACATTCAGGTGTATCCTAATTCAACTACTTAGTACAATGTAGTCTACATCTAATCTCCATCATAACAGTGACAGGATTTCACTAACTTTTCAACACATTACATACACCAATGTTTTCTCTAGGATCTACCTGATCCTATATGGGATAAATCCAGATTCTAACCCAATCCGAATTTGACTAGACCTCAATCTAGCTTTCAACAACAAAGTGCTAACCTAACTTGCAAAGTGATGAGTTTGGAAAACTCTAAATTAATATTTGTGATGACTAAACATTATTAATATGATTAATTGCAAAATTAATTTTGGATTTAAAATTGATTAAATTAATTTTGTAATGCAGGTTTTATTTGGGCCGAAAATGAAATTCTGATTTAAGCCCAATTAAGCCTTGCTATATGCTTCTCATGCTATGAAGCTGAATTATTATTTGGGCCAGAATGAATGTTATTGATGCAAGCCCAAGTGAATGCTTTCTTATGTGCTCAATAATTGATTCAAACTTACCAGGAAAGCAAACGCTTTTAGTTGGGCCAAAATGAAACTTATTGGTACCAAGCCCAAAATTAATGAATGCTTCCATGCTTTACCCGAATCCATAAAGCAAAGCCTTAATGCTTCCAACGGATTCCAATTCACTTTTTGAAGGATTTGAAATTTAATTAAACTAGCATGGGGAACATGAGAAAGAAAGTGTGATTGACATGATGGTGATCATAATGATACACGCTACTCTAAGCTAGGGAAGTGGGACTTTAATTTCACTTTGTTATTACCCATTAGTTTGAGTTCAAACTTTCTCTCTCCTCTCTCTCACCTTTGCTTCTTCTCTTCGGTTATTACACAGGAAGCCATGGAAGCTAGTTGGAGCTACCAAAAGGAAAGCAAAGCAAGGCTAAAGACCATCGAGTTGATGGCACGAAAAAGAAAAAGAAAAGTATGCAGTGGCTGAGATTATCACCTAATCTGGTAAGATTTGGTGAGGTAATCTCGGATCCTTCATACACAAAAAGAAGGAAGAAGATTCGGCCAGTAGGGAAGATCCTTGGAGGCATGGCTTGTCTTTGATTCTGCTCAACCACCACAGGGAGTAGCTAGAGTGGCGAAGTGATGGTTGAAGGCAGAGATTGAAGCAGATGAAGTCATGGTCATCATGAAGCATCAAGGGCCAGAAATCCATCTTGGAGAGGAAGCCAAGGATGGAGCGCTCGGATTGATGAAGAGTGATGAACAAGGAAGGACTAGAGGTATTTGCATGTTGGTTCTTGCATGAGTTACCTCTTCTCTCTGTATGGCCAAACCGGTTTTTGTTGAAGGAAAAGAAGCTGAGCTCGGGTTGGTGTTTCAACTGTGAAGGCTTCACTTCTCTATAAAAGAGGTGAACAGTCATGGTTTGATTCAAGGAGTAAGATTTGAGAGTGCAAGGCACAGAGTTCTCAGAGCTACCTAAGCTAGCAGTTCTCTTCTCCTTCAATGTTTTCTGTTTAGTATTTTTCTGTTTAATTTTGTCATGTCTTGAGTCTCATGGAAAAAGGCAAACAGTGAGGTTTGTATGAAAAAGCCATAGAGCGGAAAAAGGCAGAGAGTGCAAAATTAAAAGAAAAAGTCATAGATGTCTTAGAGTTCCTTTGTACATCTGTGTTGTGTTTCATGATTCTGTGGGAATCCCCTTGTAAGTTGGGTTAGCACTTTACAAGTTGTAATCTGGATGATTATAGTGAAATTCCATCATTGTTGTGATGGAGACTGGATGTAGGCTGCACTGCACTTAGCAGCTGAACCAGGATATATCTGGGTGTCATCTTCTCTCTCTTCCTACTTCAATTCTGTTTTTACTGTTCAAGATGAAAAATAAAAAATGTCTCGTGTCAAATAACGAGACAAAATGAAAATGTCTCGTGACTAAGGACGAGCTAAAAACAGAAAAGCTTTCTCTAAGTCCAGCAAGTGTCAGCAAGCAAAAAAGGGGCTAAGATTCAACCCCCCTTCTCTTAGCCACTGAAACCATCACAAAGAATGGCCACAGGATCATGAAACAAAAAATTAAGATGTATAAAGAAAACCTAAACCTGAGACATCTTATGACTTTTTCTCCTAGTTTAACTCACTGCATTTTATCTCTCATTGGTTTTTTCTTACAAACCTCACCATGTTTGCCTTTTTCAATGAGACTCAGACAGATTAAACTGAGAAAAAGAAAATACTAAATAAACAATATGAAGGAAAAGAACTCAAACAACTTAGGTAGCTATGAGAAAAGAACTCTGTACTTTTTACTTATTCTCCTTACCTTCAACCCTTGGCCGTTTACCTTTATTATAGAAGAGTGAAGCTTCGTTGAATCAGGTTCAACCCTAACACTGTCTTCTTCTCCATCATCAGAGACTTGCAGCGGCTTCATCAGAGAAGAAAGAGAAATCCAAATCTGTTGGATGCAACTCACCTATTCTCTCCCATCCTTTTTCTTCAAACTTCTTCAATCTTGACCCTAGAGCATTGCTTTGGCTCCAAGTTTTTATTTTGAGCGTTAATGAGCTTCTAACCATGGTTGACCTCACATTTTCCATATTGTTTGTTCTATGCTTGAGACTTTGTAATTTTCTTTTTAGTTCCTTGGTGTAACACAAATGAAGGAGATATTTTTTGATATGGTCTGGTCGTATGTCACTAGCTTCTTAGTTGTAGCCCTTCCTTCTTGATTGGATTTAGCAACAAACTTTTTTCCTTCGATACTCCATAACCTCTGCACTTTTCTTTTCTTTCTTTCTTTTTTATTGAGTGAGTGAGGTGACCGAAATGAAGAGAGATGAGAGAAGAAAGAAGAGAGATGACTTTTGACTTTCGGCAGAAGTTTTAATGAAATTAATTGAAATGAATTTAGAGTTCAAGTAACCAAGAGTGGGAGTAGGTAACCATACGAGGCTTGTGTCTCTTGGGTTCATTTATTTAATTCCTCATATTTGGTTCATGGGCTTGATCGGTCTCGGCTTAATTTTGATGGACCATAATGTATGAATTATTTGGGCCAGGTTTACAAAATTATTTTCCTCCATTCAAGCATAACATAATCCCCTGACAAAAAAAAAAGGCAAACATAATCACATAAACAATTTATAATACTTTAATAATATTTATTCATCATTTTAATTAAATAGTATTTTTCCAAACTCTACAACATACATTATTATTGGTTAATTATAATAATCTCAGCCTGCAAAACATTACAATAATACTTCACTTAACCGCTACCACTTCCAAACTCTGTCTTTGTGAGAGAATTCTGAGTTTGGAGTGCAAACAGAAACCACTTCCCTTTCCTTACCTTTCTTACTTTCTTGCTGTTGTGAACATGGCTGCTGAACTTGTTGGAGGAGCTTTTCTCTCTTCTTTTCTCAATGTTCTTTTTGACCGGCTGTCCGATCATGAGATCATCAACATGATACGAGGAAAGAAGGTTGACCAGAGGCTGCTTCAAAGGCTGGAGAACATTCTGAACGTGGTTGAAGCTGTGCTGAATGATGCTGAGAAGAAACAGATCACTGACCCTGCTGTCAAGAGGTGGCTCGAAAATCTCCAAGATGCTGTCTATGATGCTGATGACTTGTTGGATGAAGTTGCCACCAAAGCTGCCACTCAGAAAGATCCAGGTAACTTCCTGTCTCGCTTTCTCAAGTTGCAAGATAGGGAGATCGTTAGTAGGATTGAAGAAATCATTGCTAGACTAGAAGATATTGCAAAACACAAAGATATCCTTCGTCTAGAAAACATTGCAGCCAAGAACATGTCTGGGAGGATTCCATCAACCTCACTGGTTAAAAAATCTGATATATTTGTTGGAAGGGACAAACAGCGAGATACCATAGTGAAATTGTTGTTAGATGATGTCAACAATGGTGAACTGTCGTCATTCCCATCGTTGGCATGGGTGGGATAGGAAAAACTACTTTGGCTAAATTGATTTACAATGATGACATGGTGCAGCAAAAATTTGATGTGAAGGCATGGGTTTGTGTTGGAGAGGAGGTATTTGACGTTCTTAAGGTGACAAAGGCATGTCTGTCATTCCCATCGTTGGCATGGGTTTGCAGTCCTTGTTACTCAAATGATTTAGATACAACTCAAAATCATTTGAAGAATGTGATAGCGGGGAAAAAATTCATAGTAGTTCTGGATGATGTATGGAGCAGCAATCGTGAGGGTTGGGAAAGTTTTCTAACTCCTTTTGAATGTGGAAGCCACGCAGGCAAGATTCTTGTAACAACCCGTCTTGATACGGTTGCTTCTATAGTGAAAACTAAACATAATGAAGCTCACAATTTGAGTTTGTTGGATGAAGAACAATGCTGGTCAGTGTTTGCAAATCGTGCATGGGATCCTGCCAAATCCCGAGATCGTTCAACTTTAGAAGAAATTGGTAGAAAAATTGTTAAAAAATGTAAAGGATTACCTTTGGCAGTTCAAACACTTGGAGGGTTATTGAGAGGGAAAGATAATGAAAAGGATTGGAATGATGTTTTGAATAGTGAATTCTGGGAACTGTCTGAGGAGGATAGCGTGATTCTTCCTGCATTGAGAATCAGTTATTTCCACCTTCCTTCGTATTTAAAACGTTGCTTTGTTTATTGTTCTTTGTATCCGAAGGACTTTGAATTTGATAGAGATGAACTGACATTATTGTGGATGGCAGAAGGTCTTTTGCTACAACCAAAGAGTGGAAACGCTTTGGAAGAAACTGGTTATAAATATTTTGATGATTTGGTTTCAAGATCATTTTTTCAACATTCTTACACTTATGTGAATTCATTTGTAATGCACGATCTCATGCATAATTTAGCAACGTTCTATGGTGGCAAGTTCTTTTCTAGTATCCTTGAACTCAATAATGCAGCAAAGCATGATACCAAAACTCGCCACTTGTCATGTGCTTACACAACAATGATGATGATTCGCTAATGAAGATCACAGAAGCATGTGAAAGGTTAAAACATGCAAGGACATTGTTGCAAATCAATTTGGATAAATATGGTGGATTCTCAACGAGAGTAACTGTTCCTTGTGACTTGCTATAACAATTAAAGCGTTTACGAGTTTTGTCATTTAATTTGATTTCAGATGATGAAAACTTGATGCATGGTACAATTGGTGAATTGATCCATTTGCGTTATTTGGATCTTTCATACACATCCATCGTGACTTTGCCTGAGTCTTTAAGTTGTTTGTACAATTTACAAACCTTGAAGTTGAGAAACTGTAGAAAACTTAAAAAGCTTCCTAGCAAGATGCAAAATCTTGTGAATTTGCGTCATCTTGATGATTTTTTAACTGATTTAGATGAGATGCCAAGAAAGATGAGTAAATTAAAAGATTTGCAATTTTTAAGTTGCTATATTGCGGGCAAACATGAAGAGAATGGGATTGGAGAATTGAGAGAGCTAACACATCTTCATGGCTCATTGAGGATTGAGAAACTAGAGAATGTTAAGAATAGTGGTGAAGCATCGAATGCAAGGATGGATGAAAAAATACACCTGACTACTTTATATTTGAGTTGGTCATCATTTGAAGAAAGTGAGGATTGTGATTCCCAAAGTGAAAAAGATGTACTTGACAAATTATGTCCTCACAAAGACTTGAAGAAGCTAGTCATCAGGCGTTACAGAGGTACCATGTTTCCGGATTGGGTAGGGCAGTCTTCATATCACAACGTGACTGAGTTGCAGCTGATTGGATGCAGGAATTGTTGGGTGCTTCCTTCCCTTGGACAGTTACCCTCTCTAATGAGATTGGAGATTTCACATTGTGATATGGTGACGAAGATCGGTGGTGAATTCTATAAGGGTGATGCAACTGATCATCATCAGGAGATACCATTCCGATCCCTTCAATATCTGGAATTTTATCGTATGGGTTGCTGGGAGGAGTGGGAGTCATTTGCATGTGATGATAATAATGATGCACCATTTCCTCAACTTGAGATGCTTGTTATAAAGTACTGTCCTAAGTTAAGAGGAGATTTGCCCACTTTCCTTCCCTCCTTGAAAACACTTCAGATTAAAGGATGCGAGGAGCTTGATTGTTATCTGCCAAGAGCTCCCATCATACGCGAATTAAGAATATCTGGCAAGCAGGAAGCAAGAATGCGGGACCTGCCACTTTCACTGCAACAACTAACAATGGAAGGAAACCAGCTTGTTGAGTCTCTGTTTGAGGCCATGACCCACACCCAACCAAATCTCTTGGTTCTTAAAACAAGCAGGAGTGAAAATTTGACATCTCTGGAGGTGTCACAGTCACACTCCCTCCAAGAATTAACAATTTCAGAGTGCCCTAAGCTGGACTACATAGTAAGGCTGCCTGCCTCTTTAAGGGAACTCAGTATCTATAGATGTCCGTTGTTGGGTGAAGGCATAAAGGGGAAGGACCCCCACATTTGGCCATCCATTTCCCACATCCCCGGTATTTATGTTGATGGGAAACAGATTCGCAATGACTCAACATCTTAAAACAGGTAACTCTTTTGCTATCTCTCTATATCCCAAAGCTACTTCTTCTTCTCCAACATTATATTCATTCTCTCCTACATAATATTGCTTTTATTTCAAAAATTTATCGCACTCTTTTTGCTGTAAACACAAAACCGAATCCTCTTTAACACTTAATCACCACTCTAGTCAATAGGATGATGTAGAACATAATTTTGCAAGGACAAATAAGATCAAAATGTAACAGGAACACCAATGAAATTGGTATTTGTTTATAGTGAAAATTCTACCATTTGTTCTTGTGGAGATTGGATGTAAATCATATTTTGGGACTGAATCGGATGCATACTGATGTTCATCTCTGTTACAGCTTTCTTTCAAAATATCAGTTATATGCATATTTTTTTCTGCAATTTTATAAAGTCTCTCTTTCTCTCTTATAAAGTAAAATTGTAAGCACTAATAACTTTTTTTTTTCTTTTGAACAAATGAAGATGCATTCAGAATGTTACCATGTTACAAATATGAAGTGCTTAGGGCAATGATCGTGGTAGCAGACTAGCAGCTATTTTTGCATGTTAGTAATAAGCAAGGATTAGACTGAGTTAGGTAATTCTGTTATGACCGCTATAGGTTAGCTGCGTTATAGCATTCCTATTCAATTTTCTATGTGTAGCAGCAGAGTCCTACAGGTTGATATATATGCATTAAAGTTATTAATTTATTGAGATAAAATTGTAATTGTAATTCATTCTCATTCAGTAAATGTACAATTCAGTTTTCTTTTTTCTCTCCCTTCAACTCTGCTTTATTTCTTCATTTTCTGAATATCCTTTATCTTACTTTCACTCTTTTAAACAATAATTTTCGCACCTCATTCTCACACAAGTTTTGGTTGCACAGCATTGTTGTAGTGCAAAATCTAAATAGTAAAATTTAGGGATAAGTATTTTTTTGGTCCCTAACATTGAGGGTTAGAATCGAAACCGTCCAAACGTAATTTTTTATTTAGAATCGTCCTTAACATTTTTTTTTTCTTATTAAAATCGTCTTTTTAATTTTTTATAAACAAAAATATCTTCCACCACCACCACCACCACCACCACCACCACCACCACCACCACTCCCATCAAATACTAATAATCAAATTCAGAAATAACAACATCAATCAACACAACAACAATAAAATAAAAAAATAACAAATCTAAATCAGAATTAAAAACAAAAATAGAAACAGAAGCAGAATCGGGAAGCAAGAAGCAATAAGCAAAATTATATAAGAGAAAATTGAGCCGAGCTGAGCTGAGCTAGACCAAGCTCAAGCTCAGTTCACGAAAATTGAGCTTGGCTCACGGTTCGACTCATTAACAATCGAGCTTATTTCTTAAGTTCAAGCTCGGCTCACCAAAAACTTACGAGCTGGCTTGAGCTCACGAGCTGGCTCAAATAAGAGAAACATAAATACATAATTTATAATTCTATATTAATAAATTATAACTTATATATTTTAAAAAATATTTGAAAAGATTAATTTTATATATTGTTTATCTATCAATAAATTATAAATTTTTTTATTTATGTCTTATATTAAAATTATATGTAAAAAATAAATATAAATATTAAATAATTAAGATTGTTATAATATATATATATAATCAAGCCAGCTCATTTAATTTATGAGCTCAATTTTAGGCTCAAGCTTGGCTCACCAGCTCACGAGCTGAGCTTAACTTAGCTTATCGAGCTCGAGCTTGCTCATGAGCTGGCTCGACTCACTTCCAGCTCTAAGCAGAAGCAAGAAAGCAAGAAGCAGAAGCAGGAAAGCAAGAAAGCAGAAGCAAAAGCAAGATGCAGCAGCAGAAAGCAACAAGCAGAAGCAAGAAGCAAAATCAGGAAAGCAAGAAAGAAAGAAGCAACAAGATGCAGAAGCAGAAAGCAACAAGCAAAATCAGGAAAGCAAGAAAGCAGAAGCAAGATGCAAAAGCAGAAAGCAAGAAGCAGAAGCATGATGAGGCCGCGAGGCGGGCGAGGCGACGAGGCGGCGAGGTGCAGCAGCGAGGTCAGCGGCGGCAGGGGCTCGCGTCTCCTCTCTCCCTCGCGATTCCCAACGGCGACGGCTCTAAGCTTCGCCGCCGCCGTCCCTCTCCCCACCTTTCCCCTCCCCCTCCCCCTCCCCCTCCCCTTCCCCCCTTCCCTCCCATCCCCCTTCGTATACCCTTTTCCTTACCCCCCCCCCCCAAACATCATATTCATTCTCTCCTACATAATCTTGCGTTTATTTCAATAGTTTATCGTACTCTTTTTGCTGTAAATACAAAACCGAATCCTCTTTGACACTTAATCACCACTCTAGTCAATAGGTACTTTCGGGAAAACTGTTAACCTTTTTTAGGATACAATGTCAACTTTTTTATCTTTTTTTTTCCCTCCTCATTTAACTGTTATACCCTATTTTTTTATTGTTTCTTCTTTCTTTGTTCATGTACAGGGACATCTATTGATTCTTCTGGGACTTGTCAGTGTATTGCAATTTGGGTGCTGCACCTCCAATCTTGTAAGGATGCTTCTCTATTTGGATTTAAAGTTACGTTTGTTCTATAGTTTCCTTTATTCCGTTGAAACTTAAAGGATTCCTGGAGAAATAAACAAAGTATCATGTTTGAAATCTGCAACAAATGAATATAGGAAATCTTTAGGCATGCTTAAATAAAGATCTTGTAGAATAATTGAGTTATTTGTTTCAATTTTCTTAATGCAGATGATCTTTCAAGTCTCAAGTTGTAGAGTACTAATTATTTTTTGGTTGAGTAACGAGTACATGGACAAAGAGCTACATAGATAGATAAAATTTGTTGTCTTGGGCCGGAACTTCAAGCTGGACCACTCTTAGAGTGGTATAATCCTGCACTGCATTACTTTGTAGTACTTTCTCATGCACCTTTTTGTAACCATTGTGAATAAGGATTTTGCTTTTGCTACGTTGAAGTATGTACAAGTACAACCGTCATGCGCATGGTACAGCCTATTTTAATGTGATCATAATCAAGTAAGCCCAAGCATTAAATTTATCTTGTGTCTTTTTTCCAATTTTCCACAAAATTCTTAGATTGCTTTTTTTACTTTTTTTCTTTTACCCTACTTGAGAGCATGGTAAAAATTGGTTATTTGGAGCAAATAATGTTGAAAGCAAGATTGAGGGGCTGGTATGGTGATCTCAAAACAGTGTTGCTCAACTAAAGGAAGAAATGAATTCTGAGGCATGTCTCTTGAGTAAGTTTTGAATAGTACTATGTGGCTATTACTGTTATGGGATTTTGGCCATAATGCTACATATAAACTACATACAACATAGAATGTTTATTAGAAGGTTATAGTTTTGTTAATTCAAGGATAAACCCTTGAGAATGATGAAATCTTCTCCTTTCAACTTTTGCCTTTGTCATTAACGGTTTTACTTCTTTTTATTGTTATTTCTGTAAGCTACTTTTGCACCACCCCTTGACTCACCCAAATCTAAGGCCTTTCATTACATTTATTGGTGTTGCTCTTGCTTGCTTCCTCGCTCGTGGCCCTCGTTGGTTTGATATGCTGTTTACTATCTTAGTATAAACTTCTGTTGAATTAAGAAATTAATTAACCTTGTGATGACTATGCACTAAGCAAAAACTGTATGAGTTGTTCCAATGTGTTTGTTTTGGTGTAGCAACAGATGAATCGAAGCAAAGTTGGATTAAGCCTAATTAGGAGACCAAAGGAATCTGGGCAAGAATGATGGAGGAAAATCGAATCCCAAACAAATCAGATGAGGTGCAGTCTCTGCATCAATGCAAAGGAAGAATTCATGGAAGACATCATCCTCGTACAAAATTAAAAGAAGAAATGGATGATGAAAAACATAATTTTTCAAGGACAGATAGACCAATCAAAATGCAACAAGAATACCTTCAATGATATGGATACAGTTGGAGCAACCTGTCAAAAATAGGCAGAAAGCTTACAAACTTTTCAAAGTAAAAAAGGAAGGACAAACTTAGTTTTATATTTTTATTTACACTGAACAATTATCTTTTTTTTTTCTTAAGATTTTTCATGCCTTCATCGTTTCATTCTATTTTAGGAGAGCTGATATGAGTTATACTGTTTAATACGAAAGAGAGAGCTTAGAAAGTGAGAATCAATTTCTATTATGAAAAAGGCAAGAGAGCCAGGATGTGAGAATATCTAGAAAAAGCTATAGCGCAGTTTGAGAAATTTGTTTTTTGTATTGGCTTGAATTGGTATTTGTAACATGAATTTGTTTATAGTGAAAAATTCTACCATTTGTTGTGGTGGAGACTGGATGTAGATCCCACTTTGGGATTGAAACAGGATACATCGTGTTGTTCATCTTCTCTATTACAATTTTCATTCACAATATTGTTATAACTGTCTGCAGATGTTTTCTGCAAATCATGCGATCATTTTATAAAATCACCTTTTAATTATTCAAATCTGCATCCCTCTTCCATTTTCTATGTCTAACAGTATAGTGCTACAGGTTGGTATATAAGCATTAGTGTTATTAATTTATTGACATAATTAAATTTGAAAATGAGAGGGAAGAATGTCATCATCAAATAGTAAAATCAGAATGTGTTTACTGTGTATGGTGTTCACTTTTCTGTAAAAGAAAAAAGGTATGAGTGTTTGTATGTGAGTGAGAGCATCTAGCAAAATCCTTAAGAGAGTCTGAGTGACTTGTAATCTTGACAATTTGAATTCTGAATCCGTTTAGTGAAAATCCCACCATTTTCTATGGTGGGAACTGGATCTAGATTCTACATTATTGGATTCGAACCAGGATATATCACTGAGTAACTCTCTTCTAACTTTCATCTCTTTATTAGCATGTTTATTTACTGCATTTCATGAGCTCGCATAAAATTGTTATAACCTGTCATACTAGTACTTTTGAGATTGTTTTGAAAATTTTCCTGTTGAAAATTGTGTGAATGTTCTGATAGATTTATTGATCTTGGTTAGTGGTTGACCTTTTGTCATCTCTTTTGAATATGTGGGCTTGTTATGGTAAAAAATAGTTTATATGTTTATATAATTAATTTTTTTTTTCTGTAACATTAATTTTTTGTCTCAAGTGGTTTGGACATGTGAGAAGAAGACCGATAGAACATCCAGTCAGGAGGGTGGATGAGATAGAAGATGGACAAAGGGCAAAAGGCAGAGAAAGACCTAAGAAGACCATCCATGAGGTGGTCAAACGAGATCTACATGTAAACGGTCTCTCTGTAGACATGATACATGACAGAGCACAATGGCGTCGTTTGATTCATGTAGCCGACCCCACTTAGTGGGACAAGGCTTTGTTGTTGTTGTTGTTGTTGTTGTTGTTGTAACAAAATCATATTCCGAGATAGTGATGTGGTTGATTCCCAAATTGAAAGAGATGTGCTTGACAAGTTACATCCTCACAAAGACTTGAAGGAGCTAAGAATCAAGGGCTACTGAGGTACAATGTTTCTAGAAATAGACAACAGTTGTGAGTTGTGATTCACTTACATCCTTCATGTTCCCAGCATTTCCAAATCTCAGACTTCTGACAATCAAAAGATGTGAAAATTTGAGATCTCTTGAGATGATGTCAGAGTTACAGTTCCTCTGGCAATTATCAATTAAGAGCCGTCTTAAGTTGGATAACATAAGGCTACCTGCCTCTTTAAGCGAACTCAGAATTGGTGAATGTCCATTGTTCGGTGAATGTAGACGGAGGAAGGATCGCCACATTTGGCCTACTATTTCCCGCATCTCCACCATTTATGTTGATAGATTTCACGATGATTCGAAATCTTAAACAGGTGAAGGATGAACCTTTTATCATCTGTATTTCATTCTTAACCTTAGGAATCATCATTCTGTTGTAAGCCTTTTATCTTATTTTACATACTAATGTCTAGCTTAAGACAATGGAGAAAGGCAGGCATTGTAGAATCATGGAAACACTTTTTTCAGCATTGTGCATTGGATAATGATGGTGAAATAGATATGGTTTCAAATTACAGGGCAACGTTGAACACAGCTTATTGGTCCAGAAGATGAAGGGGATGAATCTTGAGAAGTAGAGTGAAAGCTTCAAACTCTCATTTAGTTTTTTGTTTTCACAAATTCACAATACATGACAATCCTTAATATCATAATCTTCTTCTTTTTCTTTTACCAGTTACATCACTTCACTGTACAACTAACGTGCCTTTGAATGCTTTGACTGAATCAGTACCCTGTCACACCATGGGGTTTACAGCAAGAATTGAATAAATTCAAGCTCCTTTATGGCCATCCTCCTATATTCATATATGAAAATGGTAAATCCATTTCACTTTGGCATTTCTAATAGTTCTGTATTTTCGAACTAGAACTCATAGATGACCATTAGGTGCACATAGAAGGTTACTCACATACCTACTCAAGGATCAACAAATACGTTATGTTTCATCATCCTGATAAGTGAGCATCTTAAGTTCTATTGAAATCCATGCATTTTATAATACTGTATAGTTACTGATAAAGATTCAACTTTGCATTATCATGTGGATAGGGCAAAGAACACCAAGCAATGCATCATTACAAGATGAGTCAAGGGTCAAATACTTGCATGGATATATTGGTGCCACACTTGATGCCTTGAGGTATGGAAAGTGCATCTAGATTCTTCTATTTTTGTGCTTTTGAAATACTAGAGTTAACATTTTTTTCAGAACTGATTCATGGAAATTAAAAAATATTTTGCATTCGGATGGCTTTATAAAATACTAAAGTAAAAGCTCTTTCGTATTCAGAGGACATTATAAAATAAGCCCCCCCCCCCCCTTTTCTTTTTTTAGATGTTTTATTAATTCAATGTATATCAAATAAAATTAGTGTCAAAAACTTTACCCTTCAACTTGGAATCTATTAATAAAACCATGTATACACTTCTTGTGTTCCCTAATTTCTATTTCACTGCCTTTTTTTTCTTCGCAGAAATGGATCAAAGATAAAGGGATTTTTTGCATGGACTTTTTTAGATTTATTTGAGTTATTGGATGGTTACAAAGTAAGCTATGCCCTATCTTACGTTGATAGAAATGATCCAGAATTGAAGAGATATCCAAAACTCTCTGCAAAATGGTTTAATTTGTTCTTGAGAGGTAGAAGAAGCACTTCTATAGTTGGAGCTATGAAGCTTGTAAAGGATCCATCGCATATTTCTATTTGACACTTATTTGATGAGTAGGTTGTTTAATTTTTTAGCACTGGAGCATAATGTGGGAATGTATTGTAGAAGTAGAAACCTTTAGCATAATAATTTTTCATTTCTACATTGTATCACAAATGTTGTCAAATACTGATTAAAGCTGTCGTAAAAAAAAAATATAATGATAAAATCAGAAGAATAATATTTAAAGTTGTCATTGGTCAGGTAAGTTTATCATTATTCTTTATCTTATAATTTACAAATTATTAGAAATGGAACTTCTTTTATACATACCATGTTTTCTTGTACCTTCACCATCGTTCTAAATCCTAAAAAGAAATATCATAAACCAGACAATTTAATAAAACATATTAAACTATCTAGTAAAACTGTAAGATGATATTGAAACGTGCCTGTACTAATTAACTGTGAACCAAAATGTGCTAACTTGGTAAAGTTGAAAATGTTGAAGACTAATTTAATCGAAATCATTGAACCAGATGCCCCACTTCTAGTGGATTCACATTACATCTTGTCTGTTAACAAAAAGAGAAAGGTGAAAATTTTTTTATGGTATAGAGAAGCGTGAATGGTAGGTGGGTTAATAAACAAATGTACAAGTGGATATTGTTAAACATTTTACAGCTAAAGATCCGTTGTCGGGAGCATTTTAAGAATGCAAAAATGAAGACCAAAGGCATCTCACTGTAGCTTTGGAGAAAGAAAACAAGAAGCTTCACGTGAACTTTGTCATGAAGACCAAAGGCAAAAAGCATATGAAGTCAACATATATTATTATTGGTTAATTATAATAATCTCAGCATGCACCACATTACAGTACTTACACTGAACTGCTACCCCTTCCATAACCTCTGTGTTTGTGAGTGAATTCTGAGTTTGGAGTGCAAACAGAAACCGCTTCCTTTTCCTTCCCTTTCTTACTTTCTTACTCTTGTGAACATGGCTGCTGAACTTGTTGGAGGAGCTTTTCTATCTTCTTTTCTCAATGTTCTTTTTGACCGGCTGTCTGATCCTGAGATCGTCAACATGATGAGAGGAAAGAAGGTTGACCAGAAGCTGCTTCAAAGGCTGAAGACCATTCTAAATGTGGTTGAAGCTGTGCTGAATGATGCTGAGAAGAAGCAGATCACTGACTCTGCTGTCAAGAGGTGGCTCGAAGATCTCCAAAATGCTGTGTATGATGCTGATGACTTGTTGGATGAAGTCGCTACCAAAGCTGCTACTCAGAAGGATCCACCAGGTAACTTCTTGTCTCGCTTTCTCAATTTGCAAGATAGGGAGATGGTTAGTAGGATTGAAGAAATCATTGCTAGACTAGAGGATATTGCAAAACACAAAGATATCCTTCGTCTGAAAAAGATTGCAGCCAAGAACATGTCTGGGAGGATTCCTTCAACCTCCTTAGTTAAAAAATCTGATATATTTGTTGGAAGGGACAGAGAGCGAGATACCATAGTGAAATTGTTGTTAGATGATGTTAACAATGGTGAACTGTCTGTCATTCCCATTGTTGGCATGGGTGGGATAGGAAAAACTACTTTGGCTAAATTGGTTTACAATGATGACATGGTGCAGCAAACATTTAATGTGAAGGCATGGGTTTGTGTTGGTGAGGAGGAATTTGATGTTCTTAAGGTGACAAAGGCTGTGATAGAGAAAACTTGTAGTCCTTGTTACTCAAATGATTTAGATACAGCTCAAAATCATTTGAGGAATGGGCTAGCAGGGAAGAAATTCTTGGTTGTTCTGGATGATGTATGGAGCAGTAATCGTGAGCATTGGGAAAGTTTTCTAAATCCTTTTGAATGTGGAAGTGAGGTAGGCAAAATTCTTGTAACAACACGTCTTGATACAGTTGCTTCTGTGGTGAAATCTAAACATAATGAAGCTCACAATTTGAGTTTGTTGGATGAAGATCAATGCTGGTCAGTGTTTGCAAATCGAGCATGGGATCCTGCAGAATCCCGAGATCATTCAGCTTTAGAAGAAATTGGTAGAAAAATTGTTGAAAAATGTAAAGGATTACCTTTGGCAGCTCAAACAGTTGGAGGGTTATTGAGAGGGAAAGATAATGAAAAGGATTGGAATGATGTTTTGAATAGTGAATTCTGGGAACTCTCTGAGGAGGATAGCGTGATTCTTCCTGCATTGCGAATCAGTTATTTCCACCTTCCTTCGTATTTAAAGCGTTGCTTTGTTTATTGTTCTTTGTATCCGAAGGACTTTGAATTTAATAGAGATGAATTGACATTATTGTGGATGGCAGAAGGTCTTTTGTTACAACCAAAGAGTGGAAACACTTTGGAAGAAATTGGTTGTGAATATTTTGATGATTTGGTTTCGAGATCATTTTTTCAACATTCCAACTCTGATGATAATACATTTGTGATGCACGACCTCATGCATGATTTAGCAACATTTTATGGTGGAAAGTTCTTTTCTAGAATCTTTGAACTCAAGAACACAGAAAAGCATGATACCAAAACTCACCACTTGTCATATGCTCTCAACATTGATAATGATTCGTTTATGAAGATCGCAGAAGTACGCGAAAGGTTAAAACATGCGAGGACATTGTTGCAAATTAATTCGGCTACATATGGTAGATTGTTTACGAGAGTAACTGTTCCCTGTCACTTACTAGAACAATTGAAGTGCTTACGAGTTTTGTCACTTCAATTCTTTTTAGCTGATGAAAACTTGTTGCATGGTTCAATTGGTGAATTGATCCATTTGCGTTATTTGGATCTTTCATATACATCCATCGCGGCATTGCCCGAATCGTTAAGTTGCTTTTACAATTTACAAACCTTGAAGTTGAGAGACTGTGATAAACTTAAAAAGCTTCCGTCCAACATGCAAAATCTTGTGAATTTGCGTCATCTTGATATTGAGGGCACTGGTTTAGGAGAGATGCCAAAAAAGATGAGCAGATTAAAAGATTTGCAATTTTTAAGTTGTTATATTGCGGGCAAACATGAAGAGAATGGGATTGAAGAATTGGGAGAGCTAACACATCTTCATGGGTCACTGCGGATTGAGAAACTAGAGAATGTTAAGAATAGTGGTGAAGCATCGAATGCAAGGATGGATGAAAAAATACAACTGAATACTTTATATTTGAGTTGGTCATCATTTGAAGAAAGTGAGGTTTGTGATTCCCACACTGAAAAAGATATACTTGAGAAATTACGTCCTCACAAAGACTTGAAGGAGCTATTCATCAGGGGTTACAGAGGTACCATGTTTCCGGATTGGGTAGGGCTGTCTTCGTACCACAAGATTACTAAGTTGGAGCTGAGGAGATGCGGGAATTGTTGGATGCTTCCTTCACTTGGACAGTTACCCGCTCTAACGAGATTGGAGATTTCAGGATTTGATATGGTGAAGAAGATTGGGGGATCATTCTATAAGGGTGATGGAACTCATCAGCATCAGGAGACACCCTTCCGATCCCTTAAATCTCTGGAATTTTATAATATGGGTTGGTGGGAGGAATGGGAGTCATATGAATATGATGATGATGATGATGCACCATTTCCGAAACTTGAGGAGCTCCGTATTTATAACTGTCCCAAGTTAAGAGGAGATTTGCCCACTTTCCTTCCGTCTTTGGAGGAGCTTTGGATTGAAGGATGCGAGGAGCTTGGTTGTTATCTGCCAAGAGCTCCCATGATACGCTCATTAAGAATACATGGCAAACAGGAAGCAAGAATGCGGGACCTACCACTTTCCATGTTGGAGAAACTAGCTATTAATGGAGAGCAGCAGGTGGAGTATGTGTTTGAGGCCATGACCCACACCCAACCAACCTCTCTCAGTTATTTACAGATCTCAAACTGCTCAACAGCCATATCATTTCCAGGGGATTCTTTGCCCCCTTCATTGAAAGAGCTGGCCATCCACGATTGCAAGAATGTAGAATTCCCAATGCAACACCAACAACATCACTCGCTACAAACATTAGAAATAGACAACAGCTGTGATTCACTTACATCCTTCGCATTGCCAGCGTTCCCAAATCTCGTCTCTGAGAATTGAAAGATGTGAAAATTTGACATCTCTGGAGCTGTCACAGTCACAGTCCCTCCGATATTTATGGATTTCCAAATGCCCTAAGCTGGAGAACATAATAGGACTGCCTGCCTCTTTGTGGGAACTCTACATCGACAAATGTCCGTTGTTGGGTGAAGGCATAGAGAGGAAGGACCCCCACATTTGGCCATCCATTTCCCACATCCCCCGCATTCGACTTGATAGGAAACTGATTCTCAATGACTCAACATCTTAAAACAGGTAACTCTTTTTTTCTCTCTCTCTATATCCCAAAC
This sequence comes from Arachis hypogaea, assembly GCF_003086295.3. NCBI lineage: Eukaryota > Viridiplantae > Streptophyta > Magnoliopsida > Fabales > Fabaceae > Arachis > Arachis hypogaea. The sequence goes on along the minus strand of NC_092037.1, from coordinate 99,271,702 downwards.
CCACTTCATCTTCTGCATATGTGCATCAACATCATCATATTCATTCTCCCTTAACAAAAATTTTACACTTCTATTTCCAATTTTAAATTGATAGGTTATTCATCAACCCACATCCCCACTATTGTAACCAAAGTATTCCTGTCCCAAGAAACTCATTCCTCAACTTCTACCCTCAACTCATTTCTACTCACGTTCATACTCTTGTGAAGTAACAGATTTTTTGGCTCCAATTGGGAATTGTAAGCGGCTTTTCATTCTTTAATGTCTGTTGAATTTTGAAACTAATTATCATGTGATGACAAACACCGGATTGAATTTGCACCGAGTTAAATTGTTTTCTGCTTTTGATGTGTGTGTATTTGTGTTTCAGCAAAAAGAAATTTTGGATCAAGGAGACACATGGGCCAATTAGAATGCAGCAAGGAGTCTCCCAATGATGAGGATACAGCAACAATGTAACATTAGAGCCTTCTAAGAAGAGGTAGAATTGTACCTCAAGCACCTCAAGCAGCATTCAAGTTTGGAAACTATACAGTTGAAGGTTTGGAAGCAGCAAGAAAATTAGAAAGTGAGAGGGAAGAATATCATCATCCAAATAGTAAAATCAGAATGTGTTTACTGTGTATGGTGTTCACTTTTCTGTAAAAGAAAAAAGGCATGAGTGTTTGTATGTGAGTGAGAGCATCTAGCAAAAGCCTTAAGAGAGTCTGAGTGACTTGTAATCTTGACAATTTGTATTCTGAATTCGTTTAGTGAAAATCCCACCATTTTTTATGGTGGGGACTAGATGTAGATTCTATTTCGGAATAGAACCAGGATATATCACTGAGTAGCTCTGTTCTAACTTTCATCTCTTCATTAGCATGTTTATTTACTGCATTTCATGAGTTCTCATAAAACTGTTATAACCTGTCATACTAATACTTTTCAGATTGTTTTGAAAATTTTCCTGTTGAAAATTGTGTGAATGTTCTGATAGGTTTATTAGTCGTGGTTGACCTTGTGTTATCTCTTTTGAATATGTGGGCTCGTTATGGTAAAAAATAGTTTATATGTCTATATAATTAATTTTTCTGTAGCAAAATCATATTCCTATAGTGGCTATCAGATGAAGATAGTGATGTGGTTGATTCCCAAATTGAAACTTGAAAGAGATGTGCTTGACAAGTTACGTTCTCACAAAGAGTTGAAAGAACTAAGAATCAAGGGCTACTGAGTACAATGTTTCCAGAAATAGACAACAGTTGTGAATTGTGATTCACTTACATCCTTCCCAGCTTAAGAGATGTCCTAAGATGGAGAACATAAGGCTACCTGCCTTTTTAAGCGATCTCAGAATTGGTGAATGTCCATTGTTAGGACATACTAATGTGCAGCTTAAGATGAAGGAAAAATAAAAAAATGGCATATTGGGGTGAGAGAGGCTCGAACTCTCGACCTCAGGATAACTCAGAAGCTATGAGACCTACGCGCTAGCCAACTGCGCCACCACCCCAGGATATATCTTTTAATGTGATATGTATTTAATGAATTAGGCTTGGTGATATGTAGCAGAACATTAAAAATTTAAAACCATAATTCCTTTGTAAATATGGGTGCAAGAGATAGAGAGACATACATAACAAATAAGATTTTGGCCTTTTATTAACAATAAAAAACATTTCTACTTTCCTAATCCTAACATAATGACAGGTTTAATTAAAGTAAATTTATTTTGCTATTTTGAGGGACATAAGTTTAATTTTCCTTTGTCGTGAACATTTTGATCCTCTTATACATGAGTGTTGAAGTAGCGCGGCAGCAACACTTGCTCATCATTATCATGGAGGTCAATACTCTCCAGAGGCTGCAATTCTGATTCCATTTGGGCTATCATTCCTGCTTGCTCTCTGTCCCTTGGATACGTCCAATAAAGGATTGAATAGATGCAACAGGCGATTGCAGTATAAAGTGCTTTTGCCAATGCTGCAGCATTTCCTCTATTACGCTGAGCCATAATGTCAACAATAGGAGGAGCAATTGACGCCAATATAGCCTCAAAAAACTTATCCACCGCATATATAGTTGAAGAGACTTCTCTGGGATTATCTCTGCAAGTATTGGACTGTTCATAATGTTAACTAAACATTTTTTGTTATGGTAAGAGTCATATGGGTACGTACTTGTTTGTTGCTGAACCATTCCAGCTCATGAAGAAACCCATGATGAAGAGAGCAAGGGCGTGCAAGAAGGGAGTGGATGGATCATAAGGCAATATCAACAGCAAAGAGGTGTACTAATACACCTGCTATGACACTGATAAGGGCAACAAGGTGGTATGCCAGCAAATGAAGTTGAGGCTAGAATTACAGCCAAGGGTCCGCCAAGAATGCTTCCAATGTTTCCGGTTAATGAAAGCCACCCAAAAGCCATGCCACGGTTCAACCAGAGATTTAGTTGCCGGAACAAAAATGGCAAGTCCTATCCCATTTAAAGCTCTTGAAATTGCCACCTAGTAATAATTAAAATTAAATGGTGATCTTGGTGTGATATGTTGCAATAAGCAAATAAGCTCAGAGCAGCGGGATCTTCTTGAAAAGTTTTACCAACTTCTGCAGAGACGAGTCTGCGTTATCCATTATGTTAACCATGTTAATCATCACCAGTGTCACCGTTGCACTCTCCCATTTCATCTTCATCTTTTTCTGTTTCCAACTAAGACCATAAGAATTCGCTCTTTTTGCAGTGTATTCCACGATTCAAGAACAGATATGAGAAACTCAAGCTTGACTTGGACTAGCTGTGAGAGATGAGCCACCACTTTGCTTGGTTTGCACAACACCATCATTTTACATATATTGCCATTGAGATGCTTTGGGAAAAATGATGATTGATGAATTGAGTGAAGATATTATCAAGGTTCTACATGGATGGAAGGAAATAGGTGTGTAACCAGCATCCATTCACCAGCCCTTACTCTTTCTCAACTGAAAAATGAACTGAATGAGTAACCTACAAAGTGTGCATTCAGATTTGTTGATAGAACAAATAATTTGGATTGCTTAGCTGAGTCAATTAGTGAGATACATTATGCCATTTGATTTAGAATCAAGTTTTCTGTTTTGCTTTGTGATTTTATTATTAGTTACCAAAATGACATGTCACAGTTTTCTGTGTGAAGTAAGTGAGAATAATTTTGTTAATTTTTCATGTTTGGTTCCACAGTTGATATCTTGAGGAATGGAAAGGGCATCTAGATTCTTCTAATTTTGTGCTCTTTGTTAGAGATATAACCATTAATGTTACCTTCTCCTATCAGCTTAAGCTTTTGGGATGAGTGGTTTCATGACATGGTATCAGAGCTTTCTTCGATCCATGGATAACTCTGCACAAATCTCACAAGCTCCAATGAGCTTCCTCAGCCAGAATCCCTTCACGGCTTTCTCAGCGATCAAACTTAATGAAAACAACTACAAAGCATGGAAGAAACAGGCACTAGCGTGCATCAAGGTAAACAAGCTTCAAAATCATCTTGATCCAAGAAAGGTTCCAGCGCAATTCAACTCAGAATTAGATAGATGTAATGGAATTGAAGCACAACAATACATAGACTGGGAGGTGTGAGATCAATGCCTGGTAGCTTGGTTAATTGCATCAATGGAGTAGAATTTTGTAAATCGAGTAATTGAATATGATCATGCATATCAGATCTGGCATGTGTTAGATGAATATTTTGAAGCCAGAGTCAAATCAAAGATTAAGCAGTTGAAGACACAGCTGAAGACTTTCAAGAAACAAGGATCCTCAGCAGCTGAATATATCTCAAAAATCAATCAGGTAGCAGACGCATTGAACGCTCTTGGAGCACCACTTACCAAGGAAGAATACATAGAAGCAGCACTAGGAGGTCTCAGTGAGGAATATCGGGCATTCATTACAGTTACTACAGCAAGAATGGACCACATGACAGAAAGCGAATTTGAGTCACAATTACTCACAGAAGAAGAGCTGATTGATAGATTCAGAAAGACAGATTTAGGGTTGGTTCATGCAAATGTAGCTCAAAGCAGTGATGAACAAGAAAAAGCACAAGATAGAAGCTATCATCACTACAACAGAGGTGGATTTCGAGGAACGCGAGGCAGAGGCTACTTCAGATGTTCTGGAAGGTCTACGTGGTGGCAAGGTAGCAGACCTCAGTGCCAATTATGTGGAAAGATAGGACACACAGTTATACAATGTTACCATAGGTTCAATCCAGAATTCATGAATCCTCAATTGCAACCCTTAAACACAGCTCAACCACCTTCAATGGCATTCCACAATGCCTCAGGTAATCAGCAACGTTACCAAGATCCAAAGATGCAGTCACCTACAGCAGCGAATCCACAAGCACTCCTCTCACTGCCATCAGCTCTCCCTGACACCGCCTGGTATCCAGACTCAGGAGCCTCGCACCATATCACATTTGACCAAAGAAACCTTGCCACAGGATCAGACTATGAAGGCACAGAGAAAGTGTATGGAGGTAATAGCCAAGGTATGAAAATTGAGCATATTGGAAGTTCATTTATGCATGCAACTTTGTCCAACAGACCTTTCACACTAAGAAACCTACTACATGTACCCACTATCTCTAAAAACCTTGTTAGTGTCGCTAAGTTTGCACTAGACAACTGTGTCTTTTTTGAATTCTGGCCTTATTTTTGCAATGTCAAATGCCAGATGTCCAAGAAGATACTCCTTCAAGGGCTACTTAAGGAAGGACTATACAGATTTGAAGGGATCCAAGTCATCCCAAAAGCCACTGAAACCAAGCTTTTACATTCCCCACCCATTACACCAACCTGCAACATCACCAATATATTTGAAAAACCAAAATTCACAACCTATGATCCCAAAGAAAAACCAATTACACCTAACCAAGGTCCCAAGTCTTCAAGTTTACCTGCTGCAGAGCCAAATTCACCAATCCAAGTTATCCCAAGAGCCACTGACACCAAGCCTTTACATTCCCCACCCTCTATACCAACCTGCAGCATCACCAATATATCTGAAAAATCAAAATTCACAACCAACAATTCCAAAGAAAAACCAAGTACACCTGACCAAGGTCCCAAGTCTTCAAGCTTACCTGCTGCAGAACCAAATTCACCAACCTCAGCTAAAGGCACACCACACACTATGGCCAGCTCAGGCTCAACTACTGACAGCCCTCAAATTTTCCTTTGTAATAAAATATCTGTCCTACATGAAAAAGAAAAAGAAAATTCAGAAAACAAAGGTCTTCTTAAGTCTATAACAAAGGAGTTTGATCCTATCACAACAAACATCACTTGTAAAAGAGTCAGTGACATAACTCAGCAGTGGCATAGGAAATTAGGCCACCCTTCTGATAAAGTAGTTACACTTGTAATGAAACAATGTAATGTGCCAAAGCTGGCTGGTGCAATAAATAAAAACAATCTTGATCCTTCATTTTGTCATGCTTGTTGCATAAGCAAAATACACCAATTGCCATATCCTGACTCATGTACATCTTATGCACCTGTAGAATTAATATTTTCTGATGTTTGGGGGCCAGCACCAGTATATAGTAGATCAGGTTTTCGTTACTATATATGTTTCATTGATGCATGTACCAGACACACCACCACTTACCTGCTTAACACCAAAGCTCAGGCCTTTAAAGCCTTTCAACAGTACAAAGCAGCTATTGAACTCAAAACAGGACTGAAGATTAAAGCATTACAGGCAGACAATGGAGGAGAGTACATGTCTTTGGCATTCAACCAATTTCTTACTAATCACGGCATTCAACACAGGCTTACCTATCCCTACACCCACCAACAGAATGGTACCGTTGAAAGAAGGCACAGACACATCACTGAAACATCACTCACCTTACTAGCTCAAGCCAACCTACCTCTCACATTCTGGGAAGACTCAACCATGACTGCCACCTATCTCATAAACAGATTGCCCACCCAACTTCTCAACAACAAAACCCCATTAGAAGCCCTCACCAATACCAAACCTGACTATGATTTTTTAAAACCCTTTGGCTGCACTTGCTATCCCTTGCTAAGACCATACAATGCACACAAGTTTGATCACAGATCTGACAAATCAATATTTATTGGTTATGCCACAGACCACAAAGGATATAGGTGCTTATTCCCAAATGGAAGAGAAGTTATCTCAAGAAATGTGTACTTCAATGAATCAGAATTTCCTTACCCACAACTATTTCGGTCCCAACCTCACCACAATATCCCACAACCAATCCCCAATCCCACTTTCAATCTCAGTCCTCTTTCCATTATTCAACCTCTTCCTCTCATCACACCCCCACCCCCTCCTAATGCACCTCTTACATTGCATTCTATAAATGATACTTCCAATATTCCCAATGACATACATGCATCATTACCTGTCATACCTGTATCTGTGTCTGATTATTCTGCTCTTTCTGATGATACTACTGCTGTCGCTAATCCATCTCCCAGCAATGTCACTCCTAATGCAGGTGCTCATCAATCACCCAGGATTGAAGCTGTACTGCTAGCCCCAGCTGCCTTGTCAACGAACCAGCATCCAATGTAAACAAGAAGCAAATCTGGAATTTTCAAGCCTAAAACGTATGCAGCAGTAGTGCAAGAAGGTACCACTGACCTCTCGGAGACCCTGCCACCGACAGTAGCAGAGGCTCTCACCTGTCCCCATTGGCGAAGAGCAATGGAGGAGGAATATGAAGCTCTTTTGAGGAACCACACTTGGCAGCTAGTCCCCAAACCCACTCCTAATGCTGCCCCTGTCATTGGTTGCAAATGGATCTTTAGAATAAAGAGACATCCCAATGGCACCATTCAAAAGTACAAAGCTAGACTAGTGGCAAAGGGTTTTCACCAAAAGGAAGGCGTGAATTTTGACCAGGTTTTTAGTCCCGTAGTAAGGCCACCTACTGTGCGAATCATGCTAACTTTGGCTTTGGCAAAAGGATGGAGAATAAGGCAATTTGACTTCAACAACGCCTTTTTAAATGGGGACCTTGAAGAAACAGTATATATGACTCAACCGGAAGGCATTCTCTCACCGAACCATTTGCATCATGTGTGTAAACTTCAGAGGTCACTATATGGATTGAAGCAGGCGCCTCGTGCGTGGTTCACTAAGCTCAAGACAACCCTCGACAGCTTTGGATTCCATAACACTATCTCAGACACGTCTCTCTTCACAAGATTTACAACATCCTCAGCAACTTATATTCTTGTCTATGTCGATGACATCTTAGTCACAGGGAGCTCAGACTCTGAAATTGCCACACTAATCGGCCAGCTTAACTCAATCTTTTCTCTAAAGGACCTAGGAGAAATGAATTATTTCTTGGGTATCGAAGCTGTTAAGAGAAACGACAATGAAATACTCCTCTGCCAAACCAAGTATATCAAGGAGCTGCTTGCAAAAGCGGGAATGCATGATGCAAAAGCCATGCCTACCCCAATAGCTTCCAACTTGAAACTCTCAATGCATGATGGTGAAGCATTTCAGAAGCCAGCGCTGTACAGATCCATTGTAGGAGGCCTCCAATATGCAACAATCACCAGACCAGATATTACCTTTGCTGTCAATAAAGTCTCACAATTTATGAACCACCCTCTAGAAACTCATTGGAGAGCTGTCAAAAGAATACTGAGGTACCTGGCTGGCACAACCCAGCATGGCTTAAGGTTTCAAAGGTCGAGTGACTGCAGAATTTATGGCTTCAGTGACTCAGATTGGGGGAGTGATGTTGATGATAGAAAATCTACCAGTGGTTTTTGTGTTTACCTTGGACCTAACTTGGTCTCTTGGTCAAGCAGAAAGCAGACAGTGGTGTCTAGAAGTTCCACAAAAGCTGAATACAGAGGAGTGGCATTGTGCCTCACTGAAATTATTTGGGTTCAAAACCTGCTGAGTGAGATGAAAGTGCCATGCACCACCAAGCCAAGCCTTTATTGTGATAGTCAAAGTGCTGTGCTACTTGCAACCAATCCTGTTCTTCACAACAAAAGCAAACACTTTGAGCTAAACCTTCATTTTGTCAGAGACTTTGTGGCCAACAAAAAGATTCATGTGCTTCATATTCCTTCCCACGACCAAATAGCTGACTACCTTACAAAGCCACTGTCAAGTGTATCCTTTCTAAAATTCAAACCACAACTCAGAATTGCTGGTCGAGAACTGGAGACAGACAGCAGAGAAATTAGTAGCAGTGTTGATGTTAGTAGTAATACAAGAGTAGAGTCCAGTAGCAGGGTTGATGTTAGTAGCAATGACCCTGCACTTGCAGAAAACACGTGCAGTTAGTTAGAACTACTGAGCCACATCAGCAAAGTTGTTAGAAGTCAGTTAGAGCCAAATTAGCAAAGTTGTTAGAAATCAATTAGTCTTTCCGTTTAAACCCTATGTGTATATATATCAGTCCCTGTACTAACTTTTGTGTGATTGAATTCATTTTACAATTGCACTTCCAAAACCTTCCAGCATCTTCTAGATATTCTTCTTCCTCTTCTCTATTCTTCTTCTTCCTCTTCTCAAGGAGGCTGATACCTTCACACTCTTAATATATAAGATTTTTTTTTCAGTTCTGATCTATGGAAATTTAAAATATTTTTCATACACAACATAAGTTAAAAAATATTTTGCATTTGGATGAATTAATAACATAACCCTCCTTCCCCCTCCCTTTTTTTTCCCCTTTTCAGATTTTTTTTTCAATGTAAAATAATAAATCAAATTTGGTAAACTATTAATAAGACCAAGTATATGCATCTTGTGTTTTCTAATTTCCCATTTCATATCCCATCCCCCCCCCCCCCCCCCAAAAAAAAAAAAGGGATCAAATATATATAAAGCGGTACTTTGCGTGGTCTTCCTTAGATTTATTTGAGTTATTAGATAAAGTAATCTTATTAAGCTATGTCCTATACTTTGTTGACAGAAAAATGACCCTGAACTAGAGAGTTCCAAAACTCTATACAAAACGGTTTAATTGATTCTTGAGAGGTAGAAAAAGCACCATATAGTTGGAGCTATTGATCTTGTAAAGATCCATCTCATATTTCTGTTGGACACCTATTTGATAAGTAGGTTTTATAACTTTGTTTGCATCAGAGATTAAAGTGAGATTGTATTGCAGTAGAAGAAAAATGAGTTTAACATAATTTTTCATTTTCTACAATGTATCACAAAATGCTGTTGTTAAAAACTAATTAAAGGGAAAAGATAATATCAAAGGCTGACATTGGTCAAGTAAAAAATTTATCATTATATGTACTTTTATGAGTATGGACTTTTCACATAAATTTTTATGCAATTTATTAATATATATGTTAATAAATTACTAAATAGCATGTATGATACTTCTCTTTTCTTAATTAATAGCAAAATATCACAAAAAAGTTGGATTTAATTTATGTCCACATGTAAGTCAGTTGACACAGATATTTAATCATGTGTTATTCTATTAACAAAAGTGATTATATTTTACAACCTATACTTTTTCACCTTCATTTCAAGATATTTGGATTCTATTTACGGCGAAATATGTGAATGAAGTGTGATGTAAAAAAAAAAAAACAAAATAGAGCTAGAATCATCCTACAGGAATTACACAGTACACTTTGTATTGGTAAATAAATGCATAAATAGAGGGTGTTATTATTGTTGACAAATATCTACTTAATCATTGAAGCAAAGAGGGGATATTGGTTATTGGATGCAACAGTGGACCCTATCCTTTATGTCAATTTACTTTTACTAAAGAAAATATCAGCAGCGAACCATATACTTGGCTAAGCTTCACTGCAACCTACCATTTCTGTTTTGAGTGCATACCACAAACCACTTCCCTTACACTTTCATACTTTCTTGATATTGTGAACATGGCTGCTGAACTTGGAGGAGCTTTTCTCTCTTCTTTTCTCAATGTCCTTTTCGACAGGCTGTCTGATCCTGATATCATCAACATCATGCGAGGAAGGAAGGTTAACCAGAAGCTGCTTCAAAAGCTGAAGACCATTCTGAATGTGGTTGAAGCTGTGCTGAATGATGCCGAGAAGAAGCAGATCACTGACTCTGCTGTCAAGAGGTGGCTCGAAGATCTCCAAGATGCAATCTATGATGCTGATGACTTGTTGGATGAAGTTGCCACCAAAGCTGCCACTCAGAAGAATCCACCAGGTAACTTCCTGTCTCGTTTTCTCAATTTGCAAGATAGGGAGATGGTTACTAGGATTGAAGACATCATTGTTAAACTAGAAGAGATTGCAAAACACAAAGATATCCTTCGTCTAGAAAAGATTACAGCCAAGAACATGTCTGGGAGGATCCCATCAACCTCACTGGTTAAAAAATCTGATATATTTGTTGGAAGGGACAAAGAGAGACATACCATAATGAAATTGTTGTTAGATGATGCTAACGATGGTGAGCTGTCTGTGATTCCCATAGTGGGCATGGGTGGAATAGGAAAAACTACTTTGGCTAAATTGGTTTATAATGATGACAAAGTGAAGCAAAAGTTTCATGTATTCAAGGCATGGGTTTGTGTTGGTGAGGAGGAATTTGATGTTCTTAAGGTGACAAAGGCTCTGATAGAGAAAATTTGCAGTCCTTGTTACTCAAATGATTTAGATACAGCTCAAAATCATTTGAAGAATGCGCTAGCGGGGAAGAACTTCTTGGTTGTTCTGGATGATGTATGGAGCAGTAATCGTGAGCGTTGGGAAAGTTTTCTAAATCCTTTTGAATGTGGAACTGAGGGAGGCAAGATTCTTGTAACAACACGTCTTGATACAGTTGCTTCTTTGGTGAAAACTAAACATACTGAAGCTCACAATTTGAGTTTGTTGGATGAAGATCAATGCTGGTCAGTGTTTGCAAATCGAGCATGGGATCCTACAGAATCCCGAGATCATTCAGCTTTAGAAGAAATTGGTAGAAAAATTGTTAAAAAATGTAAAGGATTACCTTTGGCAGCTCAAACACTCGGAGGGTTATTGAGAGGGAAAGATAATGAAAAGGATTGGAATGGTGTTTTGAATAGTGAATTTTGGGAACTCTCTGAGGAAGATAGCGGGATTCTTCCTGCATTGAGAATCAGTTATTACCACCTCCCTTCGTATTTAAAACGTTGTTTTGTTTATTGTTCTTTGTATCCAAAGGACTTTGAATTTGATAGAGATGAATTGACATTATTGTGGATGGCAGAAGGTCTTTTGCTACAACCAAAGAGTGGAAACACTTTAGAAGAAATTGGTTATGAATATTTTGATGATTTGATTTCGAGATCATTTTTCAACATTCTAACTCTGCTAAAAATTCATTTGTAATGCATGATTTCATGCATGATTTAGCAACGTTCTATGGTGGAAAGTTCTTTTCTGGTATCCTTGAACTCAAAAATGCAGCAAAGCATGATACCAAAACTCGCCACGTGTCATGTGCTCGCAACAATGATGATGATTCGCTTATGAAGATCATGGAAGCATGCAATAGGTTAAAACATGTGAGGACATTGATGCAAATCAATTTGCATAAAGGCGGTGTAATCCCAGAGGGAGATGGAGTAACCGTTCCTTGTCACTTACTAGAACAATTGAAGTGCTTACGAGTTTTGTCATTTAAATTTTTTTCAGATGATGAAAACTTGTTGCATGGTTCAATTGGCAAATTGATCCATTTGCGTTATTTGGATCTTTCATACACATCCATTGTGACTTTGCCTGAGTCTTTAAGTTGCTTGTACAATTTACAAACCTTGAAGTTGAGAAGCTGTAAAAATCTTAAACAGCTTCCCTCCAACATGCAAAATCTTGTCAATTTGCGTCATCTTGATCTTTTCGACACTGGTTTAAAAGAGATGCCAAAAGGTATGAGCAAATTAAAAGATTTGCAATTTCTAAGTAATTATATAGTGGGAAAGCATGAAGAGAATGCAGTTGGGGAATTAGGAGAGCTAACACATCTTCATGGGTCATTGAGTATTGGGAAATTAGAGAATGTTAATAATAGTGGTGTAGCATCGAATGCAAGGATGGATCAAAAAATACACCTGAATGCTTTATATTTGATGTGGTCATCATTTGAAGAAAGTGAGGTTTGTGATTCCCAAACTGAAAAAGATGTACTTGATAAATTACGTCCTCACAAAGGCTTGAAGAAGCTTTTCATGTGGGGTTACAGAGGTACCATGTTTCCAGATTGGGTAGGGCAGCCTTTGTACTACAACATGACTCAGTTGCAGCTGGGTGGATGCAGGAATTGTTGGGTGCTTCCTTCACTTGGACAGTTACCCTCTCTGGAGAGACTAGTCATTTCAGAGCTCGACAAGCTGAAGATGATTGGTGGCTCATTCTATAAGGGTGATGGAACTCATCAACATCAGGAGACACCCTTCCGATCCCTTAAATCTCTGGAATTTTATGATATGGGTTGCTGGGAGGAATGGCAGTCATATGAATGTGATGATTATGATGATGCACCATTTCCAAAACTTGAGGAACTTCATATATTGCACTGTCCTAAGTTAAGAGGAGATTTACCAACTTTCCTTCCATCTTTAAAAGAACTCCGGATTAATGAATGCGAGGAGCTTGGTTGTTATCTGCCAAGAGCTCCCATCATGCGCCAATTATTAATATATGGCAAACAGGAAGCAAGAATGTGGGACCTACCACTTTCACTGCAACGACTAATAATTGAAGGAAACCAGCTTGTGGAGTATGTGTTTGAGGCCATTATCCACACCCGACCAACCTCTCTCAATTATTTAAGAATCTCAAATTGCTCATCAGCCATATCATTTCCAGGGGATTCTTTGCCCCCTTCATTGAAAGAGCTAACCATTGAGAATTGCAAGAATGTAGAATTCTCAATCCAACACCAACAACAACATCACTCGCTAGAGTCTCTACGCATAGACAACAGCTGTGATTCACTTACATCCTTCACATTGCCAGCTTTCCCAAATCTCAAGTATTTGACAATAGCAAGATGTGAAAATTTGACATCTCTGGGCAGCATAAGGCTGCCTGCCTCTTTACATTTTCTCTACATCAGTAGATGTCCATTGTTGGGTGAAGGCATAGAGAGGAAGGACCCCCACATCTGGCCGTCCATTTCCTACATCCCTGACATCTATGTTAATGGGAAACGGATTCACAATGACTCAACATCTTAAAACAGGTAACTCTTTTTTCTCTCTATATATATCTCAAAGCCACTTCATCTTCTCCATATATGCACCAACATCATATTCATTCTCCCTTACCCAAATTTTACTTTTATTTCCAATTTTAAATTAATAGGTTATTCATCAACCCACATCCCCACTATTGTAACCAAAGTATTCCTGTCCCAAGAAACTCATTCCTCAACTTCTACCCTCAACACATTTCTACTCACATTCAGTAACAGATTTTTCAGCTGCCTTGAGCTTCCAATTCCAAACTTTTGAGTAAAATCAGAAAATTAGAAATTTAGAAAGTGAGAGAGAAGAATATCATCATTCAAATAGTAAAATCAGAATGTGTTTACTGTGTATGGTGTTCACTTTTCTGTAAAAGAAAAAAGGCATAGTGTTTGTATGTGAGTGAGAGCATCTAGCAAAAGCCTTAAGAGAGTCTGAGTGGCTTGTAATCTTGACAATTTGAATTCTGAATCCGTTTAGTGAAAATCCCACCATTTTCTATGGTGGGAACTGGATGTAGATTCTACATTATTGGATTCGAACCAGGATATATCACTGAGTAACTCTCTTCTAACTTTCATCTCTTTATTAGCATGTTTATTTACTGCATTTCATGAGTTCTCATAAAATTGTTATAACCTGTCATACTAGTGCTTTTGCGATTGTTTTGAAAAATTTTCCTGTTGAAAATTGTGTGAATGTTCTGATAGGTTTACTAATTTTGGTTAGTGGTTGACCTTGTGTCATCTCTTTTGAATATGTGGGCTTGTTATGGTAAAAATTAGTTTATATGTCTATATAATTAATTTTTTTTTCCTGTAGCAAAATCATATTCCTACAATGGTTATCAGATGAATATATTGATGTGGTTGATTCCCAAATTGAAAGAGGTGTGCTTGACAAGTTACATCCTCACAAAGACTTGAAGGAGCTAAGAATCAAGGGCTACTGAGGTACAATGTTTCCAGAAATAGACAACAGTTGTGAGTTGTGATTCACTTACATCCTTCATGTTCCCAGCATTTCCAAATCTCAGACTTCTGACAATCAAAAGATGTGAAAATTTGAGATCTCTTGAGAATGTGTCAGAGTTACAGTTCCTCTGGCAATTATCAATTAAGAGATGTCCTATGCTGGAGAACATAAGGCTACCTGCCTTTTTAAGCGATCTCAGAATCGGTGAATGTCCATTGTTAGGTGAACTTATATGGAGGAAGGATCCCCACATTTGGCATACTATATCCTGCTTCTGGAGACAGATTTCATGATGATTCAACATTTTAAAACAGGTAAAGATGAACCTTTTGTTGTCTGTATTTCATTCTTAACCTTAGGAATCATCATTCTGTAAGCCTTGTATCATATCTTACATACTAATGTGCAGTTTAAGACAATGGAAAAAGGCAGGCATTGTAGAATCATGGAAACACTTTCTTCTAGCATTGTACATTGAGCACAGCTTATTGGGACAGAGGATGAAGGAGATGAATCTTGAGAGGTATAGTGAAACCTTCAAACTCTCATTTAGTTTTTTTTGTTGTCACAAATTCACAATACATGACAATTCTTAATATTCATAATCTTTTTCTTTTAAACAGAGCTATAATATATGGCTGGAAGGAGCTTGATGTGATCATAGATGCTTTGGGAAAAATGATGATTGATGAATTGAGTGAAGTTATTATCAAGATTCTACATGGATGGAAGGAAATAGGTGTGTAACCAGCAACCACTCACCAGCCCTTACTCTTTCTCAACTGAAAAATGAACTGAATGTGTATCCTACAAAGTGTGCATTCAGATTTGTTGATAGAACAAATAATTTGGATTGCTTAGCTGAGTCAATTAGTGAGATGCATTATGCCATTTGATTTAGAATCAAGTTCTGTCTCGTTTTGTGATTTTATTATTAGTTACTAAAATGACATGTTACACTTTTCTGTGTGAAGTAAGTGAGAATAATTTTGTTAATTTTTCATGTTTGGTTCCACGGTTGATATCTTGAGGAATGGAAACAGCATCTAGATTCTTCTAGTTTTGTGCTCTTAATATACTCAGATTTTTTTTTTCAGTTCTGATTTATGGAAATTTAAAATATTTTTCATACACAACATAAGCTAAAAGATATTTTGCATTTGGATGAATTAATAACATAACCCTCCTTCCCCCTCCCTTTTCTTCTCCTTTTCAGATTTTTTTTCGATGTAAAATAAATCAAATTTGGTAAACTATTAATAAGACCAAGTATATGCATCTTGTGTTTTCTACTTTCCCATTTCATCCCCCCCCACAAAAAACACCCACACAGACAAAAAAAATGGATCAAATATATTTAAAGGGGTACTTTGCGTGGTCCTCCTTAGATTTATTTGAGTTATTAGATAAAGTAATCTTATTAAGCTATGGCCTATACTATGTTGACAGAAATGACCCTGAACTAAAGAGTTCCAAAACTCTATACAAAATTGTTTAATTGATTCTTGAGAGGTAGAAAAAGCACCATATAGTTGGAGCTATTGATCTTGTAAAGATCCATCTCATATTTCTGTTGGACACCTATTTGATAAGTCGGTTTTATAACTTTTTTTGTATCAGAGATTAAAGTGGGAATGTATTGCAGTAGAAGAAAAAATGAGTATGGAATAATTTTTCATTTTCTGTAATGTATCACAAAATGCTGTTGTTAAAAACTAATTAAAGGGAAAAGATAATATCTAAGGCTGACATGGGTCAAGTAAAAAATTTATCATTATATGTACTTTTATGAGTATGGACTTCTCACATAAATTTTTATGCAATTTATTAATATATATGTTAATAAATTACTAAGTAGCATGTATGATCCTTCTCTTTTCTTAGTTAATAGCAAAATATCACAAAAAAGTTGGATTTAATTTATGTCCACATGTAAGTCAGTTGACACAGATATTTAATCATGTGTTATTCTATTAACAAAAGTGATTATATTTTACAACCTATACATGTAAAGACATTCAAAAGATGACAAGGATGAATTTAGTTAAATAACAATGTAAATAAATTTATACTTTAGATAAAAAAATCTACTTCTGTAACAAAGTTAAAACATGTTTTTGCACATTTCTATCTAGTGCTTTGTATCTATATCTGAAGGTAAATTTGGCCAAACAACCTAGCAGATAACTACCACCTTTTCCTTACCCTTTTGTTTGTGAGAAGCCTGAGTTTGAGTACAAACTCAAAAAGAACTTCATGAATAACCTATAAATTTTGTATTCACCTTTGCTTCAGGTTATTAATAATAAGTATTATTTTTTGTAAAAACTATGGACAAGATTACATAAGAAAACCCAATGGCAAATAGAAGCTATAAAATTTATCACTTGATCAATCTAAATTATAAGCAAGCAGTACAAACAAGCTGCATAATTGAGTATGGTTTTTTACAAAATGTTTTGTTTGTTCAGCTTGTGTTTGTCAAATTTCCTGGCTTCGCTTATTTGTTGAGATTACAGTAAATGTCATTCTTCTGCAGTTTATATATTTAATGCAGAGAATTTGGACAAATACATTAAAAATAATAATAAAAAAAATGAAATCATCCAACTTTGATAAAATCATCCTACAATATTCTTATTTAGATTATTGTTTTCCCTGTAAAAATTTGGACATTGTAAGATACATTTGGACACACTGAGAGTGTGGCAACAAATTCAAATATAAGGGCATCTTCATTATCTTATGCAATAATTTAATTTATAATCCAAATAGTCATATTCTGTAATCTAATACTAAATCATCGTATGATTGCGTGATTTTGGGTAAATGGGGGAAAACAACAAATATTTGCTTAAACAAAACCCTTTTTATTGTTTGCATAAAGCAGTTTGCTACTTTACTGTATGTATAGCTAATAATACAATTAAGGACCATTCACATTTGGATTCCTCTTCAGTTGGTGGAGGATGGTCCCCATGACGTTAAACATCAAACTCATGATTTCAATACATTTGCATTCCATTTAGAAAATAGAAGTATCTTATCCAGAAAAAAAAGTAAGAAATGAGTGAATGAAATGTGATGCAAAAACAAAAAAGAGTATACGTGCACTACTCAATAATTGAAGTGCGCCATAAACTTTTTGAAAGCACTGAAACATGTCACTGCCTTGGAGGAAGAAACAAAGAAGCATATGTGAACTTGTCCCGGGTACCAATAACAGTAAGCATTTCAAGAAAATATCAGCACCACGCCATATACTTGGCTATGCTACACTGCAAACTACCACTTCACTATTACCCTTCAGTTTTCGTCAATTCGGAGTTTTGAGTGCATACTACAAACCACTTCCCTTACTATTTCGTACTTTGATCTTGTGAACATGGCTGCTTGTTGAGCCTAGTTTGATTTTGGGTTATGTTATGATGACAAACATTGTTTTGGGTGAAAAGCCCAATATTGCTTAATGTGTGTATGCTAAGTGATGCAGGCCATTTACATGTTGCTTCAGCCCATTACAAGTAAATGAAGAAACTAATTAGAACCTATGAGCCAAGAGAGAGATCCGCAAGCTCATGGTTTGAACAAAAGAAGAAAATGGTAATGGGACATTTGGCACTATTATGGGACAGCTGTGGCTCTAGAAAAAAGAACAACACACAAGGACAATGCCACTACACAAAGGACATCAGCAAATCAAAATGCAGAAGATCATTAGCAAGTTTGGAAGAGCAAAACAAAAATGCAGAGCTATGGACAGTAATTGGAATGGCTCAAAAATGAAAGTGCTTTGCATGTCAAGAAAGACAGCAGCTCCAAGGACAACAGAGGTTGGTGGATCAAACCCTCCAACAAGCAGCGTTAGTGGAGCAGAGGAGCAAGGACTGCATGCCCTCAGAGAAAGCCCCAACGGGCAGCAAGGACAAGCAAAAAGATGAAGCTACAATGAAGCCAAGATGAAGATATATAGCAAGCTTCACTCCAACATTTGAAGTCAAGAGAGAGAGTACACACATTCAGAGCACCTTCTCTAAAACTGAGCTGGAATCTCTTTCTTCTACTCAAGCTTAATTCTGATCTTATGCTATGGCTGTCTTGCGTTATTTTCTGTTTTGAGAAAAAGGCAAATATGTGAGGATCAAAAGCCAAGAGAGAAAAGGCAAGAGTGATGCAAAATAGCCACTGTTTTTCTTTCTGATGTAATTTGGGTGAATGAACTAGGATTAGTTCCCCTTGCCAAGTTGGGTTAGCACTTGGTGAGAATTGAATCTGTGTAGATTCCCCTTCTAAGTTGGGATAGCACTTTGGGGTTGCTAAGCTTTGGTGTATAAAGCTTAGGGGTAGATACTAGTTGGATTAGGGATTAATTCAATAGTATTGGTGAATGTAATCTGAGAATTATAGTGAAATTCCACCATGATTTGTGGTGGAGACTGGATGTAGGATTCATGGCACTAAGAATCCGAATCAGGATACATGCTGGCCCCTTTCTCTTCTCCTCTTTTCATTTAATGTTCTGCGTATGAGACTATTTCAAATAATCTCCTGCAACTCGAGCAACAGCAAAAAACAGAACTAGAAACTTTGAGTTTTTAACCAACTTGATTCAACCCCCCCTTCTCAAGTTCAACTAGAACCATCACTGCTGAACTTGTGGGAGGAGCTTTTCTCTCTTCTTTTCTCAATGTCCTTTTCGACAGGCTGTCTGATCCTGAGATCATCAACATGATGAGAGGAAAGAAGGTTGACCAGAAGCTGCTTCAAAGGCTGAAGACCATTCTGAATGTGGTTGAAGCTGTGTTGAATGATGCTGAGAAGAAGCAGATCACTGACTCTGCGGTCAAGAGGTGGCTCGAAGATCTCCAAGATGCTGTCTATGATGCTGACGACTTGTTGGATGAAGTCGCTACCAAAGCTGCTACTCAGAAGGATCCACCAGGTAACTTCTTGTCTCGCTTTCTCAATTTGCAAGATAGGGAGATGGTCACTAGGATTGAAGAAATCATTGCTAGACTAGAAGATATTGCAAAACACAAAGATATCCTTCGTCTGGAAAAGATTGCAGCCAAGAACATGTCTGGGAGGATTCCATCAACCTCACTGGTTAAAAAATCTGATATATTTGTTGGAAGGGACAAAGAAAGGGATGCCATAGTGAATTTGCTTTTAGATGATGCTTACAATGGTGAACTGTCCGTGATTCCCATCGTGGGCATGGGTGGGATAGGAAAAACAACTTTGGCTAAATTGGTTTATAATGATGACAAAGTGCAGCAGAAGTTTAACGTGAAGGCATGGGTTTGTGTTGGTGAGGAGGAATTTGATGTTCTTAAGGTGACAAAGATTGTGATAGAGAAAACTTGCAGTCCTTGTTACTCAAATGATTTAGATACAGCTCAAAATCATTTGAAGAATGGGCTAGCGGGGAAGAACTTCTTGGTTGTTCTGGATGATGTCTGGAGCAGTAATCGTGAGCGTTGGGAAAGTTTTCTTACACCTTTTGAATGTGGAAGTGAGGGAGGCAAGATTCTTGTAACAACACGTCTTGATACAGTTGCTTCTGTGGTGAAAACTAAACATAATGAAGCTCACAATTTAAGTTTGTTGGATGAAGAACAATGCTGGTCGGTGTTTGCAAATCGAGCATGGGGTCCTACAGAATTCCGAGATCATTCAGCTTTAGAAGAAATTGGTAGAATAATTGTTAAAAAATGTAAAGGATTACCTTTGGCAGCTCAAACAGTTGGAGGGTTATTGAGTGGGAAAGATAATGAAAAGGATTGGAATGATGTTTTAAATAGTGAATTCTGGGAACTCTCTGAGGAGGATAGTGGGATTCTTCCTGCATTGAGGATCAGTTATTATCACCTCCCATCATATTTAAAACGCTGCTTTGTTTATTGTTCTTTGTATCCTAAGGACTTTGAATTTGATAGAGATGAATTGACATTATTGTGGATGGCAGAAGGTCTTTTGCTAGAACCAAAGAGTGGAAACACTTTGGAAGAAATTGGTTATGAATATTTTGATGATTTGGTTTCGAGATCATTTTTTCAACATTCTAACTCTGCTAAAAATTCATTTGTAATGCACGATCTCATGCATGATTTAGCAAAGTTCTATGCTGGAAAGTTCTTTTCTAGTATCCTTGAACTCAAGAATGCAGCAAAGCATGATACGAAAACTCGCCACTAGGTTCGCCAAGTACGTTAAAAATTCGTCCTAGAGTTGCTCCGCCCACTGGAACACTTAGGGGAGCTCCCGTATCAATCACTTCCATTCCTCTCATTAGACCATCTGTAGCGCAGCTCTAACTCGATTATTTCCTAATAATTGCTGTACTTCACAAGTCACGTTAATTTGTTGACCAACAATGTCTCGACCCTTTACTACCAGAGCGTTGTAAATATTTGGCATCTTCCCTGGAGGGAAAGCTACATCCAATACCGGACCTATTATTTGGTCGATACGTCCCAGGTTTTTTTTTTCAAGCACAGAAATCTCAGGACCAGAAGTGGTAGGATTTATTCTCATATTTTAATATATCCTTTTTTTAGTTTTAGTTAGATTAGAAGATTTTTTATGAAGATCATGGAAGCATGCAATAGGTTAAAACATGTGAGGACATTGTTGCAACTCAATTTGCATAAAGGTCATGGAACCCGAGAGGGAGATAGAGTAGCCGTTCCTTGTGACTTACTAGAACAATTGAAGTGCTTACGAGTTTTGTCATTTAAATTTTTTTCAGATGATGAAAACTTGTTGCATCGTTCAATTGGTGAATTGATCCATTTGCGTTATTTGGATCTTTCATACACATCCATCGTGACATTGCCCGAGTCATTATGTTTCTTGTACAATTTACAAACCCTGAAGTTGAAACTTTGTAGAAATCTTAAAAAGCTTCCCAGTAACATGCAAAATCTTGTGAAATTACATCATCTTGATATTGGCGGCACTGATTTGGAAGAGATGCCAAAAAAGATGAGCAAATTAAAAGATTTGCAATTTTTAAGTTTTTATATTGCAGGCAAACATGAAGAGAATGGGATTGGAGAATTAGGAGAGCTACCACATCTTCATGGCTCATTTTGTATTGAGAAACTAGAGAATGTTAAGAATAGTGGTGAAGCATCGAATGCAAGGATGGATGAAAAAATACACCTGAAGAAAGTGAGGTTTGTGATTCCCACACTGAAAAAGATGTACTTGACAAATTACGTCCTCACAAAGACTTGAAGGAGCTATTCATCTGGGATTACAGAGGTACCATGTTTCCAGATTGGGTAGGGCAGTCTTCGTACCACAACATGACTGAGTTGGAGCTGAGTGGATGCAGGAATTGTTGGGTGCTTCCTTCACTTGGACAGTTACCCGCTCTAACGACATTGAAGATTTCAGAATGTGATATGGTGAAGATGATTGATGGCTCATTCTATAAGGGTGATGGAACTCATCATCATCAGCAGACACCCTTCCCATCCCTGAAATATCTGTCATTTTATTACATGGGTTGCTGGGAGGAATGGGAGTCATATGAATGTGATGAAGATGATGCACCATTTCCTCAACTTGAGCATCTATTGATAGCAAACTGTCCTAAGTTAAGAGGAGTTTTGCCCTCTTTCCTTCCTGCTTTGAAAGAAATTGTCATTTCAGGATGTGAGGAGCTTGGTTGTGATCTGCCAAGAGCTCCCATCATATGCCAATTAGAAATATATGGCAAACAGGAAGCAAGAATGCGGGACCTACCACTTTCACTGCAACATCTAAGAATCGAAGGAAACCAGCTTGTGGATTCTCTGTTTGAGGCCATGACCCACACCCAACCAACCTCTCTCAGTTATATAAGAATCTCAAATTGCTCATCAGTGGTATCATTTTCAGGGGATGCTTTGCCCCCTTCGTTGGAAGATTTGCGCATATACGATTGCAAGAATGTAGAATTCCCAATGCAACACCAACAACATGACTCACTAACGTATCTTACAATAAAGAACAGCTGTGATTCACTCACATCCCTCGCATTATCAACATTCCCAAATCTCTATTATCTTAGAATCCAAGAACTTCAAAATTTGACATCTCTGGAGGTGTCACAGTCACAGTCCCTCCAAGACTTATCAATTTCAGGCTGCCCTAAGCTGGAGAACATAATAAGGCTGCCTGCCTGTTTAAGGGTACTCAGAATCAGAGAATGTGGGTTGTTGGGTGAAGGCATAGAGAAGAAGGACCCCCACATTTGGCCATCCATTTCCCACATCTCCTATATTTATGTTGATGACAAACGGATTCGCAATGACTCAACATCTTAAAACAGGTGACTCTTTTGCTATCTCTATCCTAAACCCACTTCACTTCATCTTCTCCAACATCATATTCATTCTTACTTTTATTTCCCAATTTTAAGCTAATGGAGTAATGGACTAACCACCATCTATTCATTATGATTGACATTCTGTGTTTTTAAATTTTTATTATTAGTTACAAAAATGACATGAAATTTCTAACTAGTAGTTGAACTTTCAGTTCTCTCGGCATTTCATAGTTTTCGTTAATGTCCTCAACTGTGAGCACTACCCATTTATGAATAACTACCATCTTCTTTGTTTTGGCAGATGCAGAGGGTCCATTTTCAAAGGAAGGGATAATTAATTTTTTCTTTTTTCATTTTTTCCAATTTGATTACTGTGTAGCTATGTAGTATATTTCCTTTCCAACAAGTGAGCATCTTAAGTTTCATGATGAACCAAGATAATTTAATGTTAGTTCATTATGTAATAAATTTGTCTTGAAATACATGCATTTTATGGTGCTATATAGTTACTGATTAAGATTTGGTTTGCATTATCACGTGGTTAGGTCAAAGAATACCAAGCAATGCATTATTACAAGATGTGTCAGGGGGTGAAATACTTGGATGCATGTATAGGTGCCACACTTGATACCTTCAGCTATGAAATTTTTGTTGATACGTGGAGACACATAATATATACTTCTTGTGTTTCCTAATTTTCTCTTTCATTTCCTTTTACTTTTTCTTTTTCTTTTCAGGAATGGATCAAATATAAAGGGTAATTTATTTTGCATGGTCATTCTTAGATTTATTTGAGTTACTGGATGATTACAAAGTAAGCTATGGCCAATGATAGAGATATCCAAAACTCTCAGCAAAATGGTACACTTGGTTCTTGAGAGGCAAAGAAGAAGCACTTCTACAATTGGGGCTATTGTTGCAGAAGTTTGGAACAGGGGAATTACATGCTTAAGTAGTTGCTGGGATGTATAGTTTTTCTAATTTTGTGTTATTTAAGCTGTTGGTTTGACGGGTCTTGATGGCATTCGACCACACCACTAGGATTTATGTCTGTTATTTTGGGTGTTAATAGGGAAATTTTATTTTATAAACTTGTATTATGAACTCCTTAAATCATAATAGCATGGTACTCTTTTTCTTTGTCCGGGTTTTGCCAAGTGAGTTTTTGACTTTTTTCTAGTATAGTTTTAACGAAGTTGCTCCATTGTGATCCTGCTGGTTTATATGCTCCGTAATCTAAAAGAATATTGTAGATAAAGAAAAAAAAAATGGAAATTGAACGATGCTGAGAGGAAACAGATCACTGACCTTGCTGTCAAGAGGTGGCTTGAAGATCTCCAAGATGCTATGACAATTCTTCATATTCACAATACATGATGGAACTGCTAGAACTTGAGAGGAGAGGGGGTTGAGGGGGTTGGGGGGCGGAGGATTGAATCAAGTTAGCTCAAAACTGAATTTCTTTCGCTCTGTTTTTTCAGAAGCTAAATATGCAAGAGATTTTTTTGTTTTATCTCGTATGTTAGTAAATAATAACAAATAGTTGATGATGACAAACATGTTGAAGTTGGGTTAATAGCCCAATTGAGTTTGATGTGTTAATTAGTGATACAGGTCCAAGGAGCAAGAAAACCGACCCAATAACAAGCAAACAAAGGCAACAACAGTTCAAATCCAGAAGCTCCAAGAAAATGAGTGGCTGAACTTATATCATCATGAGCAATCCAAAGAAAGAGTAGCTAATAGATAAGGAAGGAAAAAAGGAAGAAATCTGGTCCAAGAAGCAAGAAAATAGGCCCAACAAAATATGAAGCCCAAAGGAAAAAGAAATCTGAAATGCTAGTGTGAAGAAAGGAAATTGGACCAAACATAAAGCATAAGGCCAAACTTACAACAACAGCAGCTCAATGAGATAGAGCAATTGAAAGTTTGAAACAAAGATTGTTGATGGGTTCTCTAACCAATAAAGCCCAAAAATAATAAAGCAAAGAATTCAGTTGGGATGAAACATACATTCAATCTAAGTCCAAGAAGCTTCCACTAAGTAGAAGCCTTTCAAAGCTAACATTCACAAGTTTACTTTGGTCAAAATCAGAAAAAGAGAGAGTTTTTTCTTCCTGGTTCTGTCACCAAAGAAGAAAGAAAGAAAAAGATTCATCATGAAAGCAAAATCATATCACACTAATCAAAGCATGTTAAACAAAGTCAAAGGTTAAAGGTAAATAATTTCCATTTGCATGCAGGTTGATTTTTTCACTCCTTCTCCTACTCTTTGCAACACCATTTCTAGAAAGAAGTAGAAACTAGTGATGGATTAACTCTGCTTTAAATCAATGGCTCAAAGTTTTGCTTGGAGCCAAAGCACCTTATCAAAGGTGTGGATTTGGAATTGTCCCTGAGAAGACATCTTTTTGATGCTCTGTGGACCTCGGTCAAAACAAATGAATCAGTTTCAAAATTTCTAATTTGAGGGATGATTGAAGAAAAAGGAGACACGATTTTTGAGATCTCAAAGTCCAAGGAGTTGACTGGAGAGAAACCCTATCTCTCTTTCAGCGCAAGGTACAAAAAGAAAATTGCTTCTCTGTTTTGGACAAGGAGAGAGAACCAGAATCTAAGTTGCATTGAGAGCATTTCCTGTGAGCGTTCAACGCTTTGGACTGTGTTTCTACATCAAAAAAACATACCGCCAAAATGAAGAACAATCATAGAGAAGTTCTGAATTTGGTTCATCTGATAGCTAAAAGATTGTGATCATCATCTCCTTCATGGTTTATTGTTCCATTATTCTATTTCAATATTTATCTTTCTCTGTTTTCTCTTGAGTGGAAAAAGACATAAATGTGAGGCATTTGAAAAAGCCTAATAGAGAGAAAAGGCAAAGAGAGGAACTTAGAGAGAAAAGCCAAAGTTGATTTCAGATTTCTATTTGTTTGTATTTCAATTTTTCATCTTGTATCTAATGTATCCCTTACTAAGTTGGGGAAGCACTTAGTGTATTGAAATTTGGTTTGTCCCAAAGAGAATTATGTTGAGTCCTAGAGAATTGGTGTTTGTAACACTTGAAAGTATAGTGAAAATCCCACCAACGTTGTGGTAGAGATTGGATGTAGGTTGCATTGCACAGAGCAACTGAACCAGGATCTATGCTGGTGTCATTTTCTTCTTCTCTGCACTATTTTGTCTCTCTGCGATTTATGAGACGAAACTAAATTGTTTCCTGCACAATCCTTCACGCAGACAAACAGAAGAAAAGTTTCATTTCTTGGTTTTAAGGATTAATCAATCAACTTAAAATAAGGCCATAGATTCAACTCCCCCTCCTTCTCTAGGCCATCAAGAACCTTCAATCCTGGTTCGGATTCTAAGTGTCATGAATCTTACGTCCAATCTCCACCACAACTATGGTGAAATTTTCACTATAATCAACTGATTACATTCACCAATACTATTGAATAACAACGTAATTCAACTAGTATCTACCACTAAGCTTTCTTCACCTAAACTCAGCTTCCCAAGTGCTGTCCCAACTTGGAAGGGGAACCTAAACAGATTCAAACTCACCAAGTGCTATCCCAACTTGGCAAGGGAAACTAGTTTTAGTTCAACAACTCAATTACACAGATTTTCAGTGGCTCTTTCGTGCATCTTTTTTGCCTTTTCTCTCATGGCTTTTTCACTCACATAATTAGTTTTTTCTCAATACAAAAGATTAACATAAGATAGCCGTAACAAATAAAATCAGAAATGAAGCTCTAGTAGAAAAAAAGAATTCAGTTCAAGTATGTTGAGATGATGGTCATGAATGAAGCTCTAGTAGAAAAAAAGAATTCAGTTCAAGTATGTTGAGATGATGGTCATGAGTTTGCTCTCTTTTTCTTTGTTTTCATTGTTGAAATGAAGTCTGTTTTATATCATCAGCTTGCTTTTCAATTTGCCTCTTCAATTCCTTGTTTCTTCAATCCGTTGGAACTGTCTTTGATAGCATGTAGTCCTTTTTCATCCTGCTTCACTAACTCTGCTGGTTGAGGAGCCATTCCACCATCTCTACTACCCTTGGATTTGCTTTTTTCTTTGGCATGCATTTTCTTTATTCCTCTGCTCCATTACTTCTGCTGTCCGAGGAGCTTTTCCACTACTTTTGCATTCTTACAAGTTTGTGTTTTGCTCTCCCATATTCTGAATTTTTGCTTTACATGTCCTTGGTGTAGTAAAATTGTCCTTGTGTTTAGTTACTTTGTTAGAGCCACAACTGTCCTTGTTGTGTTGTTAATTCTTTTTTTTCCAGCTATCCTCCTTTCTTCATGATGAAGACAGATGCCTATTTTTCACTTAGCAAATGCATAGCCTTCTACTTTTGCTGAACGGTGCTTGTCAAGTGTCTTGGGCTTGTGCATTGATTTGAAACATTGAAGGAATACTCAAGCAATGGGCCTGTATTACTAATACACACATTAAATAATATTGGGCTTTTAACTCAAATAATGTTTATCATTATATATGAGCCCAAAATCAAACTTAGCTGAACAATACATATCAAAATCATGACAATTATTGATGCGATCAGAAAGGCTGTGGGAAAAATGATGATTGACAAACTGAATGACGATATTATCCAGATTAAAGCACTTTGAGATACTCACTTTCTACGTTGATGTAAGGAAATAAGTATTTCTGGATGATTGATCCAACAGTCATCTGCTGTTAGGAAGGTCAGCTAACAAATACCTTTCTTGATATAATTACATAATGTTATTATTTAAGTACAAACAGCATGGACATGCTTATTTTCTATATATATCTTTTAACAAATTAGGTGCAAATTTGAAGGTTATATTTTTTGTTAATTAAAAATAAGATCATCCCTTGAGAAATGTTGAAATATTTACCATGTCCTTGTAATTAATCGGTCTTTCAGCAAATT
This sequence comes from Arachis hypogaea, assembly GCF_003086295.3. NCBI lineage: Eukaryota > Viridiplantae > Streptophyta > Magnoliopsida > Fabales > Fabaceae > Arachis > Arachis hypogaea. The sequence continues at coordinate 99,244,270 of NC_092037.1, read as the reverse complement.
ACTTTGGGATGAGTTAAATTGTTGAGAGCTGTTTTAATATGTGTATTGTGTTTCAGCAAAGAGAAAATTCGGATCAAGGAGTGCAAAAGCCCAACTACTGTGATACAAAGACTAAAACAAGGAAAGCAATCAAACAAGGCAGCAGCAAATTTTGAAACCAGAACATCTTGAATAATCTCATTTTCAAAAGAATCTGTTGTATGTTCATCCCTACTCTTCATATTCACAGAAACACTTAATCTAGGATGGATACTATGAGTTGGTATTGAAAATGAGTGTTTAGTGCATGATGTATTCTCTCTGTCTCTCTCTTTTCCTTTTTTCTTTTCTTTTCCCTTGAGTTTTAGGATGTTAGTCCGAGTCACAGATTAGTGAAAATCCCACAGTATTTTGTCTTGCGGTTTAGCAAAGATAAAATTATTAGTTGAGTTAATTGTATGTAAAATAAACAAAAATATAATGTTAAAGGCAGTTTTATGTTGAAATTATTTTTTAAAAAGGTAGCAGATGCATGCATATGTGACAAAATACTATTGGATTCACACTATATTAAAAAGAGAAAGGTGAACAATTTTTTATGTTACAGAGAAGCGTGAATGATTGGTGGGTTAGTAAATAAATGTACGAGTGGATATTGTTAAGCATTTTGCAGCTAAAGATCCGTTGTAGGGAGCATTTAAAAAATGGAAAGATGAAAGTCAAAGGCAAAAAACATATGAAGTCAACATTCTTCGCTGAACTATTACCACTTCCTTACTCTGTGTGTTTGTGAGAGAATTCTGAGTTAGGAGTGCAAACAGAAACTGCTTCCCATTCCTTCCCTTTCTTACTTTCTTGCTCTAGTGAACATGGCTGCTTCACTTGTTGGAGGAGCTTTTCTCTCTTCTTTTATCAATGTTCTTTTTAATCGTCTGTCCGATCCTATGATAATCAACATGATGCGAGGAAAGAAGGTTGACCGGAAGCTGCTTCAAAAGCTCGAGACCATTCTGAATGTGGTTGAAGCTGTGCTGAATGATGCCGAGAAGAAACAGATAACTGACCCTGCTGTCAAGAGGTGGCTTGAAAATCTCCAAGATGTTGTCTATGATGCTGATGACTTGTTGTATGAATTCGTCACCAAAGCTGCCACCCAGAAGGATCCAGGAAACTTCCTATCTCGCTTTCTCAATTTGCAAGATAGGGAGATGGTTAATAGGATTGAAGAAATCATTGCTAGACTACAAGATATTGCAAATCACAAAGATATCATTGGTCTAAAAAAGATTGCAGCCAATAACCTGTCTAGGAGGATTCCATCAACCTCGCTAGTTAAAAAATATGATATATTTGTTGGCAGGGACAAAGAGAGGTATACCATAGTGAAATTGTTGTTGGATGATGCTAACGATGGTGATTTGTCTGTGATTCCCATAGTTGGTATGGGTGGGATAGGAAAAACTGCTTTGGCTAAATTGGTTTATAATGATGACAGAGTGCAGCAAAAGTTTCATGTCAAGGCATGGGTTTGTGTTGGGGAGGAATTTGATGTTCTTATGGTGACAAAGGCTGTGATAGAGAAAACTTGCAGTCCTTGTTACTAAAATGATTTAGATACAACTCAAAATCATTTGAAGAATGCGCTAGCCGGGAAGAATTTTTTGGTTGTTCTGGATGATGTATGGAGCAGTAATCGTGAGGCTTGGGAAAGTTTTCTATCTCCTTTTGAATGTGGAAGTGAGGATGGCAAGATTCTTGTAACAACCCGTCTTGATCCAGTAGCTTCTATGATGAAAACTAAATATAATAAAGCTCACAGTTTGAGTTTGTTGGATGATGAACAATGTTGGTCAGTGTTTGCAAGTCGTGCATGGGATCTTGCTGAATCCCGAGGTCATTCAGCTTTAGAAAAAATTGGTAGAAAAATTGTAGAAAAATGTAACGGATTACCTTTGGCGGCTCAAACCCTTGGAAGGTTATTAAGAGGGAAAGATAATGAAAAGGACTGGAATGATGTTTTGAATAGTGAGATTTGGGAATATTCTGAGGAAGAAAGCGGACTTCTCCCTGCATTGAGAATTAGTTATTTCCACCTTCCTTCGTATTTGAAACGTTGTTTTACTTATTGTTCTTTATATCCGAAAGCCTATGAACTTGATAGAGATGAATTGATGTTATTGTGGATGACAGAAGGTCTCTTACAACAACCAAAGAGTGGAAACATTTTAGAAGAAGTTGGTTATGAATATTTTGATGATTTGGTTTCTAGATCATTTTTTCAACATTCCAACTATGATGAGAATTTATTTGTGATGCACGATCTTATGCATGATTTAGCAACATTTCATTTCTCATCTGGTGAGGAACACTTGTTTCACGATTCAATTGGTGAGTTGATTCATTTGCGTTATTTAGATCTCTCTGAAACACTTGTCATGACATTTGCGTTATTTAGATCTCTCACCCAGTTATACATCTCAAACTGCTCATCAGTCATCAGTCATATCATTTTCAGGGAATTCTTTTCCCCCTTCATTGCGATGGTTATCTATCAAGAATTGCAAGAACTTAGAATTCCCAATGCAACACCAACAACATTTCTCACTTGAGTACCTACACATAGACAACAGCTGTGATTCACTTACATCCTTTGCATTGCTAGTGTTCCCAAATCTCAAGAATTTGAAAATCACAAGACTTAAAAATTTGACATCTCTTGGGGACGTGTCACAATCACAATCCCTTCAAGAATTATCAATTTTAGGCTGCCCTAAGCTGGAGAAAATAAGGCTGCCTGCCTCTTTAAGAGAACTCAGACTTAGTGAGTGTCAGTTGTTGGTTGAAGGCATAGAAAGGAAGGATCCCCACATTTGGTCAACCATTTCCCACATCCCCCACATCGAAGTTGATGGATTCAGATTTCATGATGACTCAGCATCTTAAAACAGGTAGAGGATCATTTTTTGTCACCTATATTTCATTCTTAACGTTAGGAATCATCATTCTGTAAACCTTGTATATTACTTACAATACAAGGTACATGTGTGTATGCACTTTACTTTCAGTTTGTCAGTGGAATCCTTATGAGACTTTAGAAAGTATTCAAATTCAAATTCCCAAAAAAATTATAAACACCTTGTAGATTTACCAGTTTCAAACCGAAATATAAGAACCTTGCAAAATCACAAGTTGCATAAATTCAATGCCTTGTTTTTGTTTTTTCACACTTTGTTTCTTCAGCTTGCTTTCATCAATTTCCATGCCTTACCTTATTTCCTAATGTGATTTCAAATGGGAATTCTTCTAAAGGTTTGGATTTTATTAATACAGAACATTTTAGAATTTATGTTGAGCAAGTTATTTGATGTCAATTGTAGGCAGCATTTTAAGTATCTGTTCTTGGGCTAGATGAAGATTCATCTAATGTTATTGCAGACTATGTCCTTGGTGATGAAACATTGGTGACATGATTTTTTCACAATGAAAAGCGCCAACAATAGATTATGGCTTCAAATTTCATGAGAAATAAAGGTATTGTGAGAGCTTCAAACTCTCTCTTTTTTTTTTTTTTTTTTTATGTCTTGGGGGTAAAGACCCTCGTTTAGATTTTGATATCACAAATTCACATTACATGACAATTCTTAATATTCATAATCATTTTCCCTGTTTTTTTTTCCTCTTCATCAGGGCTAGAATATATGGGTGGAAAGATCTGGATTTGATCGGAGAGGCTAAAATGGTGATTGAGTGAAGATGTTATCCAGATTCTACATGGATGGATGGAACTTGGAAGGAAATATGTGTGTACGCACTGAGAAGCCCTTTTTCTCATTCTCAACTGAAAAAGAACTTCATGAATAACCTACAACTTGTGCATGCACATTTGTTGATAAAAGTATTGACAGCTTATATGAATCCATTGGTGATACTTTATGCCATTTGATTTAGAATCATATCAGAATGAGACCCATGCTATGCGCGGAGAGAATAAATTAATTTATACTATATAATATATTCTAATCTTGTTTAGAGATTGATTAGATAATATGCATACTTGTTAAATTTGAAGTATTTTATATTAAAAATATTTTATAAAATATTTATTTGATAATTTATATATAATTATTCAACAAAAATATAATACAAATTGGATTATAGATTATTATTTTTAGGGTTTTGAATTCATTTATTTAAAAACCATCATTTTTTTATATTAGAGTTGTACGAATCTACATCTTTGTCGTTTTCATTATTTGCAAATAATGAAACAAAAAAGTTAGGAAAAATGAATTCGAATGAAAACACAAAAAATATAATATGAAATTATGAATTAACTTTAGTGTCATTCCCCCATTGTACCTAGTAAGGAGATGTTGTGCTAAATTTAAATTTACTTGGAGCAGTTTTTAACAATTTTGTATGAGAGATTAAAAAATGAAGTAACAGTAATAAGAGTTGTATGCAACATGATTTGTAAACAGTAAATACTTAAATAGATCAAATAGTGTAGTAGTAAGAGTCTTATACAATATGTATACGTAAGCCAAATAATACGGGATTTGAATATTTATAACCGGAACTTCTTATAATTATGATTATTAATGACACTTTGTTTGTATATATTTATTGTATTTAATTAGTAATTTATGCTTTTGTTGAATAAGATTTTTTTTTTTAATTTTTTTCTTAAAGATGATTGGTTAACTCTCGAGTTAAACTTCAAATTGGTCCCTGAAATTGCACTCGAACTTCAAAATGGTCTCTGAAGTTAATAGTTATCAAAAAGCCACTGCAAAATTGTACACTTGGTTCTAGAGAAGTAGAAGAAGCACTTCCACAGTTGAAGCTATTGAGCTTGTAAAGGATCCATCTCATATTTTCTTTTTGACATATTTGATGGGTAGGTTCTTTAATTTTATTACACCAGAACTTAATTGGTTCTTCAGAGGTAGAAAAAGCGCACTTCTATAGTTGGAGGAACTATTGAACTTGTAAAGAACATCTCATATTTCTGTTGGACTCCTATTTGATGAGTAGTTTTTTTAACTCTGTTTTGCATCAGAGATTAAAGTGGGAATGTATTGCAGACTGCAGTAGAAGAAAAATTGAGTATAGAATAATATTTCATTTTCTACAATGCATCACAGAATGCTCCAAAGATAATATTTATGGTTGTCATTATTGGTCAAGTAAATTACTAAATTTATCATTATATGTACTTTTATCAGAATATGAAAAATTAGAAATGGAACTTTTCACATGAATTTTAATATAAATCAGAAGAATATCACAAAAAAGTTGGATTTAATTTATGTGCACTTGTAAATCAGTTGACGCAGATATTTAATCAGACACCAGAAGATATTTATTAACAAAAGTGATTATGTTTTGCACCCATTACTTGAAAAGACATTCAAAAGGTGACAAGAATGAATTTAATTAAATAATAATAGAAATAAGTTTACACTTAAAGTTAAACCGTTCATCTAGTGCATTGCATCTTTCTCTGGATGTAAATTTGGCCATGCAATCCAGCAGATAACTACCACCTTTTCCTTACCAATTGATGAAAACTTTAGCTGAGTGCAACTACAGCCACATCTTGTGAACATGTCAATATAATAAAGTAAACTATTACTAATAGGTGTTATTTTTTGTAAACAAATATGTACAAGATTACATAAGAAAGCCAATGGCAAACAAAAGTTATAAAATTTATCACTTGATCAATCCAAATTATAAGAAAGAAGTACAAACAAGCTGCACAATCGAGTATGGTTTTTACAAAAAAGCTTCGTTTCTTCAGCTTGTGTTTGTCAAATTTCCTGCTTCGCTTATTCGCTGAGGTCTTTGTTAATGTGATTCTTCTGCAGTTTATAGAGTTAATGCAGATAGCATTTTATATGCCTTAGACAAATACATTGAAAATCCTACCTGCTGTAATTGCAGATTTCAAATAGAAGTGATGCTGCTATCAACATAGACACCCGAGGCAGAGCCTTGCACCTATAAGATAACAAACCTCAATGGCAATGACGTAGATTGCAAACAGCAAAGTTATCATTGTTGTACCCTTTCACTTTCAGTTCAATAAATTTGTATCCCATGCTAAAATAATTAATAAATAAGAATTTCATTTGAAATTCCATTAAGAAAAGTAAAAATTCTAGAACTATAATGTGTAAAAGTAGCTTGATGTAAAAATAATAATAATATAATAAAAAAAATGAAATCGTCTTACTTTGGTAAAATCATCCAACAATATTCTTATTTAGATTATTGTTTTCCCTGTAAAAATTTGGACATTGTAAGGTACATTTTGGACACTATGAGAGTGTGGTAACAAATTCAAATATAAGGGCATCTTCATTATCCCATGCAATAATTTAATTTATAATCAAAATAGTCATATTCTGTAATCTAATACTAAATCATTGTATAATTGGGTGATTTTGGTAAATTGAGGGAAAACAACAAATATTTGGTTAAACAAGTATAAAGCAGTTTACTGTATGTATAGCTAATAATACAATTAAGGACCATTCACATTTGGTTTTCTCATCAATTGGTGGAGGATGGTCCCATGACGTTAAACATCAAACTTATCATTTCAATACATTTGGATTCCATTTAGAAAATAAAAGTATCTTATCGAGAAAAAAAAAGTAAGAAAAGAGTGAAAGAATGTGATGCAAAAACAAAAAAGAATTTCTGCTTCAACAGTTCAACTCAATAATTGAAGCAAAGATCACCATATTGGGTATTGGGTGCTGTAGTGGGCCATAAACTTTTTGAAAGCACTGAAACATGTCACTGCCTTGGAGGAAGAAACAAAGAAGCATATGTGAACTTGTCCCCAGTACCAATAACAGTAAGCATTTCAAGAAAATATCACCACCACACCATATACTTGGCTATCTTACACTGCAAACTACCACTTCACTATTACCCTTCTATTTTTGTCAATTCTGAGTTTTGAGTGCATACCAAAACCACTTCCCTTACCCTTTCATACTTTCTTGATCTTGTGAACATGGCTGCTGAACTTGTTGGAGGAGCTTTCCTCTCTTCTTTTCTCAATGTCCTTTTCGACAGGCTGTCTGATCCTGATTTCATCAACATGATGAGAGGAAAGAAGGTTGACCAGAAGCTGCTTCAAAGGTTGAAGACCATTCTGAATGTGGTCGAAGCTGTGCTGAATGATGCTGAGAAGAAACAGATCACTGACCCTGCTGTCAAGAGATGGCTCGAAGATCTCCAAGATGCTGTATATGATGCTGATGACTTGTTGGATGAAGTCGCCACCAAAGCTGCCACTCAGAAGGATCCACCAGGTAACTTACTGTCTCGCTTTCTCAATTCGCAAGATAGGGAGATGGTTACTAGGATTGAAGAAATCATTGCTAGACTAGAAGATATTGCAAAACACAAAGATATCCTTCGCCTAGAAAAGATTGCAGCCAAGAACATGTCTGGGAGGATTCCATCAACCTCACTTGTTAAAAAATCTGATATATTTGTTGGAAGGCACAAAGAGAGAGATACCATAGTGAAATTGTTGTTAGATGATGCTAACAATGGTGAGCTGTCTGTGATTCCCATCGTGGGCATGGGTGGGATAGGAAAAACTACTTTGGCTAAATTGGTTTATAATGATGACATAGTGCAACAAAAGTTTCATGTCAAGGCATGGGTTTGTGTTGGTGAGGAGGAATTTGATGTTCTGAAGGTCACAAAGGCGGTGATAGAGAAAACTTGCAGTGCTTGTTACTCAAATGATTTAGATACAGCTCAAAATCATTTGAAGAATGGGCTAGTGGGGAAGAACTTCTTGGTTGTTCTGGATGATGTCTGGAGCAGTAATCGTGAGTGTTGGGAAAGTTTTCTAACACCTTCTGAATGTGGAAGTGAGGGAGGCAAGATTCTTGTAACAACACGTCTTGATACAGTTGCTTCTGTGGTGAAAACTAAACATAATGAAGCTCACAATTTGAATTTGTTGAATGAAGAACAATGCTGGTCAGTGTTTGTAAATCGTGCATGGGATCCTTTGGAATCTCGAGATCGTTCAACTTTAGAAGAAATTGGTAGAAAAATTGTTAAAAAATGTAAAGGATTACCTTTAGCAGCTCAGACCCTTGGAGGATTATTGAGAGGGAAAGATAATGAAAAAGACTGGATTGATGTTTTGAAGAGTGAATTCTGGGAACTCTCTGAGGAGGATAGTGGGATTCTTCCTGCATTGAGAATCAGTTATTACCATCTTCCTTCGTATTTAAAACGTTGCTTTGTTTATTGTTGTTTGTATCCGAAGGACTTTGAATTTTATAGAGATGAATTGACATTATTGTGGATGGCAGAAGGTCTTTTGCTACAACCAAAGAGTGGAATCACTTTGGAAGAAATTGGTTATGAGTATTTTGATGATTTGGTTTCGAGATCATTTTTTCAACATTCTAACACTTATGTGAATTCATTTGTGATGCACGATCTCATGCATGATTTAGCAACGTTCTATGGTGGCAAGTTCTTTTCTAGAATCCTTGAATTCAAGAATGCAGCAAAGCATGATGCCAAAACTCGCCATTTTTCATGTGCTTGCAAGAATGAAGATGATTTGCTTATGAAGATCACAGAAGCATGCGACAAGTTAAAACATGCGAGGACATTGTTGCAAATTTTTAATAAATATGGTGTATTCTCAGCGGGAGATAGAGTAGCCGTATCTTGTGACTTACTAGAACAATTGAAGTGCTTACGAGTTTTGTCATTTAATTTTTTTTCAGATGATGAAAACTTGATGCATGGTTCTATTGCCAAATTGATCCATTTGCGTTATTTGGATCTTTCATACACATCCATCGTGACTTTGCCTGAGTCTTTAAGTTGCTTGTACAATTTACAAACCTTGAAGTTGAGAAGCTGTGTAAAACTTAAAAAGCTTCCGTCCAACATGCAAAATCTTGTGAATTTGCGTCATCTCGATAGTGGCGGCACAGATTTAGAAGAGATGCCAAAAAAGATGAGCAAATTAAAAGATTTGCAATTTTTAAGTGACTATATTGTGGGGAAACATGAAGAGAATGGGATTGGAGAACTGGGAGGACTAACACATCTTCATGGGTCATTGTGGATTCCGAAACTAGAGAATGTTAAGAATGGTGGTGAAGCATCGAGTGCAAGAATGGATGAAAAAATACACCTGAATGCTTTATATTTGAGTTGGTCGTCATTTGAAGAAAGTGAGGTTTGTGATTCTCAAAGTGAAAAAGATGTACTTGAGAAATTACGTCCTCACAAAGACTTGAAGGAGCTATTCATCTGGCGTTACAGAGGTACCATGTTTCCGGATTGGGTAGGGCACTCTTCGTACCACAAGATGACTTGGTTGGAGCTGTGGGGATGCAGGAATTGCTGGGTGGTTCCTTCACTTGGACAGTTACCCTCTCTGGAGAGGCTGGTCATTGCAGGGTTCAACAAGGTGAAGAAGATTGGTGGGTCATTCTATAAGGGTGATGGAACTCATCAGCAGCATCAGGAGACACTCTTCCGATCCCTTAAATATCTCAGTATTAAAGGAATGCCTTGCTTGGAGGAATGGGAGTCATATGAATGTGATGATGATGATGATGATGCACCATTTCCGAAACTTGAGTATCTCTCAATATGGGACTGTCCTAAGTTAAGAGGAGATTTGCCCACTTTCCTTCCGTCTTTGAAATCACTCCACATTGATGAATGTGAGGAGCTTGGTTGTTATCTGCCAAGAGCTCCCATCCTACGCGAATTAAGAATATATGGCAAACAGGAAGCAAGAATGCGGGACCTACCACTTTCCATGTTGGAGAGAGTATGGGTTAATGGAGAGCAGCAGGTGGAGTATGTGATTGAGGCCATGACCCACACCCAACTAACCTCTCTCATAGAGCTACAGATCTCAGAGTGCTCATCAGCCATATCATTTCCAGGGGATTCTTTGCCCCCTTTATTGAAAGAGTTGCGCATATACAATTGCAAGAATGTAGAATTCCCAATGCAACACCAACAACATCACTCGCTACAGACATTAGAAATACACAACAGCTGTGATTCGCTTACATCCTTCGCATTGCCATCGTTCCCAAATCTCAAGTATCTCACAATTTCAGAGTGCCCTAAGCTGGAGAACATAACAAGGCTGCCTGGCTCTTTAAGGGAACTCAGAATCAGAGAATGTGGGTTGTTGGGTGAAGGCATAGAGAGGAAGGACCCCCACATTTGGCCATCCATTTCCCACATCCCCGACATTTATGTTGATAGGAGACGGATTCGCAATGACTCAACATCTTAAAACAGGCAACTTTTTTGTTATCTCTCTATATCCCAAACCTACTTCATCTTCTCCAACATCATATTCATTCTCTCCAACTTAATCTTACTTTTATTTTCCGATTTTAAATGAATAGCTTATCCACCATTCAAGTTGATGGCAGGAGACAGTTTCCATGAGGATTCAACATCTTAAACCAGGTAAAGCATTGTTTTTTGTCATCTATATTTCATTTTAAACCTTACAAATCCTCATTCTGTGAGCCTTATTTTTCACTGCTCATTATGTCATTTGGGGAAAATATTAGTGACATGCTTTCTCAAAATGACAACCCTCAGGCCCCAACACATTCATTGAGTTCTATATTATAATAATGCAAAACAGGGCATCAAGTTAAAACCTCTTTCAACATATTACTCCCAAAAAGCAAAAAAAAAAAAAAAAAAACAATTATCTATTCATTATGATTGACATTCTGTGTTTTTAAATTTTTATTATTAGTTACAAAAATGACATGAAATTTCCAACTAGCAGTTCAAATTTCAGGTTTCTTAGCATTTCATAGTTTTCACTAATGTCCTCAACTATGGGTACTACTCATTTATGTATAACTACCACCATCTATGTTTTGGCTGATGCAGAGAATCCATTTTCAAATGAAGGGGTGGTGTTTTTTTAGTGTATTTTATTTTTCAATTAGATTCTTTTACTGTATAGCTATGCAGTATATTTCCTTCCAATAAGTGAGCATCTTAAGTTTCATGACGAACCAAGATAATTTAATTCTAGTGCATGATGTAATAAATTTATCTCGAAATGCATGTATTTTATGGTGCTATATAGTTGCTGATAAAGATTTGATTCACATTATCATGTGGTCAGGTCAAAGAATACCAAGCAATGCATCATTACAAGATGTGTCAAGGGTGAAATACTTGCATGCATGTATAGGTGCCACACTTAATATCTTCAGCTATGAAATTTCTGTTGATACTTGATACACATAAATATATACTTCTGTTTCCTAATTTTCTATTTCAGGAACGGATCAAATATAAAGGGGTATTTATTTTGCATGGTCATTCTTAGATTTATTTGAGTTATTGGAAGATTAAAAAGTAAGCTATGGCCAATTATAGAGATATCCCAAACTCTCAGCAAAATGGTACAATTGGTTCTTGAGAGGCAGAGCAGAAGCATTTCTATAATTGGGGATATTGTTGCAGAAGTTTGGAACAGGGGAATTGCATACTTGAATAGTTGCTGGGATGTATGGTTTTTTTGAGTTTATGTGATGTAAACTCTTGGTTTGACGAATCTTGATGGCAATGCCGAAGGGATTCAACCACACCACTAGGCTTTATGTCTGTTATTTTGGATGTTAATAGGAAAATTTTATGCTATAAACTTCATTATGAACTCATTAAATCATAATAGCATGGTATTATTTTCTCTGTTCGGGTTTTGCCTTGATCATTGATTTCTTTTTTATAATATATCTTCTGTTTACTGGATTTATTTAAATAGAGAATAGTGGTGGATGCAATCTAAAGAAACCAAATCAATAATGGTGATGAGTTTGGAAACTCTAAATTAATATTTGTGATGACTAAACATTATTAAAAATAATTAATTATAAAATTATTAATCTGATTTTCATTTAACATATATTGATTAATAATTTTGTTACAGATTTTTAAATTGGGCCGAAATAAAAAAAAATGTTGCTAGCCCAATGATTAAAACATTCAGCATTAGTATGAAGTTAGTTTCTTATGGCTGAATGGGAAATATATCACTTGGGCCAGAATGAATTTTATTGCTTCAAGCCCAATTGTGATATATGCTAAAGATCCAATGCTCGATCCAAAATCCATCAGGAAAGCAAATGTTATCATTTGCCCTATGTTCTCTAACGGATTCCAATTCTCATTAAGGATGGATTTTCAAATTTTAACTTGGTAGCATTGGAAACATAAATGAGAGAGAGAAAATGAGTGACATGATTGATGTGTTAAAGCTACACGCCACTCTAAGGGAAGTAAAAGCACATTTTCAATTAAATTGATTAACCTATTTAATTGCTTTTCTTCCAAGTTGTTTATTCTCTCTCATCTCTCTCCTTCTCTGTTTCGGTTATTACCCAGGAAACCATGAAAGCAAAAATGAGCTTCCGAAGTGAAGGAAGAACACTCTACAAGACCATCATGATGATGACAAGAAAACATAACAAAATAAAAGTATGTTGTGGCTGAGATTGTCACAAAAAATGGTAAGATTTGGTGAGGTAATCTCGAGCTCTTCATACTCAAAAAGAAAGAAGAAGATTCGGCCAGGAAGGTGAAGATTCTTAGAGGCATGGCTTGTCTTTGATTCTGCTCAACCACCACAGGAAGTAACTAGAGTGGCGAAGTGATGGAAGAGACAGAGATTGGAGCAGATGAAGCCATCATCATCATGAAGCATCATCCATCTTGGAGAGCAAGTCAAGGATGGAGCGCTCGAATTGATGAAGAGTGATGACCAAGGAAGGACTAGAGGTAATTGCATGTTGGTTTTTGCATGAGTTATCTCTTCTCTCTCTCTGGCCGAACCGGTTGCATGTGAAGGAAGAAGAAGTTAGCTTGGGTTTTGGCTTCAAGGGTGGAAGCTTCCCTCTTCTATAAAAAGAGAGAACAGCCACTGTTTGGAGTGAGGAGTTAGAAGTAAGCAGTGAGAGTGCAAGGCACATGATTCTCAGAGCTACCTAAGCTTACGGATTTTCTTCTCCTTCAATGTATTTTGTTGAGTATTTTTCTGTTTAATTTTGTCATGTCTTGAGTCTCATGAAAAAAGGCAAATAGTGAGGTGTATGAAAAAGCCATAGAACGGAAAAAGACAGAGAGTGCAAAATTAAAAGAAAAAGACATAGATGTTCTTAGAGTTCCTTTGTTCATCTATGTTGTGTTTCATGATTCTGTGGGAATCTCCTTGTAAGTTGGGTTAGCACTTTACAGTCTGTAATCAAGAAAATTATAGTGAAATTTCATCATTGTTGTGATGGAGACTGGATGTAGGCTGCACTGCACTTAGCAGCTGAACTAGGATATATCTGGGTGTAATTTTCTCTCTCTTCTACTCCATTTCTGTTTCTACTGCACAAGAGCAAAAATCGAAAAATATCTCGTGCCAAGTGACGAGACAAAAATAAAAGTCTCGTGGCTAGGGACGAGACAAAAATTAAAAAGTCTCCTCAAAAGAATAGCAAGTGTTACCAAGCAAAAAGGGGCTAAGATTCAACCCCCTTCTCTTAGTCACTAAAATCATCAAATGGCAATGTTAAAAATCCAAGTGTCTGATTTATGTTCTCTTGAACCCTCTTAAGGAATATCCTAAAAACCTTTCATGAAGCATCCGCTAGAAAATACACACGTAACAAGAACAATAGAAAAATATTATAGTAATGATAGAAAATTTTATAAATAAGGAAAATTATTGTTTGAATAAAAACTTAAATCTAACTAGAATGAGATCCGCGCAATACGCGGACGGTAAATTAATGATAGTATCTAATAAATATTAAAAATAATTATGTTTTGTAGAATTAAATTAAATATGTGTAAATTAAAGTTAAATTTGAAAAGTGTTTTGTTTAAAATAATTTGTAGTACAAAAGATTTGGATATTGGAGTTGTACAAAGTGACATTTTTATTTGGTAGTTTGATTTTTGCATTTGTTTTAGTTGATGGATTTAGTCTTCTTATGTGGCGCTCGTCCTCCTTTTTCTTTATTGGTTATTGTTAGAATTGTTGCTTTCTTCTTTCTGTTGAGGTTCTTGTGAAAGCATGTTCTTTATGAATTGTTGAGTTGTATGCACTTTCTATTATGTTGTTTGTTCCATCTTTGCATGTATGTTTTTTTCTGAAAATGTGTCTTGAATTTGTATGGTTTTCTTTCTTCTTAATCTCTTGATGTAGTTTTCTAATGACATCTACAATAAAAAGAACAAAAATGTATAAGTTTTTTTTTTTGAATAGGTTATTTTTAATAAAAATAATTGAAATAGTATAAAATGAAATTACCTGTTAGTATTTTTCTTTGACCCACTCTGTCAGACAATGTCTCAAGTGATGCAAATTCAAAATAATCTTGGAAAATGTTCAAAATTAGATCTTTAATTTCTTTCACAACAATTGTGAGTAAAAAGTTTGTTTTCATTATACCTTTAACTGGCCTATACAAATCATTTGTATCTTCTATTTTTAATTTTTTTATAGTATAGATTTTTTCTTCCCTATAGTATTAATAAATCATAGTTCATAATTAGTTAAAAAAGAATAATGAATAGCATATTAAAAAAATATAATTTTAATGATATTAAAATACAATTATATATAAAGTATTATAAAATAATATAAAAAGTATAAAAAAACAAAAATAATTAAAGTATGTTTTTCGTAAATTCAATTTTAAAATATAATAAATACGTTTATTTTCTATTTTTTCATCTAATATAATTATTTCTAAGCAAAGAGGCTCTTCTTCATTTGTGGGTGATAATATTTTCTATAGATGAACCATGCGAATTTTGATAAACTAATTGTCTTTTTGTTTGGTGATATTGTCCAAAGAATGATGCTCTATTGAGTAAGTTTGAGATGTTATGTAGTTCGAAAATAAAATTTTTGTGCTAAATTTGATGTCATTTGAAGGAATAATAATAAGAGATTTATATAAGTAGTTCAAATAGTATGGAATTTGAATATTTGTAACGTAAAATTTATTATAATTAATAATATTATTATTACATTTGTAATATGAATGTTTATTATATTTAATGAGTTATTTATAGAAATTAATAAATTAATTATTGGAATTATAAATTTATTGTATTATTTATAACGGTGAGATATAATAAATATATGGATATGAATTTAATGTCTTTGTAAGTTACAAATTTGATTACAAATTTTTGTATTTTTTTTTCTGATTTGGAAATAATAGTTGATTTGGCAAAAATTGAGTAATTGATTCTAATATTTTGCCAAGTAAGCGATGTTGCTGACATGGCATTAGTAGAAAGAAAAAGATGTTTTAAAAGTAATGTGGGTAAACTTATGTATCTACTTTTATATATTAAGAACTAGAATGAGACTCATGCGTGGGGCAGTAAATTAATGATAGTATATAATAAATATTAAAAATCATTATGTTTTGTAAAATTAAATTAAATGTGTAAACTAAAGTTAAATTTAAAAGGTATTTTATTTAAAATAATTTGTAGTATAAAAGATTTGGATATTAGAGTTGTATGTACAAAATGATATTTTTATTTGGTAGTTTGATTTTTGCATTTGTTTTAGTTGATGAACTTAGTCTTCTTATGTGGCGCTTATCCTTTTTTTTATTGATTGTTGTTAGAGTTGTTACTTTTTTCTTTCTGTGTAAGTTTTTGTGAAGACATGTTCTTTATGAATTATTGAGTTATATCCACTTTTTATTGTGTTGTTTGTTCCATCTTTGCAAGTAAGTTCTTTCAAAGATGTGTCTTGTATATAGTTTTCTTTCTCCTTAATCTCTTGATGGGTATATGATCTTCGTCTGATGATATTAGTATTGGCGAAGTTGGTTCCTATAATCAATGAATAATTTAAATTAGAAATAAAAATGATTATGGTTTCAGTGGCTAAGAAAAGGGGAGTTGAATCTTAGCCCCCTTTTTGCTTGCAATCACTTACTGAACTTAGAGGAGACTTTTCTGTTTTTATCTCGTCCCTAGCCACGAGACTTTTTCATTTTGTCTTGTCACTTGGCAGGAGACATTTTTTATTTTAGCACCTGTGCAGTAGAAACAGAAATGGAGTAGGAGAGAAAGAAGATTACACCCAGATATATCCTGGTTCAGCTACTAAGTATAGTGCAGCCTACATCCAGTCTCCATCACAAACATGATGGAATTTCACTATAATTTTCCAGATTACAAATTGTAAAGTGCTAACCCAACTTACAAGGGGATTCCCACAGAATCATGAAACACAACATAGATGAACAAAGGAACTCTAAGACATCTATGGCTTTTTCTTTTAGTTTTGCACTCTCTGCCTTTTTCCGCTCTATGGCTTTTTCATACAAACCTCACTATTTGCCTTTTTCCATGAGACTCAAGACATGAAAAAATTAAACAAAAAAATACAAAACAGAATACATTGAAGGAGAAGAAAATCTGTAAGCTTAGGTAGCTCTGAGAATCCTGTGCCTTGCACTCTCACTGCTTACTTCTAACTCCTTGCTTCAAACAGTGGTTGTTCACTCTTTTTATAGAAGAGAGAAGCCTCCACACTTGAAGCCAAAAGTCCAAGCTTAACTTCTTTTTCTTCACACATAACCGGTTCGGCCACACAGAGAGAGAAGAGATAACCATACAAAACCCAACATGCAATTACCTCTAGTCCTTCCTTGGTCATCACTCTTCATCAATCCGAGCTCTCCATCCTTGGCTTGCTCTCCAAGATGGATTTCTGGCCCTTGATGCTTCATGATGATGATGGCTTCATCTGCTTCAATCTCTGCCTCTTCCATCACTTCGCCACTCTAGCTACTTCTTGTGGTGGTTGAGCAGAATCAAAGACAAGCCATGCCTCCAAGAATCTCACCTTGCTGGCCGAATCTTCTTCTTCCTTTTTGAGCATGAAGAGCTCAAGATTACCTCACCAAATCTAACCATATTTGGTGAAAATCTCAGCCACAGCTCATTTTTATTTTAGTATGTTTTCTTGCCATCTTCATGACGGTCTTTAGGCGTGCTTTCCCTTCCTCTTGGTAGCTCCATGTAGCTTCTATGACAACCTTTGTTTCCTATGTAATAACCGAAGAAGAGAAGCAAATAGTGAGAGAAGATAGAAATTTAAAAAGCATTGAATTAGGAAAGAGAATGAGATTAAATGAAATGATTCTTTCCTTGCTTAGTAGTGTGTAGCCATAAGTGCTACAATCAAATCAAGTGTCTTATTTTCTCTCTCATAGTTTCCATGCAATAAATGACAATGTAATGAATTTTGGAATCCATCACATGGTGAAATGCTTGGATCCGTTGGAAGCAATTTTGCTTTCTTTCTCTATTGGTTTCGGATCATGCATGAGGAACTCTCATCTCAAATAGAATTGGGCTTAGTTGCAATAATCATTTAATCTGACCCAATTAATAACATTTGCTTTCCTGATGTATATTTTTTGGATTATGCATTGAGCAAATAGGAAAGCATTCATTTGGGCTTGTAGCAATAATAACTCAATCTGGTCTAAGTAACATAATAATCAATTCAGCCAAAACTATTTTATTAAAACAAGGCTGAATATAATTGATGTAATTGGACTTGCATCAGAATTTTGTTTTCGGCCCAATTAAAACCTGCATCACAAAATTATTTAATTAACATATGTTAAATGAAAATCAAATTAATAATTTTGTAATTAAATATTTAATAATGTTTAGTCATCACAAATATTAATTTAGAGTTTTCCAAACTCATCAAATGATATCTAAAATAACTAAAATAAATGATTCCTTTTAGTATTACCTGTTTTATTTGTTGTAATGGGTGTTGAAATTTAGTGTTTTTTGTTGGAACAAATGTCTTGGTAACAAATGGGTCTTGAAATTTAGTGTTTTTGGTTTGAACAAATGTCTTGGTAACAGTGTATTGTTGAGAACTTTCTTTAAGATTAAAATCATTTACATTGATTTCAAATATAAGTAAGGTTGCACAAATTTTTCAATTAGGGCGGTGCTTCAATGTCATTACTTTTCTAGAGTGTCATTAGATTTGAAGCAGTTGTACCCAACAATTTTTTTGCTTCGCCATTAAATAGTACAAAAGTTGTTGTACCACTTTGATCTGAAACCTTTAATTGAAGTTTGAACCTAAAATAAGTATTGGGTTAGTAACTAATAATTTGATAGATGAGATTATGAAAAGTATATAGAGTTACATTATTGTTGGATATTGTGGTGTTTGATTACATGTGCCACAAATGTAGTTATCTCCTTTTTCATATGCTTTCTTCGTACACTTTTCACATTCAACATAGTTATCTCAATTGAGTAAGTTTGAGATGTTGTATAATTCAGAAATAATTTTTTTGTGCTAAATTTGATGTAATTTGAAGGAATAGTGATAAGAGACTTATATAAGTAATCCAAATAGTATGAAATTTAAATATTTGTAACGTAAAATTTATTATGATTAATAATATTATTATGACATTTATAATATGGATGTCTATTACATTGAATGAGTTATTTATAGAAATTAATAAGTTAATTATTGGAGTTATAAATTTCTTGTATTGTTCACAATAATAAATCTAGGAATATGAATTTAATGTATTTGTAAGTTACAAATTTGGTTAGACACTATTAATTTCTAATTATTGTCATTGGTAATTATTGTATTATTTTTTGTATATATATATATTTTTTTGTTGATTTAGAAATGATAGATGATTTGGCAAAAATTGAGTGGTTGATTCTAAAATTTTGCCAAGTAAGCGATGTTGCTGACATGACGTTAATAGAAGAAGAGAAATAGCTTAAAAGTAATGTGGGTAAACTTATGTACCTACTTTTATATATTAAGAATAGATTAGTGCTTACTTGGGCATCATTATCTTGATAAAAAATATTTTTTAATAAAAAATATTTTTTTATTTTTAGCATGTTTGACAAATTTCTAATAATAAAAGTAAAAGCACTAGAAAAATAAAAAAATATCTTTTTTAAAAAGCTGTCATTTACATTTTTTTTAAAAGATTTTTTTAAAAAAAATATTTTTCATATAATAAATAAATAAAAAGTGTTTTTATATTGTTATACCCAAATATATTAATATAATTAATACTACTTGGCCCACCAAAAAATAATAATAAAAGAAAAATAATATTTATTTTATATTTTTTGTGTATTTTATTCATTTTTTATCGATTATTTTTAACGTAACGAATAAAAAAATGTATAAGAAAATGTATACAAAAAGTCAAAAACTATATCTATATAATATTACTCTAAAAAGACAAAAAGAAAAAAAAATATTTTATGTGGCATCACTTGCTTTCATATGTTTTGACTTTTGACTTTCTGAGTTTCGGTCCGTTTACTCTCTGTAAAGATAATTGAATTTAAGACAGAGCTTACACACATTGAGAAAAGTCAGAAAACAACTTAGTTCATCAGATGATGGAACCAAAAACATGTTATTCAACAATCCTTACTTTGAAACTAATAACCTTTTTGCTTCTAAACTTTACTTTGAGAAAACTAAGTGCTTATGAGAATTATTATAGCAGAGATGATTTCCCTCATGACTTTATTTTTGGATCAGCCACCACTGCTTATCAGGTATTACTGTTCTACTCCACTATTGATTCTATGTTCTCTTTAACTTAATTAATCCATTGCAATAATATGATTACTCCTATTAATCAATATTGTTATTTTGTGTGTGATTATAAATAGGTGGAAGGAGCTGCTAATGAAGATGGAAGAACTCCAAGCATATGGGATACTTTTGCTCATGATGGTTACTTCCTTTTCTTTATCTCCTTTCTTCTTTTGATTCATCATACACATAATTGATTAAAAAAAGTAATTTTTTTAATTTTTATCCTGACATAAAATTGTTTTTTTAAATAATTTTTTTTTTGAAAAGCAAACCAAATCTGAGTCAAATAATTAAAGTTGAAGATATTGAATTCAGTTAGTAGTTATATCTTGTTAATAGTCAAATTATTGTACTGCAATAAAATCAATCATATTATGTATATACCAAAAATTAGTTATCAAATTAACTATCTATATAGAATACATGCTAAAATATAAAATATACATTGAAATGAATTAAACAATATTTGTATTTATATATAAATACATAATAACTGATTGTTTTTGTGTATATATAGTATTTTTTGTAACAGTATAATTAGTTAATTAGTTATTGGCTCTATAACTTGTCATTTTCCCTTGACAAACTAAAGGGACTCATAATATATCTCTATATTAACAGTTTTTGAAGGGACAGAAAATGGAGATGTAGCCTGTGATGGCTACCACAAGTATAAGGTAAAGTACTATGCTATTAATCTTCAATTTTTAACCAACTTGAGTTGGTCGAGTGTCGAGAGTTCGAATCTCATCTTGTGTATGTAGCAACTCATTAGTCAGACAACGAATTAGTCATTGGTCTGTCAGGTTGGGGGATAATACACACAACCGTTTAAAATTAAGAATGTGTAATACAGGAAGATGTGAAGCTGATGGTGGAAACAGGCCTTGATGCCTATAGATTCTCCATTTCTTGGTCTAGACTCATACCAAGTATTATGCTATGAACCCTAATTTTTGTTTTATATTATCATTGCTCTTTCTCTACTTTGCCTTTATTTTCAATTATGCCGTCGAAAATGCCTTTTTTTTTTCTGCAGATGGCAGAGGACCTGTGAATCCCAAGGGATTGGAATACTACAACAATCTCATCAATGAGCTCATTAGCAATGGTTCTAGAAATTCCTTTAAGAAAAAGGGTTTTGGAATCAATCATGCTTATTCAATTAATGTGCATTCCATTTCTTTTCCCTTTACAGGAATCCAACCACATGTAACACTACACAACTTTGATCTTCCACAAGTACTTGAGGATGAATATGGAGGATGGGTTAGTCGTAAAATCATGTATGTTTGAGATTAACTCTTGAAATTTCCAAGTGTATGAATTTCTATTGTATAAACATTAGTCCTTAAGAATTTAAAATTAGGCACTTTGTGATTATCTTAATTCAAAGTAGGTGGTTGTATAGTTTAAATAGTTATTTATATTCATTTTGTGCATGATTGTATTTTGTGCTTGATATTCACTGCTATTATATTACCATCGTAGTTCATAGACAGAGCCAAAAGTTATGAGTTAAAAAGAATTATTTTAATGTGAATGCAGAAGAGATTTCACAAACTATGCAGATGTGTGTTTTAGAGAGTTTGGTGATAGGGTCTTGTATTGGACTACTATAAATGAGCCAAACGTGTTCGCCATCGGCGGTTATGATTCGGGAGCAACCCCACCTCGGCGCTGCTCTCCCCCATTCTGTTATTCAACTGGCAACAAGGGTAACTCAACAATAGAACCCTACTTGGCAGTTCACAACATCTTGTTATCTCATTCTTCAGCTGCAAGATTGTACAGAAGAAAGTATAAGGTACACATCAACTCCTAATTTCTATGTTCTATATTTCAAATTTTAATAGATAGATAGATAGAATATAATAGTATTACTGTGTGTTATGATAGAAGGTAAATATGGAAAAGGAAAATTTTGTTGGCAAGAATATTCATGATTCTTGAGAAACAAGTAACATTGCAGGAAAACCAACATGGATTTGTTGGTATATCAATCTTTACATTTGGTTGTCATCCGGTAACAAACACGGAACGAGACAGGGTAGCATGTCAGAGAGTTTATGATCATATGGTTGGTTGGTAAGTTGCAAATCCTAAAATCAATTTCATGTTCTGTGTTTTGCCCTTTGTTCAATGTTTTCTTGGTAAAAACAAAAACAAAAAATGTAAAAACAAACCAAACAGGTCTTAATGTTTCTGTCTTCTGTCAAATGACTTTGACTAAAATGAGAAAAGATATGGCAGTTTTATATACCTGCTGCTGCTGCTTTATTGCAGGATTATGGAACCATTGGTGCGCGGAGACTACCCGGTTTCCATGAAGAGAAATGCAGGCTCAAGAATTCCAGCCTTCACGAGTCGCGAATCGGAACAAATTAAAGGTTCAGCTGACTTCATAGGTGTGATTCACTACTACAATATCAATGTCACAGATAATCCTGATGCCTTGAATAATAATCTGAGAGATTACAACATGGACATAGCTGCAGTGCTTTACTGTAAGTTTTCTTGTGCTTTACTAGTTCCATTCACCATTTCTTTTTTCCATTATCATTTTGAAAATGTGTAATAGTTCAAATTTTGCATCATTTACATTAGTTTTTTGAAAATAACAATCCTGCTTTGTCTTTTCTTTGCAGTTGAGCTGTTTTCAAATGAAGAGGTGAAAAAAATTAGTAACTATTTTCTTAATTCATTGGTTCAATAATTTAGATTACTGTTTATGCTTCACTGTATATGCCTTTTCCTTGACTCAGATTGCTGTCACCCCATGGAAGTTGGTGGAGGAACTAAACAAACTTAAGCTTCTTTATGGCAATCCTCCATTATTCATATATGAAAATGGTACAACTAGTGATTACATGAATTGCTAGAATTTGTTAACATGAATTAAGGATTTACTGATTAATCAAATAAAGTGATATATAATCCAATTACTCAGTTAAAAAATGTCACATATTTTGGTAATTGAACTAGAGTAAAACAAAAAAATTATTGACATGAATAATTATGCATATTCATGGGTTGACTCTTGTTAGGTCAACGAACCAATAGCAATTCTTCATTGCAAGATGTGACAAGGGTCAACTACCTTTATGGATACATTGGTGCTGTGCTTGATGCATTGAGGTACTGCCATAACTAAATTTATCAATTTTCCACTTACGAATCAAAATAGTATTGAAAATAAGCGTGAATAGTCGTCCAAAAGAATGGATGTGATTAGGCGATTACGTCAAATGATTTACACTGTCAACGTATCAAAATCAAATTCTTAATATTATTATTATTTTCCATTTTGGGACTTGTCACATTGACACACATCTAATGTGATCTCTTATCTTTCTATGTCATGATAATTTTTTGGAAGAAGGGACAAAAGTACACCTGAAAGTTCATACGCTGGACAGTAATACACTTGAATCGTTTAATGAGTCACGCGTGCACAGTAATTATACACTCCGGCGGACAAAATCACCATTCCGGCCATCAGCGTGTGGCGTGGTTAGTTTGAGTGGACAGGTGGCTCTATTCACTCCTTGCTGGCACGTTCACAGTGAGTGACCTGGGCATTTAGTGCCAACTCATAAATTACAATTTATTTTAATGATTAATTAAAATAACCCTTCATTCTCTTTTATCTTCAGAAAGAAGATGCTATGTGTTGAAACCCTAACACTTTAACCAATAATTAAGAATATGGGCTCACTCTAGAAAAAATCGAGCTCTTTATCCCTAAATTGTGGTAGCGCTGTTGGTGGCGGATCTTCGTTGTTGAAGAAGAAGAAGAAGAAGAAGAAGTTTGAGTACAACAATGGCAAGTATTTGCACAGAATTGAAGCTGTGGTATTCAAGTCTGGAATAGAGTGAAATCCAGACAAATCCTTGTGAGTATTTTGTTTGGCTGGACGAAGTAGAAGGAAAAACAAAAAATATGGGGACAGAGGTTGTATATGAAGAAAGGCCATTGAAATAATCATACCAGAAGATGAATGAGCTTACAGAGTGTGCCACCGAATTGAAAGAAGATGTGCAACAATTACAAAAGACAGTTAATATGATTAAGGGTGAAATAAAGTGTATTAAGAATATGGTTGTGGGCATTTGTTTAGGGTTGAGTTTTTGGGCATTATTGATCACCTAACCTTGCATTGAAGTTTCTATCAATCAGAACATTTGCTGATTTAATATCTCTGGATCACAAGTGGTGTTGATGAATGAAGGGCATCAATTTTCTTTGCAGTTTGCAATGCCAAACGAACCCTTCTTCCCCAATTTGGAAGCTTGCTGTTATTGCTCTGGATTTTGGACAAGATATCAATCTCGTTATCAACCTCGTTGTTGCTGATGATGAACTCTGGTGCAGATGCAAAGGAAGAAGAAGAAACCATTACAGTTTTATAGATATAACCATGGCTTCCTTTGCTGAGGAGCTTGTGCTCTGAGAAGCCATTGGTGGCAGCTTCAAGGTCACTGTAATGGAAGTGTTGGATCTTGATGGGTTTTTCTTTTTCTTTGTTGTTTTGTTTCTTTGAAGTGGTGGTGGTGGAAGAAGAAGAAAAAGAAGGTGATGGTGTGAGAGAATTGGAGGTTGAAAGTGCGGATTCATCCCTGTAAGAGAAATTGAGGTACCCCATCAATCAAAGTTTTAAGCTTTTGGTGTGAATCAATGAAGGGGTGGAAGAGAAAGAAGATGTTAGGGTTTCACCCTTAATTTTGCCTAATTAATCATTAAAATAAATTAATTTTTCTGAATTAGCACTAAATGCCCAGGTCACTCACTGTGAACGTGCCAGCAAGGAGTGAATAGAGCCACCTGTCCACTCAAACTAACCACGTCACACGCTGATGGCCGAAATGGTGATTTTGTCCGTCGGAGTGTATAATTACTGTGCACGCGTGACTCATTAAACGATTCAAGTGTATTACTGTCCAGCGTATGAACTTTCAGGTGTACTTTTGTCCCTTCTTCCTAATTTTTTTTTCAGGGATGGATCAAATATAAAAGGTTATTTTGTATGGTCATTCATGGATGTATTTGAGTTATTGGATGGATATGAATCAAGCTTTGGACTATACTATGTTGATAGAAATGATCCTGAATTGAAGAGATATCCTAAGCTCTCTGCAAAATGGTACAACAAATTCTTGAAGGGTGGAAGCACTTCTATAGTTGGAGATCTTCAACAACTTAATAAGGATCCATCACATGTTTCTGTTGGCCACTCAATATAACAGTTTAGTTTAGTTTGGTTGTTTGTTTGTGTATTTATTTTTGTAGTGTTCATGTACAAAAGTTTGAATAATCTACTTTGGAGATTGATTATGTGAAGAAGAAAATAAATCAGAGGCTCATTGAAGGAGAAACTAGTATTAAATACAAATATAGATATTTTATAATTACTAAATCTAATAAAAAAATATTATTTGTACACTATAATTAACCATCAAAATTAGTTACTATATATTTTGTATATCAATTATGTTAAGTGTACACAAAAATCAGCTATTATATATTCTGTGTATAAATATATATGTTATTTAACTCATTTTCAATATATATTTTATATTTTAACCTAAATTTTATATATAAATACATATATTTTTTAATTTATTTTTAATATATATTTTATATTTTATATTAATAATTAATTTTGTTATACTCCAAACAAAATCTAATATTACATGGAAGAGATTTTGTTTCAAGATCACCGACACCGCATATGATAATTGATGACCCACGTAACTACTACGGAGAAGTGTCACACAAACACAACTGTAAGCTATTTATTGCGACCCCTCAAGATTTCTGTCACAAATAGTAAGTAGGGTCTCGTTTACTAAGTACTGAACATTTATTTATTGTCTATTTAAATTTTAGAATAAATTCATACATTAATTTCGAATAAGTCTTTATTATTTTAAAATTTTTAGGCAAATTAGCCTTTCTATAAAAAGAAAAAATTATTGTCTTATATAATATTTTTTAAATTTAATTATCTTATAACAAAATTTGTTAAAAAAATATTTATTTAATACATATATAAAGTATTTTATTAAAAATGATAAAAACAAAAATTTCTGATAAAATAACTTTTGAAATTATAAAAATTTATTACAGATCGAATATTAAATCTATTGTGTAGAGAATGTTTAAGGTTTTTAGAAAAAGAAAAAAATAAATCATTTATTTATTTATTTATTGAATGTTTTAGTTTCCAACACAAAACTTATTATTATTATTATTGTTGTTGTTGTTGTTGTTGTTGTTGTTGTTGTTGTTGTTGCTGCTGCTGCTGCTGCGAAGATAGTAGGATTGATCCAGAAACAAACACATACAAACCTAGTCATATAGATAGATGATGAAATTAGAACCATATTTGAGTTTGATGAGCATTAATATTGCTTTGAAGCTCACTCTTTTACTATTATTATGTCTGAACTTTGTGGCTGTGAGGTTAGTTCTTAGTGCTGATGAGTATAACAGACTTGACTTTCCAACTGATTTTATCTTTGGTTCAGGCACTTCTGCTTATCAGGTACTTCATCTTAATTAACTTTTTCATTAACATAATTAATATTAATTTATGATTGTATTTATATAGTGGGAAGGAGCTGTTAGTGAAGATGGAAGAACTCCTAGCATTTGGGATACTTATGCACATGCTGGTAAGTTTCTTCTTTTGCTCTTGCTTTTTTTCTTTTCATGTAATTCCTAATTAATTTGAATCATAATTTAACATATTGGTTGTTAGTTTATCATGGGAGTTAAAAAGTGCATATAGATATAGAATTGGTAAGAAAAAAAGACATTATTAGTATATATATTTTCAGAGTTAATACTCAAATTGGTTACAAGTTACGATCAGTCCTCAAAGTTTCAATTTACTTAATTTAGTCCCCAACTTGGCATCCGTGACTTACATTAGTCCAATTGAAAAAATCGAAATTTTTAATACTAGATTTATTCGTGAGTATAATTTCAAGGACCAATATAAATATTAACTCCATATATTCCCCCGGTCGTCCTTATCTAATAACCAAGCCAACCCGACGAGAGCCTAGTGACTAATTCTACGGTTTGAACCAATGATCTTGAGGTTACACGAAGACAACTCAACTGTTACTCCAAGACCGTCTTCCTATTTTTAACGATAAATACTGTGATAAAATAAGTAGTCTATCATACATATGTTAGGGTATCTAACAAAATATCTTTATATCATTACTTTAGCCACATTTTAATGGAGGAAAAAAGTTGATAACCAATTATTGGTGATGGTTTATTAGTGGCTAAGAGAAGGGTGGTTGAATCTTAACCCCCTTTTTTTGCTTAATAACTCTTGTTGTCCTTCAGAACACTTGAGGAGATATTTCTTGTTTTTGTCTCGTGCCTAGCCAAGAGACTTTTTTGTTTTGTCTCGTGACCAGCCAGGAGATATTTTTCAGTTTTGTCTCCTATGCAACAAAATCAGAAATGGAGTAGAAGAGAGAGAAAATTACACCAAGATATATCCTGGTTCAGCTGCTAAGTGCAATGTAGCCTACATCCAGTCTCCATCATAACAATGATGGAATTTTACTATAATCATCTTTTATTATAGACACGAATTATCCCTAGGAACTACCCTTCCTATCTAGGACAACTCCAGAATCTATTCCCAAAACTGAATTTGACTTAAACTCCAGAATCTATTCCCAAAACTGAATTTGACTTGGTAACTCACCAAGCTTTCAACTGCTAAGTGTTAACCCAACTTGCAAGGAGATTCCCACAGAATCATGAAACACAACACAGATGTACAAAGGACCTCTAAGGACATCTATGGCTTTTTCTTTTAATTTTGCACTTTCTGCCTTTTTTCATTCTATGGCTTTTTCTTACAAACCTCACTGTTTGTCTTTTTCCATGAGACTCAAGACAGACAAAATTAAACAGAAAAATACAGAATAGAAAACATTGAAGGAGAAGAACTTCTGTTAGCTTGAGTAGCTATAGGAACATTGTGCATTCACTCTTTTCCTTGCTTCAAACCCTGGCTGTTCTCCCTTATTTATAAAAGGGGAAGCCTCCACGGTTGAAATTGTTAGTCCAAGCTAAACTTCTTCTTCTTCATGTAAAACCGGTTCGGCCAGAGAGAGAGGAGAGATAACCGAATGTAAAACCCAAGATGCAATTACCTCTATGTCTTCCCTTCACACCAAACTTCACCAATCCGGGCCATCCATCTTGTCTTGCACTCCAAGAAAGATTCCTAGCCCTTGATGCGTTCTTGATGCATGACAGCTCCTCCTGCTCCACTTTTACTTCCTCGTTCACGTAGCCTCCTTAGCTACCTTCTGTGATGAGTGAACACAAAGCAGAGACGAGCCATGCCTCTGAGATCTTCTTCCTCTGACCGAGATCATCTTCTTCCAATTTTGGTATAGAGAGCATGAGCTTATTTCACCAAATCTTATCCCCTTTTTGGTAAAGATCTCAAGCACAACATACTTTTTTGTTTTTTTTCTTGTCATCATTACAATGGTCTTTAGCTTGTTTCTAGCTTTTTCTTCATCACTCTGATAGCTTGCAAAGACTTCCATATTTTCTGTGAAGTGACCGAGAGTGAGAGGAGAGAGTAGAGAGAGAAGAAAGAGAAGGAAGAAGAGAATTCAATGGATTTGAACAAATGAATTAAACTGAATTAATTTTCTTCCCTTTTTACTTTAGGTAGCGTGCAACACTAATGATAGCAATCAAATTAATTGCTGTTTCTCTTTCATGGTTTCAATGCAATTAAAGCAAGTTTAATAAATTTAAAATCCACCACATAATGAGATCCATTGGAAGTATTCCTTGCTTTCTTTTGTTTTTGGATCAAGCAAACTAATTTCTAGCAAAAACATTAACTTGGACTAATAATAATAATTGAGTCTGGCCCAATTAGCAAATCATTGTTTCAGCCACAAGAATAAAAATTTTGTATCAATGCTGAAAACATTTTTAATGGACTTGCTGTATATTTCTTTTTTTTAACATAACAATTCAGGCACAGCATATAACAGTTTTGTAACTAAGGTTGACTTCACATATTGGGCTAGCAATTTTCGACCCAATAATAAAATCTGTAAATACAAAATTATTGATTAGTAAATGTGAATTAAAGATCAAGTTAATAATTTTGTAATTAATTATGTTAATAATGTTTGATCATCATTTGTTTAAATTAGAATTTTTCAAACTCATCAATTGACATTATGAATCGATTTTCCTGAAGTGGGAATCAATTATGAGAAACTGGTAATATTAATACACAGACAGAAAAAAGAATATCTAATCAAAATAATTGTTGGGCTTCTCATATTAACAATTTCAGTGAAAAACAGGGTTTGCGCATGGAGATACTGGAGATATAGCCTGTGATGGCTACCACAAATACAAGGTCAATAATACACTAATACTCATTCCCTTCCATTATTTGCATACATTGTGGTTTTTTCTTTTATAATTTGTGGAAAATTGAGAATATGCACATAATGTGTTTGAGGAAATGCCAGCTGGAGGTTCAACTGTTTCTGATGATTTTACGTTGCAGGAAGATGTGAAACTCATGATGGAAACAGGCCTTGATGCCTATACGTTATCCATTTCTTGGTCAAGATTGATTCCAAGTACATAATACTCCTAACTCAAACTTGTGTTTGTAATGAGAAATGTTGAAATTTAATTTATGTTGTGTATTAGTTTCTATAGTAAAGCCTTTGAAAAATGCTTTTTCCTTCTTTCCTTCTTCCCAGATGGTAGAGGACCCATCAATCCCAAGGGATTGCAATTCTATAACAATCTCATCAATGAACTCATTAGCAATAGTAAATATGATGAGTTTTCTTAATTTGAAATACCATGTATTGCTACTTCTTCAACTGATATGTTCCTTCTTTCCATTGGGCAGGAATCCAACCACATGTAACACTGCACAATTTTGATCTTCCACAGGCACTCGAAGATGAATACGGGGGATGGGTTAGTCCTAAAATCATGTATGTTAATGAACCCTTGTACACAGTGTTGTTTGAATTAATCAGTGAAACTCTTGTGCTTGAGACACAATTGCTTACTTACAACCGTAGAAAGAACTGAGAAATATGAATCTAAAAATCACTTGAATGCGAATACAGAAGAGACTTCACAAATTATGCAGACGTGTGTTTCAGAGAGTTCGGTGACAGAGTCTTATATTGGAATACTGTGAACGAGCCGAACGTGTTCACCATAGGTGGTTATGATCAAGGAACAACCCCACCTACACGATGTTCACCCCCATTTTGCCAGAAATATAACAGCAGTAGGGGTGACTCCACAACAGAGCCTTACTTGGCAGTTCATCATATTTTGCTTTCACATTCTTCAGCAGTGAGATTGTATAGAAGAAAGTACAAGGTATATAGTATTTACTTGGTGCAAAGGAAAAAGCTTTGACTTAGTTACTTATACCAACTCTTAATTGAAGTTCATAGTCTTTTTATATTGAATTTAGATTATTCTTCCACATATAGAAACCTTTGTTGGGGCAAAGAATGTTCATGATTCTATATATAGAGGTGAAGTTATATTGCAGGACAAGCAACATGGGTTTATTGGAATTGCTGTCTATTCATCCGGTTTAATTCCTGCAAATGATGCAGATGAAGACCAGGCAGCCACTCAAAGAGCCCGTGATTTTTTTATTGGTTGGTAAGTTAGAGACCTTCAACTAGTTGTTCTACTCTCATGTTCTCCTTATATTATTTGGTTTTTCTCTTTACACCGTAGACTCAATGATTTTTAATTTATTCTGCAGGATTTTGGGACCCTTGGTGCATGGAGACTATCCCATTTCCATGAAGACTAATGCAGGTGCCAGAATTCCAACCTTCTCGGACCGCGAATCTGCACAGTTGAAGGGTTCATGTGACTTTATAGGCATGATATTTTACAACAACTTGAATGTCACAGACAATTCTGTTGCGCTGAAGAGGAATCTGCGAGACTATGGCACAGACATGGCTGCACAGCTAATCTGTATGTGTTTCACTATGTTTAAGGATAATGGATTTCGTATAAGATCGGACATGGTCATATAAGCATGCTGTAATAATTGCATTCCACACATATTTACAACTATCATTCTGAAATATAGAATTTTCTCGTCTCTTGTCACGGATCCTAACAATTTCCAACAAATTTTACTTCCATATCATTTAGCACCTTACCCTGCAATAATTTCCATTTGTTCACCCAAGCAACTACCACTCCTTCCTTAGCAATTGGGGGTAGCAAGTTTAAATAACTAACATTCTTTCCTGGTTTTGGCAGTTACACAGGCCTTGTTTTCGAATGAAGAGGTAAATTTGAAATTAAAACATACTGTAGTTATTCCTCTACACTTATTGGTTCACTTATTTTGGTTACTTAGTTGCATAACGCCATAACCACACAGCATTACCTTTGTTCAGTACCCTGTCACACCATGGACTTTATGCGAAGAGCTGAATATCATGAAGACCCTTTATGGCAATCCTCCCATATTCATTTATGAAAATGGTCTCTCTCTCTCTTTCATATATTATTTCAGCAACAGGGGTGAATGCGAATCATTATAATGCATTGTGCCATTGGTAAAGTAGTGTGACAAATGGCTTGTTTTGTTAGGTCAACGGACACAAAGGAATTCATCACTTCAAGATGTGACAAGGGTGGAATACTTGCATGGATATATTGGTGCTGTGCTTGATTCCATAAGGTAATGCAGTTGCTAGCTTCTTGAGAGCTTACTACTCTATTTAGCTTATTTAAAAAGTTAAAGATGGACCTTATGAAATTTTGGTTACATAACATGTGAAAACTGATTTTTGGCTAATGAGTTACCTTAAAGTAGCCGATTCAGTTCGAACCAGAATAGATCGATTCTAGGAGGCTCATAGCGCTAATGAATTAGACCCTCATAAAAGGAAAACACGATTGCTTTGTGTGTTTATATTTTTCTCATGTGATCCTAAATTTTTCTTCTCAAAGATGGATCAAACATAAAGGGATACTTTGCATGGTCTTTCATGGATGTATTTGAGTTGTTGGATGGGTATAATGCGAGTTTTGGCCTATACTATGTTGATAGGGATGATCCAAAGCTGAAGAGGTACCCAAAACTCTCTGCAGAATGGTATGGGAATTTCTTGAAGGGTGGAAAGACCTCTGTTGTTGGAGCCATAGAACTTGAGAAAGATCCATCCTCTGTTTCCGTTGGCCATTTGTTTCAATAGGCACTTTTAACTTGTTTACATATATAGGAGTTTCATCTACTCATGCAGCCATGCTTAGATTTCACAAATATATATGAATTTCCCAAAACAAATGATCCCCCCCCCCCCCCTCTTCTTTTCCTTTTCCCTTCTTAGTTCCTACCTAATTTTTCTCTGTTTTTTCTTATGCATAAATAATATTTGTATTATTTTATATACACACCTTTCTTTTATAATATAAAAGACAGATTTTCTCTTAATATATTTTCTCACTTTTTATCAATCAGTTTTAATATTAAAGTTGAAGGTGTACAAGAGAGATGCATAAAAGTAATACATATAACATTTTTTTATAAGTTTAAAGTTTAGGATATATTTATATAATTAAATTTTTTAAATGTTTAATTATTTAGAGAGTATGAGTTTACAACTCATGCATGTAATCATATATAATTCAACATGATCCCTAAACATTTTATAATATAAATGTTTTTTTTTTATGACAAATGATAAATTTTCTTTATTTTTGGTATGATTAGAAAAGTTTCTATTTAAATTATTTCATTTGAGATTTTTATATATTGGTTTATCATCCAATAACATCATGTTATAATTTTTAATTGCATCAATTTCAGGTGTCATACTCATTGATTATAAGTTTATAACCATCCATATCTCTAACAAAATTCAGCCAATGACAATTTTTTTCATTTTAATATTTTACGATTCTCAGCACACCAAAAAAGCTAGAGCCACCTTTTCTAATTGAAATACTTGTGTGCAGTCCACAGGTAGCACGTAGTGCTATGCACTTATGCCCCTTCCTTGTAATGAAAGAAAAAGTATCAACTTCAAGAATCACAAACGGAAATGTTTTTTATATCCAAACGTTTAAAACTCTCGGCAAATACGAAACTATTATCATCCCTTCAATGGTGGAGTTATTCATACCTTTTTTTTTTTAATATGGGGCACCACTCTTTCTTTAAAAAAGAGAAAAATCCATATTATGTTGAATATGTGCTTTAGTTCATCATAATGTTTAGTCTTAATAAATAATAGTTTCTATCAGAAGTTTAAAAAGTCACTTTTAAACCCTAAAATATTTGCTTTCAATAATTATTAACACAGAGAACGATAACTTCAGATTCATTAATCCAGTAATAATTTCTCATGTACATGACAGAGGGTAAAAGGGAAGCAATCCAATATTGTTCTTTATGTTTCCAACTTTGAAAGTAAACTGCAGCTTAACATAATATAAACTATAATGCCAAATTGTATCAGATCAATAACATAGTTGTGAATTTTCCAAGAACATAGGTTCTTTGTTTTTTCTTTTTTCTTTTTTTCCTCCTTTTGCTGAAAGGATTGTGTTTATTGCTGTAGTATATATAGATGCAGTGTAGCCAATGTATAGATCAGTGTTTGGTCTTTGGCCTCTTCACAATCATCACAGTGCAGTGAGCATGATGAGCACAATAGTCACTTACACTACCTAAAACTGCCCTGCAAAATCAAAGATGGTGCCAAACATAATGAATCAGGAAATTTTGAAGTGAAATTGTCTCCTCTTGTAATAGCACACATTATTTCATTGAAAATTTTATATATATATAACCCTTACTCTTCTTATTCCTGATAAAAAACAGGACAAAGTCGTCCCTTAAAATTTAGAAAGAAGGTTACAAATTAGTTCTTTGGTATAAAAATATGTACATGTATAGTGTGGGAGTTCTAATTTGTCCACTTTTTTCTAATAATGAGGACAGACTTGGCTGGTAAAAAAATGATAAAGAACAAAATGCACCTTCAAATGTTATAGTTCAATAGTTTGTAAGACAACTTTTCAATCAGGTCTCTTTAGGTTGAAATTTTGTGAAGAAGTCTCTAATAAAATTACATTTATCTCAGAAACTAGTGATAATGATGTTTTTTTGGTTCATCTTGAAAATGCAAGATTCAATTCAGGATGTAAATGAAAGTATACCTTTTTATAGCACCATAACCATGACTTCCCACAACTAATATTGAAGCATGGTACTTCTCCACAGCATCACAAAGAACATTTCTAGGATCACCTTCGACCACTTCTGTAATCACATCAGTTACCTGATACAAAAAAAAAAACATAGTTACCAAATAATTATTCTACAGGTTTCATAACTAACATATGATGTGTTGATTCAACAAAATTGAGGTAATATGGTATGGCATCATATGGAAAACCAATTTTCAATGAATTCACTTACAAAGCAAAGCAAAGATGCACAGAAACTTTTATGAAAATCCGTGCAAAGTAACAACAAGAATTGACATAATTTCATAACCATATGTTGAATTTAACTTCTTTTCACTGAACAAATGAATAGCAGAGCAAGTAAAGGTAATGCTCTACTATAAATCCTATTTATGTTTATACTCTTTTAACATCTAAATCCCTTCTAATATTTCATCCTAAACCCTAACATGTTATAACCCTATCAAATCATAAGTAGCACCATTGATAAGTTTAAGTACCAACAAATTTTGTTGTCACAGAGAAACATTAACTAATCAGATAATTGTTAGAATCTTCCCTTCATCTTCTCTATCCTTTACCACACTAACATATACATACAAACATCTTATAAAGTTGGGATCAAATTATACTAGTGTAAAATCAGGACATATGACACTCAATAACATTTTATAAAAACATAATCCTTATCGATCTAACATATCAATCATAACAAATAAACGAGATGGAATACTTACGGATCTCTTGGAGCAAATCTGCTTGGCATTGTCAACAACTCTGGCAGCAATCTTCTTCAAGTCAGAGTCCACAATGGGAAGAACCTCAGCAGCTCCTGCATACGCTAAGCCCACGCATCACAACAATTTTCAACATCAACACCAAAATTCTCAAACCAAAACATCTCATGAATCAAAATCGTAAATCCAAAACTAAAAACCATTAATCTAAGAGTATAATTTCGATGCATTCACAGTATAAAACGCTTTACACAGTCGTCAAATCACCAACCGTCCTTGCAATTAGTCAATTAGACACACGTACAAAACTGTTTTAATCAGTGCATCAAAATTAAATTCTTAATACAGAAGTATCAAAATTCGCAAAATTCATGAATTTAGAACAAAATGCATGAAACATGAAGGTGAAGGTACCAACCGGGGCCGGCAAGGCCAACGGCAGAGGTAGCAGAAGGTTTGGCATGAAGGAGGACAAGTTTGAAGATGGGATTGGGGAGAGTCGTGAAGAAGTGATCGAGAGTCCATTGGAGAGCGTAGCTGCTGTGCTCACTGTCATCAACTGCCACAATCATCACTTGCTTCTCATCTGATGAGGTGGTAGCCATGGATGATGGATCCGGAAATTGATTCTGTCAAATTTTTCTCTCTTTCTTGTGTTTTGTTTGGTTTGACTTCATTTCTTACAAGTCGGAATATATATAGGGAAATCAATCGAAGCTCCTCGACTGGAACAGATTACGTGTTCCTAATTATTACGTGTGCCTTTTTTTTATAAATACTATTATCATTTATTTACTAAATTACTAAAAATATTATTTATACGTTAAAATAAATTAACGCATTAATTTTTAACTATAATAGATATACACTAATACAAGTCAGAAATTAGTCATGTCTACAAAATACACCTAGTATGTATACAAATATATATTCCAACGAGATATTTTACCGTTGATTTTAATATATTTTTAATATATATATATTTGATCTTTTGGTATATACCTAGTATGTATACTAATATATATTCCGATGTATTTGTAATAAATATATAGTAATTAATTTTAATATATAAATAATATATTTATATTTTAATGTATATTCTATTTTAATTTTAGTGATTTATTTTAATATATATTTAATATAATTAATTATATATATATATATATGTATATTCTCAATTAAAAAACGTTTTATAGATTGTTTTTAATATATTTTTTATAAAAAATACTAAAAGATTATTAAAATTTATTATCTTTTGTCATTATTTTGTCAATAATAATTTATACCAACATATAATTTGTAATTATATTCATTAAAATTTACACACATAAATTAATATAATTTATATCTATATTTTATCGAATTTATACATATAATTTTAGACTAACACTTGACAACAATAATTTATATTTATATTTATAAGTGTTTGTACGCAAAAATGTATAATTTATTTATATTTATTAGAAATTTGTACATATTAATCAATATAATTTACATTCATATTTTTTAAAATTTATATACATCAATGATAATTTAATATTTATAATTACTAAAATTATAAAAAATTGATAGCCACTTAGAATTTTTTATTTTTTATAGACATAATTAAAAAAATAAGATATTTTATTTTTAAAATTTAGTAAATGTTAAATAAGTGTATTTTTTGAATTTTGTAAGCTTTTTAAATATATACAAAAATGTCTATAATTTTTTTATTATTTTTATCAAATTTTTTAAAATATTGTAGAGCATTTTTATCATTTTAATTTTTTAACAATATTTTTGTCCTTACTTAATCTATCAAAAAAGAAAAAATTATAGTATACTCCTTATTTGTATATATTTTTAAATAGCAAAGGATTCTTTGATTTTCTCAATTTGTTGGGTAAAAAATAATGAATATGTTGTAAATATTTTTTAACTATAGAGAATTTTTCATTTTTTTTAGGTGAACAACTAAAAAAAAAAAGAAAAGAATAGAAAAAAAAAGAAAAGAAATCAGATTCTTAACAGTAAGAGAGGACAAATTACTTCTGATAATCGGTGCCAAAAGTGAATTGTAATGAAATTTAAATAACTTCAATTTAGTAATTAACTTCAATTTTTCTTAATGAAATTTAAACGTAAGATGTCACCATATATCATTAAATTCAGCGTAAACTCAATGAGAACATTCTCGATTATATCAATTAGAAATAGTGTCTTTTTTAAAATTGTTTCATTTCTGATAAATTTAAAAAAAATTACTGAAAAGATTTTTCTGTGAAAAGAACTGGACATTTTTAAAAAGGTCCTTGCTGTTATTAAGAAAAAGAAAGTTTAGGGGACAGTAGATTTTGTAACTTTTAGCCATCAATTTAATGGTGTAAAATTGTATCTAATAATGTAAAATTATTTAATTTTTTTTATAATTAAGTGTTGGTCATAATTTAATAAAAGTGCTGATCCTCTATTAAAAAATATTGCCCCCATTTAAGTGTTTTGAAGTACAACAGACCTCATTTATATTAAAAAATACAAAGAAGGGGGCAATATTAATTCTAAATTTAATATTCCAATAAAAAATGTTGCCCCATTTATGTTTTATAATAATTCTTGTCATTTAATTTATTAATTTATTAATTTTTTTTATGACAAACATTATTAAAATTGAAATAGAAAGAAATCTAAAGATTTGAGTATGAGTATTTCCTTTGAAGATTGAATTTCTCCTCCTTTCTAAATGTCACATGGCTCCTCCTTGATGTATGCTATTTTAACAAGGAAAGCACTAACCTGTAACATTTTAATCAAGTTTCAAGTAACAATGTTATTTAGCATATTACATTATCCTAAATGCTTGATTTATAAGCAGATTTACATTGATAATAAAAAAACTCATTTGATATCATAAACTGATTTTCTACTCAATCTTTCATAATCAATCAAAGATTTATTTTTGAAGGAAGACATGCTGTTCAAATTGGTTAAAAAAATATTTTTCAACAAATCAGAGCAATCATAATCATGGTAGAAAACATATTTTTCAAACATGATATAGTCTTTCCAAACACAGCAACTTTTATCCTTAAATATTAAAGGAACTGCCAAAAATAAATCCAACATCAATCAATTTACCAAGATAAACCTCAAATAATGGCAGCAATCAGAATGCATTATAAAAAATATTTATATTAAAAAGCAATAATCAAATAAACATATATATTTATATATTAATTTATACATTTTTCAATTAAATAATTAATCACTAAATTAATTAAATATGTCATAATAAAATAATCGATTAAATATATAATAAATGCATAATCAAATTTATTTATACTAATATAATAAACTTTTGTATGAAATGTCAAATACTTATTAATAGCATGATTGAATAAATTATTATATTTTATCCCCCTTCAGTAAGTAGTGACTATATTGGCTAACAAATTATTGGCCATCTAACATAACTCTAAAAATAATCCATAAACATATTAAATGACTTCAGCTACCAAATTAGCTGGTTACCACATTTTTTCAATAATTAGCTAAAGAATTGTTAAATCATAAATGTCACACCGTTTCTGAATTTGTGTCCTAGTCCTTACCATTAATTAAAGCACTTGTAAAGTTGTAATTGATATGATAACATGATGTTGCTTGCCTATATATATGTGTGTAGTGTGGTTATTATATACGTGCAGAACAATACCTAATTTATATACAGAAAAGCTTTACATAAAAGTCATTAGGGCTTGTATGCTTTACAAGTTCATTAAGCAATAAACCCACAAAACGCGCTGCATGCCCTACGTCCAATACACGCGCTATATAAAGATCCCGCGTATATGTAATTACCAAATTTAAAAGATTTGTTTCCTTCTTCGTTCTCCTTATCGTTCTTCTTCTTCTCGTTCTTCTCTCTTTATTTCTAGATTTGTTTTCTTCTTCGTTCTTCTTCTCGTTCTTCTTCTTCTCGTTCTTCTTCTTCTTGTTCTTCTCTCTTTCTAACTCTAGCTTCGTTTTCTATCGATTTTTGTTTACTGAAATCAAAGTTTGGATTCGTTTTGAAGATAATGGATGATTCAATCTCAGATTCTCAACTGAATCAGAGGGAAGTGGATTATGAATTTGAATCTAACGAAGTTCCTGAGGTTTGATTTACATATGTTTACTCTGAATTTTGTTGCAGTAATTTGTATAGCATTGTGTAGCTGAATAATTCATGAACATTGACTGTGAGACTAACGCGTCAATATAAATCTGTGGATTGAATGTAATGTATTTGATTGATTATCTGGAATTTATAGCAGACGCTCGGGTGTAGATCAGAGCTTTCTTTGGGTATATTTGTTTTGGTAGTGTGGGTGTATTTACATTTATGGCTTTTTCTGTTATTTTAGCTGAGTTGTTGTCGTTCAGATGTATTATATGAGACATGATTGGGTGTGTTTTTAGTTTTCATCATGGTGTATTCTGCAGCCTGTGTATTTACAGCTTATGGCTTTTATTGTCATTTTGGTTGAGTTGGTGCCGTTCGAGTGTATTATATTACCAATGATTGGGTGTATTTATAGTTTTTGACATGGTGTATTCTGCAGCCTCTCTCTGTTGTTGATGACCAGTTTATTCCGAAGGTTGAAATGACCTTTACCACCCTTGAAGATGCTAGAAAATTTTACAGGAACTAGTATTTCAAAGATGTTATTTCATTTGACACCACATACAATACAAACAGGTAATAAACTGTTTCTTTTTATGATTCTAAATTAATGTGTTTTATGAATCTGCCACAGAGGTGTATATTGAGTTTTTTTTGGGTGTATACAAAGCATTTGTTGGGTGTACGTAATAATTTTTCATTCTGCACTATGGTAATTTGTTTCAGGTATAATTTGGTTTGTGGTTCTTTTGTCGGGGTGAATCACCACGGTCAGTCAACACTTCTTGGATGCTCTTTGATGAAAAACAAAGAAATTGAATCATTCAAATGGTTATTTCAATGTTGGCTTCGTTGCATGGAAGAAAATGCTCCAAAAAGATTTTTCGCCGATCAATGCGCATCAATGAAAAGGGCTTTAGAGGCCTGTATGCCAACAACAATTCACCGTTGGTGTATTTGGCACATCATGAAGAAGATTCCAAGCAAATTAAACGGGTACAAGGGACATGTAGAAATTGAACAAGAAATGAGCGAAGTTGTTTGGAACTCTCATAGTAAAGACACATTTGATAGGAATTGGAATGAATTTCTGCTGAATTTTGGTCTTGTGGACAACAAGTGGCTTTCAGGTAATGTTTGTTTAAAATCTACAGCAGAGGTGTAAATTTAATTTTCTTCGGGTGTATTTATAGTCTGTGTTTGGGTGTATTCTGCAGATCTCTATGAAGACCGTCATATATGGGTTCCAATCTATCTGTATCACCACTTCTGGACAAGGATGAGAAGCACGCAAAGGATCTCTATGTTATAAAATACTGTTTATTTTTTTTACAATGGTTTAAGGGTTTTGGGTATTAGGGTTTAGGGTTTTATGGTTTACGGGGTACGGGTTAGAGTTAGGTTTTAAGTGTTTCGTGTTTAGGGTTTTGGGGATAAAGCATCAGGGGGATAGATTTTTTGGTGTATATTCAACGTTCTTTGGGTGTAAAAAATGGCAAGTTATGGATGTATATTTGGTTTGATTTTTTCCTTCATATTATAGTACCTGTAATTCATACATTTTGAATACAGCAGAGAGATTTTAATTGTTGAAAGAAATTTTACAATAAACAGAACTATAATTGGAAAATTTTTACAACATGTGTTCAATTTGTTACAGGACTATATAACATTTACATTAAACAGTGTCAATATCCTCAGAATCTATCTGACAATATGGACTTAATAAAAACGAGGATGGCTTGGACAGTCTTATTGCATTACTTTTCCTAATGGCTTCAGCTTTGTCTATATTCATGTCATGGAATAGAATCCTGGAAGCATATTCCACTCTAAAGTGGTCCACCTCGTCCTACAGTTAAAAAGAATATTCTGTTTAATCAACCATGTTAATTGAGAAATGTAATACAGAGTTATTTACTTTTTAAACACATATACCTAGCTGACATTTATTTCATCTAAGCACACTTACATTTCTTCCAACTTGGTTTCTGGCTGCCATTTTTCTGAAATAAAAAATACACTCATATATATCAGCAGGATACACCCAAGGATATAAATAAGATACACCCATAGATATGAGTCAGATACACCCATAGATATCAGTCATATATCACTCAAACATGCATTAATATACAAGGGCAAGCAATATTATAAGGTCAGGCAATATGCACCCATGGATAATCAAATATTAGAACAGTTAAACTGTTGAATATATATTACAGTATATCAGTTCAGAAAAATACACCCATAGATATCAACAAGATACACCCAAGGATATAAATAAGATACACCCATAGATATGAGTCAGATACACACATAGATATCAGTCAGATATCACTCAAACATGCATTAATATACAAGGGCAAGCAACATTACAAGGTCAAGTAATATACACCCATGGACAATCAAATATTAGAACAGTGCAACTGTTGAATATATATTACAGTATATTAGTTCAGAAAAATACACCCATAGATATCAGCAAGATACACCCAAGGATATAAATAAGATACACCCATAGATATGAGTCAGATACACCCATAGATATCAGTCAGATATCACTCAAACAAGCATTAATATACAAGGACAAGCAACATTACAAGGTCAAGTAATATACACCCATGGACAATCAATATTAGAACAGTGCAACTGTTGAATATATTACAGTATATCAGTTCAAAAATATACACCCAACAAAGTATGTGATATACACCCAACAAGTTACTCTATATACACCTAGCAAATTACGCATTATATTCCAAACAATCAATTACCAGAAGAACTAGAAAAACAACTACAGTAATACCTAGAACAACTAAGAAGAACACTATATCCTAGAACCAAGAATAATAGTAAAACGTAGAACAAGTAGAATATTAAAAACTGTAAAATGAGACTTAGAACAAGAACAGTAAAACCTAGAAGAATGTAGAAGAACAGTAAAACCTAGTTCTTCGTTTTCGAAATCTGGAAAATATAGAATATGAGTGAAATAGTAACATAACGTACCTTGAGTATTATAACTTCATTTTTTCTTGAGATTCTTGATCGAGAGTTCTACGTTGTGTTGATGGAGAGTTCTGATCTTCGCGACAAGTGCTATCTCTGCAGTTTGGAATGTTGCTCGAAAATGGACGGTTTGTGTTTTCTTTGAACGGGTTGGAGAAGTGGAAGAGTGCGCCATTAAGGAGCGCTATTTGCGAAGAGAAACCGTTTGAGTGGGACGCGTGTAATTTACGCTCCATTCAAAGTGAGATGAGTGCGCGTGTGAGCTTTCTTCCTCTTCCTCATGGTTTTATGCCCCTTCCTCCACCACCACCGTCACTAAGTGATGGCTTGTCCCTTGAGTTCATCCCACCCCATTCCCCAAAATCTCCATTTTATCATTCTAACCTTGTAAATCCCTTGGTTTCCCCATATAAATAAGACGTGGTACCAGTGGCGGAACTTGAAACAAAATTTTGGGAAGGCCAGATAGAAAATAATTGTTAAAATGTTTTTGATATGGATCGCATTTAAGATAAATTCGTCTAATCTCATGTCTCTGGTTTGGGTGATATTGCCAAATTTAAAGTAGTTTTTCAAGATCTCATTCCAAAAACTTAAAGTTAAAGTCATCAGATGTAACTTTTTGAACTTTTGAAGGTTATATCTCACTTCCTTCGTGATTCATTAAAGTAGAAAAACTATCTACAGATATTATAAAAGTTATATGTTCTCCTTCTTAAATATTAGCCTTCCTCTTAAAAAATATATCAATTCTTTGATTTTTCATTATTATTTTATATAAAAATTTGAATGTATATTTTGTAAAATATGTAAAGAAGAAGTTAGAAGGACAAATATTAAAATTTATAATATTTATTAAATTTTTTTGTCAATTTATACAAATACAATAATATTAATACTTATTGAATATTCTATTATTTTTTATCATATAAAAAATTAAATTAAATAAATA
Source organism: Arachis hypogaea (assembly GCF_003086295.3). Lineage (NCBI taxonomy): Eukaryota > Viridiplantae > Streptophyta > Magnoliopsida > Fabales > Fabaceae > Arachis > Arachis hypogaea. Next base: position 99,201,430 of record NC_092037.1, on the reverse strand, counting down.
GTAAAATATAAAATAATATTAAATTAAATATATAAAAAATATCTAATTTTTTATATTTAAACTTAAAGATAGAGAGAGTATTGTTTATTGAACTTATTAAATACTTTAAGTCATAGTAAAATATTTAAGTCAATTGAACTATTTTTTATCTTTTAAAAGAATACTACTAAATTTTTTATAAAAAATTTGGGAAGACTATGGTCCCTTTGTCTGAACTAAGCTCCGCCACTGAGGTCTATACGTAAGTCATAAAAAGGTCACTGACACCATTATAGAATGAATTAAGACCATCTCCAGTAAGGAACTTATCCCAATTCCTGTTTATGGCCCACCTGTCATAAAAAGTAACTCCACATCAGTTTTTGCGTCATAAACAGTAAATAGGAACTCAAAGCATCTCTCTCTTCTCCATTAGGAGGAACTAACTTTAGTCCCTGTTGTGGTCCCACTTAATTAATTAATTAAAGTACTTATAATTAATGTAATTAATTTTTTTAATAATGTAATTTAAATATTTAAATTTAAAAATAATTCACTATTAAAAGATATTAATATTAAATAAATTCATATATAACAATAATACACAATAGATAATTCGGAGTTACACTAATATTAATTTATTACTAATAACAGTAACATAGTAACGGCTAGTTTCTAACGGCTAATTTAATATAATAATATAAATATAAATAATATTTAATATTAATTATAATATAAATAATTAATTAAATAAAAATTTAGTTATTTAATCTATTTAATTATTATAATTATTAATAAATTATTAATTAAATAAAAATATCAATATTTAATATAATTAATCATTATAATTATTATTTAATTATTTAATATAAATAATTATTATAATAATTATTAAATTAATTATTATCTATTTATTTAATATAATTATTTATTATAATATAATTATTTAATATAATTAATATAATTTTATATAATTTAATTATTTAATATATAATTAATATTTTATATAATTATTTATTTTTATAATAACTTGCCAAGTGACAAGTTATTATTGGAGAATATAAGTCCCTATTCAGAGGGACTCATGCTCCTCAAAGGCTGTGCAGGAACTCATTCTCTCGTTTCTTCATCGGTGAGTTCCTGTACCTGTCAGAAATAGGGTCTCAATTTTTGATCCATTGGAGTTGCTCTAACAACCGCTATCTATGAAATGTAAATTGTATTTTTATGGGTACCATATATAGTTACTTTTCTATGAATATGAATACATATAATATTTATTCTCTTTAAATTAAGTTTTGAGCTGACCTTTCGATGATGGTTAAATTAAGCAAGTTTAATACCAACTAAATTTGCATAAGGAGCTAATAATATATAATTAAATGGTATATATATATATATATATATATATATATATATATATATATATATATATATATATATATCTTCTTAAAAATAATTCAGTATTACTTTATCTTTTTTATATTATTGGAATAAAAGGGTACGCCTGAAAACGACTGAGCAAAATTATTTCGTCTTTAAAGGGAAATGTAAGGGTACATACCGGGCAGGTATTATCATTTCTGAGTTGTTATGAATTGTATGTGGACAATTATGTATTTTCATTTCATGTGATAAAATAATTGATATATAACTTTATCTAAAAGAGTTTATTTTATTATTACTGAAAAATATATATATATATATGTTAAATATCATATAATAAGTAAAAGTGTTCTTTTTATGAGTATACAAATTATTAGTTTTTTTTGTTGTATAAAAAATTATTTTTGTAACACCCTACTACTCTGAACCTTAGACTTAAGTCGTAAAATAAAAGTGGTATGGTATTACAACTTCTAAAATAAAATGTGTATATATAATAGTAGAAAGATTATAATATACTAGGAACCTTGAGAAATAGAGGAAATAAAAATCGTGAAATAAAAGCGCAACAGCTCAAGAAACGAGTTACCTTGCTTACTAAGCTCAATGTATATAAACAAAATTCTGTCTCTCCAAAAACTTCTAAGAGGATCAAAAAGAATAAGTTATGCGGAGAAAAAGCTAAGTACATATATATACATCACTATACAACAAGATAGCCCAATAACCACTTCGTTTCAGAAGCCTAGACGCCTAACAAGACGTCTCTCGACCTGCATCTGAAAAACAACAACATAGTATGGAATGAGAACCAGAAATTCTCAGTATGGTAAAGTTGCCCGCATAGTTAATATAAAAGGTCTCGGGAGAGGCAGAGACAGTTCTAGAACTTCGACACTCAGAATCAAACTTAAAGAAAATAAACTAAACCAAAAATTAGGTAAGTTATCTAAGGTGTTAAAGTTCTAAATCTAACTTTAACTTAACACTTCACTTTCTGATCCCTCCAATTCTCCGAAACTTCGGTGGAACAACCCCCCCTCCCCTCACACCTCCGTCAAGAGAGATTTCTCAGAAAATATACACATACAATTCAAGCAAAGAAAACACAAATAGAGAAGCATTTATAGCAAGTAGAACAAGTAGCAGATAAGCAGAATTAAGCAGTTAAGCAAACTAAAACAATGCACACTCAAACAAAGCAAACAAATGTATATGATGTATGCATGTCATATGGCTGATGAGTCTCATCTATCGGTTATACAGCCAACCCGACATATCCTAGTAGTTAACCATTGGACAGTCTCTCTGTGCGCGCATCCCTAAACTCAATAATATAGTATTCCATGGAGTCAAACTCCAAGCTCAATAACATAGTATTCCATGGAGTCAAACTCCAAGCTCAAATATAATATTCAATATATATATATATATATATATATATATATGTCCATGGGGGAATTCGGGGAGTTAAAGTGTCCGGTCACATCTTGCGACAGAGGGTCAACAAATAGTCTCAAATACACAAGCCACATAATAATCTCTTTCCTTTTTAAAATAACACTTCAAATCAAAACTCCAATGCTTATAGAAATTTTAGCAGTATCTCCTCTAAAACTCGAATTTCTGCCACACATCAAGGGTTCCAAGCACCTCTCAATCATTCAAATCATTTCTAGTAACAAATTATTTCAAAATCAAACAAATACCAATATTAAATCTTTCCCAAAACCAACCAACTTTAACAGCAAATTATTAACAACAGTTAAACCACACATTTTATTCCATATACACAATCCATCAATTATACATTCAATTCATTCCTATCTTAAGGTCTTCTAACCTAAGTTTTCACGTGGCGTTAAACATTAATTACGAAAAACCAAAACCATACCTTCGTACGGAATCAAAATATTCAAAGCTCCGAAAAAGTTTTTTGTCCGAGCTATCGAAGAAAAAAACGTCCAAAATTATCTGTGCCTCTTAAAACTTCCGTTGACCAAACTCAAGGGGTAGAGGAGTTACATTACCGTCAACTTCTACCGATCAAAAATAGTACCAACGTGTAAAGGAAAATAATACAAATATTTTTATCGACTTAGATTTTTTATTGAAATTACAAATCACAAAAAATTAAAATTAAAAGTTCGGAGGGATTTACGTTCTCTCTCGGTCACGCTCTTTTCTCTCGCCGTTTTCTTTTTTTTTCCTCTGGTATACGCTAATCATATATATATATATATATATATATATATGCCTTACGATATATAAATGCAACGTAATGCATAATGATAGTAAATAATATATATGTAACTTAATGCATAATCGAAACCGCTTTTTATTTCCGTACTTTATGATTAATAATAATAATACTAGTAATAGTAATGATAATAATAATATAATTATAGTAATAATATATATAAAATTAAATGTATATGAGTTACTAATATATTATTTTCCATACGAATGTAACTCAATTTTTTGTTTATTGTTTTTATTTTTTTTAGCTAATTTTTCAAGGTTATTCCTAAATATGATTTCTTTTAACTATATTTATGTTTCTATAATTTTTTTTAGAGGTTGTAATACCTTACTACTTCTTCTTTACGACTTAAACGTAAGGTTGGGTGTTATAATTTTCATTGAAAAAATAAAATTAATTAATAATAATTTCGATATAAATCTGTTTACAAAATCATCCGATTATGCATCTTATCGTTAAAAAGTTTATTATTTATTATAATTATTTTAAACAGTATAAATTTAATATGATTATTAGTTGAAAATATATATGAAGAAAAGGTTTATATTACGCCAAAATTAGCTGTTGAAAAGAAAAAAAAAATGGAAGTTCTTTTTCTTATTTATACGTTGGTTACGTTGCACAAGAATCATGGCTGAATAATATAATGAATAAATCAATAATATATGAAGCTTTAATTATTGCTTAATAATATGCAAAAAGTAAAAGAAGATAAAGATAAAAATCATCACAAACAGTCTCATGCATCTTTATCTTGTATGTTTTCTTGGGCACGCGGATTTTTGTTATATTATCGTGTCTCATTAAAGTGGAATCTTTAAGTAACAAAAATTAATTTAGATCTTTTAAAATTTAAATTTTATTTTAGAAAATAAAGTATAATTTTTTATTATTAATTTTATAAATAAAATAAAAAATAAATATAAAAAAATTAATAATAAGAAACCACATTTTATTTTTTAAAATAAAATTCAAACTTTAAAGAATTGAAATCCAACAAAAATAAATAAAACAATGACAAAATTGGTTTAAGTTATTGGAACTAATTTATGAACAATTATTGCTCTTGATGATTGAATTGGCTAGTTGGCTGAATATATGGGAACATTATTAGGTAAACCAATGGGCAATGGCGAAAGCTGAAACTGTTGGCTCTTATTGCGCCAAAGGTATAAGTGAATAACATATCCATAGCTTTTTTTTAAGCTAATCTAAGGACACATATACATGATAGATGCATAAAAAAATTAGATACTTATTACTACAAATATAAATAAATAACTGTGATATGTTAAAAGCATATTAATTATTATTTATCTCTATCAGCATAAAAAAAAAATTATTATATACTTATTACTAAAAGTATTATGTGCATGTAAAAAAAAAAAATTGGACAAATAAATTATATATTAATCACTCAACTAATTTAAATAGATTACGAGTAGTTGAATTAGTAATTGATTGTTTTTTGTATATATGTAATATAGTTCATTTATTACTTAAGCATTGTTTAGTTTTTTAATTGATAAGCATCATTTGACTCATTAATTAATTAATTTTAGGGTCAATTTTTTAATATTTTGTACTGATCATTGCATAATTATTTATATATACAATAAAAATATAACCAAAAAAATATCCTATAAAAATAATGAACAAATTAAATTACATACAAATTTTTCTTGAAGTTTATCTTAATTATATATGCTCAAAAAAAATTTGTTAACTAAAATAAATCCAGTTATATATATCTTTTACTTTTAGGGATAAGACAGACGAAACTTAATTAGAAAATAATACGGGTATTATTATTATTATTATTATTATTATTATTATTATTATTATTATTATTATTATTATTATTATTATTATTATTATTTAGTAAGTATAGATAGATATAAGCCTCGTATGGAATTTGAATGTCCTTTTACTGTCTCAATCGGATGGCTGATATAATGCTTTGATCAATGATCAAACTACCTTTTTTTTTTTCTAAAATAATACTAATAATTATCCGCAAGCAACTTCACTATTACTATATTAGAATCATGTTTTATTGTTTTTAGGAGGGTTACATCTATATTAGATCAAGAACTATATTAGACTTTTTCTAATTGAGAATTTAGATTGCATTAGTTTGACTTTTTCATCGTGATATTAGATATGGATAACTAATTAATAATTAAAAAATAATAACATATTAGATATGGATAACTAATTAATAATCAAATAGGGTATACCTAATAACTACCATTGAACTTCTGTTGATTTTGGTAACTAATTATAATAACAAGGTTCATAACTTTACCATACTATAAAATTTTTTTTTCTTCCTTTTTGTTTTTGGTTTTGTTTTTTGTGAGGAGAGGGGTTTTATATAGCATATGTATGTAAAACCTCAGATTGAAACCTTGTTGAAAAACCTTAATTTTATGTTTTTCTTCCTTTTTTAAAAAAAAAAATTATTATTATATGTTAGATAGGGTTTGATTGTTTGTTAATAATCTCAATTATTATTGAAGCTTGTTAGAAAGTTTTTATTAATTAAGAGATGAAGTTCTGCAAAACCTACCAAAAGTACATGCAAGGGCAAGAGGAGAAGCTACCTGGACTTGAATTCAAAAATCACAAAAAGATTATGAAGAAATGTAGAAGTGGAGGTTGTTATTCTCCTATCATGATGAACCATAATAATAATAATAATAACAATAATGCCACCAAAAGTTGCCCTATTCAATGCCCAGGTGATGATGATCTTCATAATGTTTTCTCTTCATTCAATTTTCTTTTCTTTTCCATATTGCAAGGTTTATATATGAATTTTTTTTTTGTTAATTACTCCTTTCGGTTTTTTAGCAAAGAGTTTGAAATTTCATAATATTTGTCCCTTTTTAATATCAAATAAAGTGAGATCAATGAATTTTTTTTAATTCCCTACAATGTAATTTGTTTGAAACGAAGGGAAGGGAGCAAGTTGAATTGTTAAGGAATCAATTGAAAATCAAAGGGTTTAGTTCATGTATGTAGAACCTTTAATTAATTATAGATTGAGTTTTTTGCAATAACTATTAACAAAATGTACAACATTTAAAGGTACATGTTCTAAACTTCTAGTTTTCAAGAAAAACTTTATATTTTTATTTAAATTTTTGTTTAGGAAAACTCTTTTATTCTATTAAAATTCAACGTTTGGTTGGTTCAAGTGATTTGATGTTTGGTAATTTATTAGCCCTCAATTTCCTCATAAATAAAATCTTGACTTCAACATTGTCCAAAAAAGTAAAAAAAAGCACGCACAAAAAACAAAAGAAAGAAAAGGAAATAGTGTCAAAACTCAAAAGAATTTTACTCATAGGGTGACATTTATTGATTCTTAGATGGAGATATATATATGATATGCAAGTCTTAGTTATATATATCTATGCAAGAATTATTTGTCATTTTCTTTCGTATTTTTTCAAAATAATTTTTTTCTTTATTTGTACCTACTTAGATAGCCATTTAAAGGGGGAAAAAAAAGGTAATAAATAAGCCTCTAAAATTTACATTTCAAATCAATTAGTTTCTGAAAAAACATATTAATAAAGTTCTCCATGATAACAGATGGGGATATATTACCTCTATATATTACCTCTAGATTAATTCTTATTATCAATATAAAAGATGTTAATGTAAACGTAATTTATCTACGTATATTATTCTAAAAGACTTTATTAATATATTTTTTTGTCAAAAACTAATTTATCCAAAAAGTATAAATTTTTAAGAATTTATTTGTCAATTTATTTAAAAAAAAAAGAAATTTATTGAATAGCTACTTAAACTACTCCAATTACATTTGTATATGCTAACATAGCATAATGAATGAATGATTTTCAGTTTGTGATGGAACTTTCTTCCCTTCTCTGCTGAATGAAGTATCAGAAGTAGTAGGGTGCTTCAACAAGCGTGCACAACATTTGCTAGAGTTACACCTCTCTTCAAATTCTGGCTTCAAGAAGTACCTTCTTTGCTTGACAAGATCCAATCATAATACTATCATTCAACAAGGCAAAGATCTTGTCACTTATGCACTCATCAATGCTGTCGCTATCCGAAAAATATTAAAGAAATATGATAAGGTTAGTTTGTCTTTACATAACATTTTAATTAGCTTCTTATATATAGTTTAAATATACTAAACTACCAAAGGATTTCTAAATAATTAAAGCATGAAATTATTAGTGTTCCTTATATCATTTAATTATTAGGGTAGTACTATATATGAGTGCAGATACATGACTCAAAGCAAGGGCAATTATTCAAGTCACAAGTGCAGGCTATGCACAAGGAAATTCTTCAGAGTCCATGGCTTATTGAGGTTATGGCCTTATACATCAACACTAACACTAAAGACCCTACATCTTCTTTGTTTGATGGATGCTGCCTCACTTTTAAGGATGGAAAACCATCACTCACTTGTGAAATCTTTAAACCCTACAAAGTTGATATTGACTTGACTTGTTCTATATGCTTGGTAAGATACTTTACTTGCCTATAAATTCACCATTTTTCGCAAATAATGCAACATATCTATGTTAGGTGTATACCAAAATCAGCCACTAATATAAAATACATTAAAATATAAAATACATATAAAAACAAGTTAAATTATATATATATATATATATATATATATATGGTGACGGATTAATAGTTTATTTTTGGTATGCATACGTACGGCACGTAGCATTTTTGATAATCCAATAATATTATTGTATATTAGTTGTTATCAAAATTAACTATCAGTATAAAATACTTATTGAAAGTGAATTAAACGATAAATGACACAAATATATAGTGGTTGATTTTAGTGTACAAATATTTTTTTTTTGTATTGTATACTTCTTCCATTCAAAAATAATTGTCGCATTGGTAAAAGGTATATTGAAAAATTAATGTATGTGACTATTAATTATATTCCATTATACAGGATACAGTGTTTGATCCTGTGGCGTTGACTTGTGGCCATGTTTTCTGTTACACATGTGCTTGCTCAGCTGCATCAGTAACCATTGTTGATGGACTTAAGGCAGCAGATCCTAAACAAAAGTGTCCTCTATGCCGCGAGGTATTTTTTAGTTGATGAAATCTCACGTATAATTGTTTTCATGTGAAGTTAATAGTTAAAATTTTTTATATAATTTGACATATTTAATTATATTGCCATCTAATGATTCTCAATCGTTAATTTTATATGAAAACATCTGCATGTGAATTTTCACTTTTTAGTTTCTTGATCAGAAGTTTTGAATTTAAATTTTAGAAACGAAATATGTTCACGCCGGTAACTTTTGTGATTTTTTGTTTTGATGATTGTAGAAAGGAGTTCATGAAGGTGCTGTGCACTTGGAAGAACTAAATATTTTGTTAGGCCAAAGGTATGATACTATTTATAGTATTTGATAATTTTTAGTTTTTGAGATTGATAAGATGTAAAATTTGCATGTGTCTTAACCTAATAATTTCAACAAATATTTTTTTTCACAGATGCAAGGAATATTGGGAGGAAAGACTTAGAATGGAGAGGGTAGAAAGGGTTAGGCAGGCCAAGGAGCACTGGGAATCTGTCTGTAGAACAGCCATGGGAATCTAATCTGAATTTCATACTATTTGGATTGCGATTTATTTTGTTTTTATCTTCATAAAAAAAAGATACTGTGAACTGTTAGATAATTTAACATGTTTAACTGAACATGTTCGACTAAACCATCATAAGATTCACAATATCATCTTCACATAAAGATGTCTTTATAAAAGTAACCACTATTTTTAATGGGGCACAGTATACATATATATAAATTAAAGGAAATATACGACGAATTAGTTCCTATAAAAAAATTATTTTATAGATATATATGATAAATGACATTTTAAGAACAAAAATCTGTGTACCAAAACTTTCACAATTTTCCATTAGATAATAGATAATCAAAGTAATTCTCTAAATGCCTTTTTGGATTTAATTATGAGAGTGCCTCAACTAACACTCAAGAAGGCAATAATCAAGATTTAATGTTGTAATAAAAATGCTTAGCTAGAAAGATGTATTCAAAGCTTTCTAATGTTACATAATTAAACAAAATACAAAGGATCAATTCATTATTCATTACAACATTATTATTGTAGCACCAAAAATTAGGACCTATCATAGCTGCATTTGGCATACTATACTGGCACTACTTAGGCCAAATGCAATTGAATTAGAATACCAATTTACAAGCATTCTTCCTGCTTCAATTCTCTAAAATAATGCTTCACAAGGATGAATGAAGCAGAAAAATCTTAATTGATCTCATTCTTGCCCTTCCATTCCCTCTCTCTATATCTATATTGATGAGATGCATTTAAAGGGTTTGTTATAGTCCACTAGAACGGTTGGCATATTCTTGAACTAATGCTCCAAAGAGTGATGGCCTCTGAATCAAATTGGAGGGTGTGTCAAATTCTTTAGCAAGCCCTGTTAAGGTGGGAAAAAAATGCACAAAACTTAGCTCACAAATTTCACTACATTGAGAAATTGAGAAAAATGATAGAAATAGCAAGTGAATGTCATATTCATACATACCTGCATCTACAACTAGGACTCTATCACAGTCCATGACAGTTGGTATTCTATGAGCAATGCTGATTATGGTGCGCGCCGCGAAGTCCTCTCTGATGATCTTCTGGATAACAGCATCTGTTTGAGAATCAACAGATGCTGTTGCTTCATCCATGAACAGAAGCCTGCTTTGCTTAAGCATCACCCTCCCTAAACAAAGCAACTGCCTCTGTCCAACACTCCAGTTATCTCCATTATCAACCACTATAATTTAGAGGGAAAAAAAAAACACATTGCCAATGTTTGTTAAGAAGAAAATGGAATGGAAGTGATATTCAAGCAACATAAAGGAAAATAATGAATGACATTCTTGTGTTACCTAAAGATTCAAGCTTCTCAGGCTTAGAAGCCACTGCTTCTTTTAGTTGACAACGGTCCAAACTCTATAGCAAGAAAAAAAAATGTTATTAGACATTATTGGTGTAAAGCATAAACCTCTAATCTCATCCCTAACAAAAAAAACGAGGGACAAACTGATTCCTCGCCATTCAAAAAGAGTGACAAATTAGTCTTTTCGTACATGTACAGGACTAATATGTTCACTTCTTTTGAATGACGAGAGATAAACTTGTTCTGCAAAACACCAACTTGTTCAATGAGGGAAAAATATTTTAGCTCCCATGTTAATATTTAGTGAAGAGGTTAGACATTTTCTCTTTTCTAATCTTAAACTCTTAGGAAATATGGTTTATGATATTTGAATTTCAACACAAAATAATTCTATAGGCCCTACAAAGGTAGCATGGAAAAATGAATATCTACCTTCCAAATCTCTTCATCTGTGTATTGTCCAGTTGGATCAATGTTACTTCTGACTGTGCCTTCAAAAAGAACAGGCTCCTGAGGGATGATACCAAACCTTGATCTAAGATCATGAAGCCCTAATACTGATATGTCAATGCCATCAATGATTATTTTCCCTCCTGTAGGTTCCACCAGCCTAAAGAACACTTGAATCAAAGTTGATTTTCCACTCCCAGTTCTACCAACCACACCAATCTTTTCTCCTCCACTAATGCTTAAAGTTATGCCTTTAAGAACCAAAGGAGTGTTTGGTCTATATCTCACCTGTTTGTACAAAATTTCAAGTTATTAATCATAAGATTATTATTATCATCAAATGTTACATAGACAAATAGTCATTAATTTGTTTTCTAAGCAGCTATGAGTTAAATTTCTATGCTCTCTCATTGTAACACTCTTTTACACTGAGATCTAATTAGGTAAGTTAACTATTTTGTCTGTATAGTCCTATGTATTTGCACAAATACAAATACAAGTATCGAATACGATACGTTTTTATGAAAGAATTAGTCACAAAGTTAAAAAGCTTTAAGGAATTAGACTACAACAAATTTGACTTTCATACAAATATCACAAAACCAAACTTTACCCCTTTTCTTTATCAGAAAATGTAACATTAGTTGCATTACTCAATCCAACAACTAGAATGTAAACTTATGATTTCATAGGAGGGTTCTAGATTACCTGCAAGTCTTTGATATCAACATTTCCTTGACCAGGCCAATTCGAAGGAGGCAACCGATCCTTAATGTTCCATGTTGCTTCTGAAGGAATGTTTGTGAACTGCTTTATCCTCTCAACAGATACCATTTTGTTCTCTATGAAACAGCTCATGTATATTGCCCAAAACAACACCGAGTTCAAGGACAATCCATACGAAAGAGACAAACCAACATTTTCTGCACCAAGTGTAACAACCTTAGTCAGTTTATTAATTATCTCAAGAATGTTTTTCACTGAAACATAACTACATAAGTATCTTAGTCAGTGAATTCATTATTTCAAGAAATTTTTTTACTGAAACATAAGTATTATAATTTTCAGGAGCTACTTGTATTTTGTATATATCACTTCTTGGTACATTCTTGAATGTGTATATATGTAATGTTTGCAAATTATCTGAGACACAAATACAAAGATAGTGGAACAAAAAAGGTGAGGAAGACAAAAGTGTGAAATTTGTATGCTTCAAACAAGGGGAGTGTCCCCATTTCTTGTGCTTTGTGCAACAAAGTGGAACCCTTTTACTGTTTCTTACTAATTTTTCACTTGGTAATTTTTATTTATGTGGAGGACATTATTTTAAACCAAGGGAAAGGAATATTACCAAACCTTGTCCCATTCCCAACTAAACCAAATCCACTTTAAAATAATTATTGACTATTGCTAATTTCCTTCCCACTTCTTTGTACCAATACAACTAAAAGGACAGCAAGATAGAAACATAGAATGTATAAAGTTTGCATATGCATATTGTGAGATTTGTGGAATCATGAGAAGGCGAAAATTGTACAAGTACTTTTAAAAAGTATAGTCAGTTTAATTTACCTGGCTTTATGACACTGCTTGGTAACATGATCATGAACATAGCAGATATGCAAAAAACTAAGCTTCCAAGCAACTCTAACCGGAAGCCTAACCATGCATTGGAGCTAAAGTTATGGAAATCCATTCTCAGATTAGCATTCACCCTGTTAACATTTTCGTCACAAAACTCTTTCTGTTTTTCGAATGCTCGAATCGTCATGACCCCAGATATGCTTTCAGAGAAATGATGAATAACTGGTGCCTTTGTAATCGAATCAAGGCGAGTTAATTCGCGAGATGTAGATAGGAAATAACCCTGAAAGATCCAGCAAGAAGAAAGAAACACAAGAATTCTTAGTGTTAGATGAAGCTCTAACCATTTAAGTGAAACAGAACAAAAAAATACTGCTAAAATTGTTCCATCCATTACAAGCACTAAGTGCTAGCATCTTAAAGAATTGTTGAATCTTAAAAGGGTGACACACTGACACTGATCAAATAAGGCCAAGCCAACAGTTTATATGAGATATATTTAGTTGTGAACAAATAAAATTCTAAAGGTGCAATGGATTTTGTGTGTCAAGAAAGTGAGTAAGCATAATCATTCATCTTTTCCAGCTGCTTTGGTTTTGGACATTGCATTGTCAAAATAAGAAACAAAATGCAATCGGTTCTGAGTCATGCTCATGCTTTAAATATCTCAAATCTAAATATATCAGAATTATTCCAGAAACACATTTGGTGAAATAATCATATTTATATTCGTACCCGATACCAGATGTTCAGCCAAAGAAGAGGAAGTAGCAAGAAGACTGTTGGCCAAGAATTTTGACATGTGATGATAAAGATGCTGATCACTGTAATGTACATTGCCACAACAAATTGGAGGAACAAGGGGATAAAGATATCAACATTGGTCTGATCAGTGGATGCCTGTACAAGGTTAAAAAATAAATAAATAAAATTTATTAGAAGTATGCACTGGAAACATGACAGAAATGTAGAAATGTATATCAGTATAGAACATTTATTTGGTTTAACGTTTAACATAGTATATTTGAGCCTTCAGATTCTTACTCTACTAAGAATTCTTCCGGATGGAGTAGTGTCGAAGAAAGACATGGGAGCATGCAAGATGCTATGAAGAATTTGTGAGAAGAAAATCTGTGCTGTCCTTAGTCCCAAGATTGTGACAGAGTAGGACCTTAGCACTATCAGAACAATTGAAACTGCTACAATAATTCCATAGACAGAGATGAAATTAGAGGCATCAAAGAATTCAGCACGCTCGGCCGAGGTTTCATATGCCAGCCAATAATCACTTGCCATCATAGATGCTTGCCACACCACAGAGAGAAAAATTACTCCAATAATTCCCCACCAACCAAAAGCCTCAGTGCAGTAGAGTTTATAGATATGTAAGCTAACTTTCCCAGTTTCCCTCTCCTCTTCTTTGATGAGTTTAGAACCTTCCTTCTTAGAATTTGGTGCATCATGAGAATTGCTTTCACCATTGGCCTCTCTGTGATTGGAAACACCCTTTGGAGATTTCAATGGTTTGTTCGAACTTTCGCCAGGATTGGCAGCGCCTTGTTCGACTAGCTCCATGGAGGTCTCATGTGCAGCTACCAAAGCGCCAAAATCTAGTCCAGAATCTAGTAGATCATTGTACTTTCCTGATTGGACTATGGTACCATCCCTCATCACCTTTTATTCAAAGCAAATATGTGTATTAGAATCACTAAGTTACATAAAATACTGAATGAGCAGTACTCCCTCCGGTTCAAAATTACAGTCAATTTCGAAATATAGTACATTCATGACATAAATTGTATCTAAATATGTTGAATTTTTAGTGTGTCAAATTTCTAAAGATACTTACCATTATAAGATCTACATTGTGTAAGAAGTCCACTTGATGAGTTACAAGAATTATGGTCTTGCCTTTTAGAACTCCTCTCACACATTCCTGCATAAAAGGGAAACCAAAACACTCCATTATGCATTGATCTCAACACATTTAAATTTGTAACTAAACAAACTGATTCTTTCTCTTTTCTTTCTGAAAAATCAGTTCTTAACAAAATAATTCACAAAATTAGCTGTCTCCAGTGAATAATTTATGATAAGAACAACTACCTTAAATATTTCAGAGCCAGTATGTGCATCAACAGCACTGAAGACATCATCAAGAAGATAAATATCAGAGTCTTGATACACGGCCCTGGCGAGTTGTATGCGCTGCTTCTGGCCACCACTCAGGTTGATGCCACGCTCTCCGATTTCTGTCTGATCCCCATGGTCCATCATTTCCAAGTCTTTCTCCAAGCAACAAACCTTGATGACTTCATTGTACTTCTGTCTGTCCATTGGTAAACCAAAGAGAATGTTTTCTTCAATGGTACCATTTTGAATCCAAGCTGTTTGTGCAACATATGCAACACTCCCACAAACTTTAACCTGTTTCCAAAATATACAGTCAGAAATGAACATCATGGAACAAAACCTTTTTTGTTATAGTTCTCAACTTCTCATTGCTGAACCAAAGGCTTAGATATATACCTTTCCAGAAACTCTGTGCATCTCACCAAGAATTGATGCAAGGAGAGAAGATTTTCCAGACCCTACAGTCCCAACAATAGCTGTGAGTTCTCCCTTGTTGATCTCCAAATTGATGTTCTTCAAGTCTTGCTCTTTGGCATCATCATCCCAGCTAAATGTTCCATCTCTAACCACCACAGCAATGTTTCCGCTGCACCCTTCGTCTCTTTCGACCGAATCTTCTGCCAATTCCCTACTAGACATGTACCTATCCAACCTTCCAAGTGACACCATTGCCTGTGAAAGTGAAATCATGGATTGTGGAAAGGTCCTTAGAGGCTCCTGCAGGATCTTAAACACAGTTGTAGTGGTGAAAACCGTGCCTGCATCGAGTGGAACTCCAAGAAGAATAGCTGTGCCAAATGTGAGTGTTGATATAACTAAAGGAGTGCTCCACAACACAATGATGTTGCCACAAATTGAGTATAAGAACTTTGAAAGCCATCCGAACTCCGAGCCACGGAATTTCAAGATCCTATCATTGAAATGTTCTTCCCAGGCCTGGAACTTGATCACACGCATGTAATTAAGCATCTCATTGACAGCCTTCATACGCGAATCACGATTCATCATAGCCTTAAACTGGTATTGCTTGTTGTTTCTAGTGGTTATCACAATGAAAATCAGAACAAGAAGAAGTCCAAGCAGGGCAGTGACCACTGAAGCACCTAAACAGTTGTAGAGCAAGAACAGGCCTATGCCAACTTGGAATGGCATCATCCACACGGCGTGCAGCTGAAGCATCATATCAGAGAGTTGCTGAGTGTCCACAGCCATGTAATTCACAATTGGACCAACACCATGGTCTTGCCTTGCTGAGCAAGTTAGCCTCAGTCCCTTTTTGTAAAGAGAAGTGATGAGGGTGCATCTTATAAGCATTCCAAGCTTCTGAGAGTTGAAATTGAAATGGTGAGTGGTTAAAACTTCCACGAATTTCGAACAGAGGAGAATCAAAACAAGGTAGTAGCCTTCATATATAGAGCTTCCTTTCCCGGATGTGTAATCAACAAAGCTTTGTATGAGAACTGGCCCTACAAACATGACACATAGTCTCACAACAGCAAGGAAAGCAGTGAATAGTATCTCTTTCCAGAAACAACGGAGCAATGCAGTCCGAACTGGATGCTTCGATCTCTCATGCGATTTAGGCCATTTCGATTCGAATATTACTGACATCCTCTCAGCTCTATGCTGAGGAGAAAGTGATGGAATTTCATCAATCTTAAGTGGTGACTTATACCCTTTATTCAATAAAGGGTTTATCCAAATCCAAAAGGCCTTGGATACAATAGAAGCCGAAGCGAAACCAGTGACATTCGATATGGTCTCAGATACTTTGATTTCATCATTAATAGGAACTTGTGAGTCTTCACTGGACTTAATCCCAGTTGACCCTTTGATCCCAACACAAAGAAGAAAAAGTGATATAGGGAGGGAAATGAAAGAAACTATGTCATCCACCATGAAAGTGTCAACATCTAAAGTGGAGAAACGTATAACCCCGGAAGCTGTAAACAAAGAAACAACAATGAAACTTGCAATCCAATAGATTCTAAGTGACACAGGATGATTAACAGCTTCAAATCTCTTCTCATGGATGATCAAGATTGCAAGCACAATTTGTGTTATTGCCTGAACCAACCAAAACACTCCATCAAGTACCTTCCATGGAGCCTGAATTATAGAACTGCTGAACACCAAGATGGAAGCAACAATGAAAAGTGCAGCCAAAACAGATGTTGCAATGAGAGTTAGCTTGAACCATAAGGTTGTTATTTTGGTGAAACTCCTGTTGTTTCTGATAAGGGGCTTGTTGAGTTCATTGTTATGGTGGTTATTGTGGCCGTTGGAAGTGATGTTGCTGCTGTTGTTGTTGTTGCCATTTGAAAAGAACCTTTGGTAAAGCTTTATTATGGCAAACACAGAGAAGGTGAACAAGAGAAGAACATCAACAGCAGAAAACAAAGCTCTCTGAGGACATGGTGAAAGGAACACAAATCTTAACCATTGAGGTGGACTTGAGAGTGATGATGATGCTGAAGAACATGAAAGGGAAGTGATCCAAGCAGAGGACATGTTTTTTCTCTATATTTTTTTCCTTTTGCAGCTCTATTGCAATGAAATTGAGTTTGTTAATTGTTATATATAACTCAAAACTTCACAAACCTCCCTCTTCTTTTTCTTCTCTGCAAAAAATCATCAAACAGTTGATGAACATGGTTACAAAAAAAAAAATAAACAAAAAATTACTGAATTGCTACAAATGGATGCTTTTTGAGATGAATATGAAAGAAAAGACAACATTACAAGGAACCAAAAGCAGAAAATGATCAAAACAAGTGCTTTTATTCACTGTTTTCTTTTGTCTGACATGCTAGCATGCATAAACAAGTTTACCTTTTGAATACTAAAACTACAGAGTTTCAATTACATGATCACAACCCAGAAAAGCTAAAGCTCCAAAGATTGAAGCCAGAACAAGAAAAACAAGGTGGTCCTGAGCAACAAGATAACCGTGCTCTTGACACAACTTGAGTGTGTCTGTTTCCCTTGTTTTCCTCTGTCAGAAGCGTTACTTGTTTAAAACACTTTTAAAGTTTAAACTTTCTTTGTGTTTAAAATAATGTTGAATTTTAAAATAATTAAAAGGAAAAGTATTTTGGTTTGGTTTGATTTGATGTTTTCTTTCACAAAGAACAAGGCGGCAAAGTCTACCACAAATTCTTTCTATATCTTGTAGGAAGAATTTCGATGCCTATGAAATATTGATATTTCAATAGTTTTATTTGTTGATTTTAATTATAAAATATATATATATATATATATATAATATATATAAATTAAAATTAATAGTTAAAATTATTGAAATATTAATATTTTAAAAATATTTTAAAAAAATTATTTTTTATTTATTTAAAATATGAAAATACTAAATAAACTTTTTTATTTGGTATTATATGAGTGTTTTTGAATTATGTATGTTTGAAACAAAATTATAAAATATAATTTTAGTTTGGCAAAAAAAATGTTCTAAAGTAATAAAATTTGTAAAGTACTAAAATAAAATTTAATTATTGTTAAATTTATTATTTTTATCATATATGAATCTTACAATTTTGATTTAAAGGTGATTAATTTTTTTTTATTTTACCAATTTTTTATTTTGAAAGAGAATGATTCTATTTTGGCATTGAAATATTCTCAAACTAAATTGGTTAAGTGTTAAATGCTAAATATGCATCTTAAAATGGTAAAGATCTTAAAACTATAATTTGACTTATTTAGTCATTAATATTAAGAATAAGAATTAAAGAGATTGATAAATGAGAATTCACACAGAAAGTAAATATTTAAGAGGTCTCCTAAAAATTTATTAAATTTGAATTATAAGATTAGAGCATATTTTGTGCTTAGACGATTTTGATTATATAAAAATTAACATGATCGAGATATAACTAAGGAACTTAATTTTATTGAATAATTTGTTATGTGTAATGAATTTTATTTAATCGTTAAATTTTAACATTTTACTAAATAAATTCGTTTAGGAAATTTTCATAAAATTTAAGATTAATTTGATGTATCATCATAATATTTTATTTTTAAGTATGTACTAATGTTCGAATTTTACAAAAATTTAGTAAATTTAATTATCATGATAATATGACATGTAATATAATAATTATATTAATAAAATTCATTATACATAAGAAATTATTAAACAGTGTAAGTGAAAAATTTACACCCAATATAAATGAATTACTTCTCATATATATATATATATATATATATATATATATATGATTTGATCTACAAAATATATTTTAATAAAAAATTGTAAACAGTATAATTTTAGAAGAGTAGGCTTGTGTTCTATTGTATCTAGGGAGGTGCAAATCTACCCCACAAACCCATGAGCATGCCACATGCTACTTTTTTTTTTTTCTATTTTACTATTTTTCATTTTATATTATATTTATATGTAATATATGTGGCTAGTATTGTGAAATTAAATACTGAAGCTCCGATTTTCATACAAAAGCTATATTAATTTTTGCTTGTTTGTAAGCATATGGGATCGAAAAGTAATAATTGAGACTTAATTATTACATGTATAATAAATCAAAATATTTACCATTTTGATACAATATCAACATTAGAAAGTTTATAATAAACAATTTTAACACTTTAATTACTATCTAAAAAATTATACAATAATAACTTGTAAAGGATATTAACTTTGCTACTGAGGAAACAGCCTGAGAGGTTCACATGCCTCAGGTCAAACTAAAAGTCAAAAGTAAGCAATAATTTGTCTATAAGAAATTGCACTGAATTGAAAATGACCCTTTCATGAAAGTGCAAGGAAACTATCATCAAGAAAACAAAGTTTCCATATCAATATCAAAATAATAATAATAATATTGCACACCAAGGTTGAACCGCATTCATCTTGACCAAATATATATATAAAACTATGCTACATATATAATAAAATTAATCATAAAAATTAGTCATTAAAATCGATTATATATTAAAATATAAAATATATATTAAAAATAAATTAAATTATATATATTTATATATAAATATATAATAATTAATTTAATAAAATATATTTTTTATCTTTAAAGTTTGATAAAAATTTTAAAAATATTCTTAAATTTTATTTTGTTTTAATTTTATCTTAAAAATTTTTTATTTGTATTAAATTTATTCCTAACGATTAATTTGTCAAAAAATTTATAATTAATTTAGGAATAAATCTACAAAAACAATCTTTAACATAAACAAATTAAACATATTTATTATATATTATTATTATTATTAGATTAATCCTAATTTTTTTAAAAATTTAATTGTCAGAAATATATATAATGTAAATCAAAAAATTTTTAGATAAAATTAAAATAAAATATATATTTTATCTTAATTAATTTTAGTAGTGGATTTTAAGGTGCAATATATATATAATAAGTCTTTCACGGAATTACCTAGGAAGTAGGAACGGCTAATGGGTGATATGATGAATCTCTATTCTCTAGTGCAAAACACTAAGAATATTGAAATTAATAAAAAATGTCATTGATGACTTTATCATTGTTGGAATCTATGTTAACCAGTAAGAGAATTTCTTTATTTATTTAATAGGTAGGATAATATTAACATTTAACATTGAGATTTTTTTTTTTTTTTAGACTTCTATCTTCTTTTTAAGGTTTTCTAAAAGTACTTTCTTATTTTGTTATTAAGAAAGAAACTAATCTAATAATAAGATGTTTAGATAAAAGCCATGAGATTTTAACTTTACAATGTTTTATCACCAATATATTATAGAAATTCTTTTAAAAATATTCTTAATAATTTTATTAAGAAAATTTACACCGTGGTGTACATGCGTATATAAAACATGAGGTAGCTGTGTGAAAAAAGAGGTGAATTCGGATACACAAAAAGACAGCACTTCTGGAGGCGAATATTCTGCGAATACATTCTAGAAACGATAATCTCTATATTAAAATCAAAATTTTTTTTAAATATATCAATACATTAATATTTCAGTAATTTTTAATTATTAATTTAATTAAATATATAATTAAAATTAATATTTAAAATTTATTAAAATATTAATATATTAATATATTTAATTTTTTATAAAATTATTATTAATATTTTATTAATAATAACATTAGCAAGTGATTTGTTTATCTAAAAAATTCAAAAAAATAAAATCTAAAGATTGATGAGATGACAATATGAATGTTATAATAATAATAGAATAAAATTATAATTAGATCTTTAAAAATTTTAATTTCGAACTAATTATTTTTTTTTAAAAAGTATTAAGTAGAATCTCTATGATAATAAATAGTGAACATATATGTCTTTTTATCAATAGATAATGTGAAATAAAATAGAATTGGTTATGTATTTTGTTATTTATATTAGTGCGTGTTTCATTATTATCACGTGAGTATAAAAACGATATAATTTTAAAAATTGAGACATTTATTATCTTTTGAACTTTTATGTAACATTTATTAAGTTTTCTGATCTATTTATTAGAATCCTATTAAAATAGGTAAAATTTTGCTTCAACAATTATTATATACATGATCATTTTTTATAAATAAATATATTATATAAATAATAATGATACAATATTACGTATCTGTGTTTGTTATTATAAAAATTAAATTGATATTTTTTTAAAAAAATTAATTAGTTCGAATTTAAAATATTCAAAAATTTAATTGTCATTTTATTCATAATAATAATAATAATAATAATAATATATCCAATATTTTTTAATTATTTACACGCATGGAATGTATTTCAAGTTTCAGGAATCTAAATAACAGTAACAAAGTAATAATGTAATATTAAATAACTAATTAATATATCGTGCTTTATCTTTGCATGCATTAAAAAATTGATTGATGAACTGTAAACAACTTGCATCTTCTTCTATGAGGGAATCTGCTTTTCAATAATTACATTCCAAATAAGCCAATCAGAATGTGACTAGGTAGTAGTAGTAGTAGTATGATTTTTTATTTGGAAAACTATGAACATAAAATATCTGTGGTCTTTTATCTCTATCTATATATAGCAGCTTGATTGTCTCTTGCAGTTCTAAATTTCTAATAATTAATGGATAAAAAAGCATAAAAGTTAAGGTTTGTACTCTTTAATAATCAATTTAAAAAAAATTTAAGTAATATCGATAATTAAAATTTATTAAAATACTAGTATCTTGGTATATCCAAAAAATTTTTAATCAATTTAGTGAACCTATCTTAAATCGTGATGAAGATTCGGACTATATATTTCTTAGTAAGATAGATAATATATAATCTATTTTTTCAAAATTATCAAAATGAATTCAATTGTAATTATCTTAGCCATAGTGCTAGGTAGTCAAAAATTAATTATAATATAGAATTATTATATAAAAATTTTCATTCTCATGATAAACAAGTGATATACATTTTTTATCACTTACTATTCTTATCACCTACTATTTTTCTGCTTGCTTAAAGTCATTAATGTTCTCTTCAAAATCAATTTTAGTTTCTTCCAAATTAAATCCCTAAAATTTCTCACTCACATTATTACTCATTAAAATACAATTTTTCTGCAAAAATTATAGAGATTAAATTTAAAAATTTTAACAACTTCTACTGCACAACTTATATTTTACATATAAACTATTAAAAAATAAAAAATAAAAGATAAGATATAAACAAATTAAAAAATAAATTTTTAAAAATAATTATTAACTCGTCATATTAAAATCAATAAATAAGTATACATATAAATAAAAAAATATTAAAATAATTAAAATCATTACCTATTAGTACATATATGAGATAATTTGAAAAATACAACGCATAGTTTAAAATTTGGTAATATTAATTATAAAAATTTATTAATTATAGACATCAAATGTATGAAATTATGAATATTATGAGTACAAAATTATGGATGTTATTAATATGAAATTATCGATATTATGCGTATGAATTTATGGATGTTATGAGTAAATTTATCAATTGAATAAATTAATTTAAGAATTTGACATTTTTCAAATTCAATTATGAAAAAATTTAAAAATATTTGTGTTAATTTGATAGTTACTTATGCAATAACTAAAAATTAATATGTGTATGGATGTAATATCTAATAAACATAAATTTAATTTTTAGATGTTATTTGTATGTAATTATGGATGTTATGTATATGAACTTATGAATGCTATGTGTATGAACTTAGTTAGGTCAGTATAATTATAGATGCACATAAAAAAATTAAATCAGTTTATTACCATACCTCATCAAAGCTAGTGTAATCTTTCATATTCTCGAAAATTGATTGACGGACAATAATCTCATTGGGTAAGTTTGTCTATTGTTCAAATTATTCTTCAACTCCTTCTTGTAAATTTCCTTGTCCTATTCCAATTGTGCTTGTAATTGAAATAGAGTTGTGATTTTTAGTGGGAGGGAATAACAACCTTTATGATCCAAATTAACAATGAAAAACTATTAAACCAAGCTTTCACATTTGTCAATGTTTGCAATAATAATAAATGAATTAAAGAAAATAAAAATCAGTTACAATTAAAATTATTTAATTAATATTATTACCCTTTTTAATTGTTATTAGTGATTATTGTATTTTTAAGTCTAAGATTTGAATCTCTCTCCAAAAATGTCATTCCATTGGTATCTATTTATTAAGCATGGGAGAGAGAATCATATGACATTATAATATTCAAATTATAAAAAATATATTAAATAGTGATTACAAGAAAGCTTTAGTGGTCAGAAAGTAAACTTATCTAAATCAGCTGTTATAATATCCTGAAAATCCTTAATCTATATGAAAATTTTAGTGGTCAAAAAGTAAACTTATCTAAATCAGCTGTGTTTTTTAGCAACAATACCCCAAAAAAAATGAGAACTGTCTTGGCTAACAGGCTCAACATTAGACACATAGGAGCACAGGACAAATATTTGGGGCTCCCTTCAACGGTTAATCGACCGAAAAAGGAGACATTTGGGGCTATTAAAGAAAAAGTGAGAAAAAAGATTTAGGGGTAGAAACGACATTTACTATCTACGTTAGGTAGACATGTACTAATTAAGGCAGTCGGAGAGGCCATTTCTATTTACACATTCTCTTACTTCAGACTTCTAGATACTTTAATTTATGAGATTCGCAGTATTCTCATCCAATTTTGGTGGGGACAAAAAGGAGCAGAAAGAAAGATAGCGTGGATTAGTTGGGACACCATATCTAGACCAAAGAAGGAGGGTGGCCTTGGTTTTAAAGACCTGCGAGCTCAGAACCTAGCGCTACTTGCTAAACAATGCTGGAAACTAGCTATGCGACCTTAATCATTATTGTCCAAAATTTTCAAAGGCAAGTACTACGGTTACAGCAATATCATGAGAGCAAAGACAGGAAACCAATCTTCTTAGGGCTGGAGAAGCCTTTTGGAGGACCGCAAAGTTCTAGAAAAAGACATATGTTGGAAGGTGGACAATGGTAACAGCATTCGCATTTTTCAGGATCCGTGGGTAACTACATCCCAACCTTTTCTTGTCCCACACAGCTCAGTAATCAGCAATCAAATTATGGAAGTAGCATGGGTGAATGAGCTAATCATGCCTAGCAAACAATGAAACTTGAAATTAATCAACAATATCTTCTCTTCAAACATGGCTAATCGTATTTCGCTAATAAAAATTGAGGAAGGTGATGATCACTTATTTTGGGCCATAACCAAAAGCAAAAAATATGAAGTCAGCTCAGGTTACCAAATTGCCTACCTGTTCTATCACTCTCCAATTGATTGCTGCCCCGAATTGATGCAGCACAAAGACACATGGTTGGAGCTCTAGAAAATGTCTCTACTCCCAAAAATCAAATTTTTTTCTGACGATGTTTGCATGAGAAGCTCCCAGTTCTGGAAAACTTCTACCGTCGCATCCACACAATATTTCCTCTTTGTAGGTGCTGCAATCTTAGCCTAGAAATCATTAGTCACTGTTAATCTTTTGCCAAAAATCGAAGGAGGCCTGGAATAGAAGTTCATTACCTGAGTTGGTTTGTGGAGATTGGTCATTCACCTTATGGCAAACATGGTCGGAAAGTGTAAGCAAGCTCAAGAGATAGAGAAGCAACAACCGTGACTTTCAGATGCTTGCGATTATGTGTTAGCAAATTTGGAAATCAAGAAATCGGCTCATCTTTAAAAATGATACTAAAGGAATAGAACAAATTCTTACTTCAGCTAGCAACCTTCTTCATGACATGCAAGGCCACATACCTTAATTTTTCTATTGGAGTGTTTCATCTTCTTTTCCTAAGCTTTTGCATTTTTACTCGTTAAAGAGTTTTTAGAAGATCCCCAATTCATGTATTGCTTTCCTAGTAATAGACAATGTCTATTTTATCCAGTTGAATAAAATAATTTATCTTTAAAAAAAAATTTAAAATATTATTAAATTATATAAATGAAGTAAATTATGAAAAGTTTTGGCTAATTATAGTTGAAATTTTTTTGTTACCAAACTTTTTCTTTAGACTATATTTAATTATGGCTCTTTATCTTTATATGGAAATGTAGAAACACTTATTGGTGTACAATATCACGTATGTCTTTTTTTATTTTTATTAATTTATTATATATTCATTATTATTCTTAAATATAGTAATTATATATTATCAACTTTTATATATATATATATATATATATATATATATATATATATTAAAATTAACTATTTGTATATATAATATATATTAAAAATACCGAAAATATTTAGTAACCAAAGAAAATAAACTAAAAATAACCATAATTTGTCTTATTTAGTATTTATTAGTTGTTATGACAATTAATAAATGCTAAATAACATAAATTCTAGCTATTTCTTTTGTCTCTCTAATATTATCCTAAAAATACTATATGAAACCACACATGATATAATTTGTATTATTTCTTTGAATACATTCCAAAATAAAAAATATTATCAAAAATTATCTTACAAGATATTTGATCTACTATTAATAAAATATTCACACATACAAAAAATTGAATTAAAAGGTCTGATCTTATACATGATGATATTTAAAAAATATTAAAAAATCTTATTAATAATTGTCTTTAAGAATCTTGTTAAAAGAATAATAATAACAAAATTTTATTCTGATCTATTCAGTGAGTTAACAATATAGATCAAATAATATTATTATATCTTATTATGTATCATGTATGTAATAAGGTTATTTATACTTAAAAAATATTATAAGAAAATATATATATTTTTTTAAAAGGACATTCTTATACTATCTATCCATATAGTGTTATTATTTTCCTTTCTCTTATGTAATTTATTTCTTGAACATTCAATACTTTTTAGGAGTTATAATTTTTTTAAAAGATTTTGCGTTAAGTACTGTTTTTAGGCAATTGTTTAAGGTTATATCACTAGTCAAAATTTTTAAACCTTTTTTAAAATATATTATAAGTATATAAAAATTTCAACTACTTAATTTTACAATTATTAAAATAAGTTATGAATCGTCAATCAACTTAAATCACTTGTAAAAATAAAGGAGTTAAATCAGTAAAATCACAACTGTGTATTAGAAACAAGTTAATTCGGCCGGTATAACTTATGAGATAAATGGGTTTGGGTCGAATGAGTAGTTAGTTGTTTAGCTCTTTTTCTTCTCATTTTATTTTTTTCTTTTTGGATATATAAAATCTCTTCTAAAATACAAAATATTTTTTTATTTAAATAATTTACTATAATATAAAATATATGAATGTATAATAATTTTAATTTTTATTTATATAATTTTTTATTGATATGGATATCAAGTTAAAAATAACTAAAATTATGAAGATTTAAAAAACAATTAAAAAAATGAGTCAAACGAATTGATTCGTCTAATTCGTTGATTCGGATGAGTCAAGTCAGGTACCTACAAAAGAAGCGTAGTTTTGTGGCGGTTTTTTTTTATGATTAACGGCAGTCAAAATTGACACTAATAATTGGCCACTATCTTCCATTTCTATTGTAGTGGGTTGATATTTTTTTGATTTGTTTAAAATATGAACCAACTCATTTTTTTTAATTTTGACTCGCTGCTTGTAACAAGTTAACTCGAATTCGCCTCTCATTTAGTTGACATAATTACTTAAGTTTTTATAAAAACTTTTTATATTAAACACTTTAACTAATGTTTTTAGAATATTTATTAATTAACAAAACTTTTTTCAATATTCATTACTTACATCTAAGGTTGAAGATTACTTACTGTTTTAAAGAAAAATATTATATATACACGAAAAATAATATTTATTGTATAAATATATGTGTTGTTCAATTCATTTTTAATGTATATTTTATATGTCAATAATATACATTTTATATAAGTCACTAATTTAATAGTTAAATTTGTATACACATGTAGGTTAAAATAAAAAAAATTGTTCTTTCTTATAACAAAAAAGATATTATATACAATATACGCATATTCTCTTAAAAATTTTAATCACAATTTTCACTCTTCAATCAGGTTCTGGAAAAGAAAAAAAAAATCTCCTTAGTTGCATGGTACAAATTTCTTCATGCATATATTAACAAGAATGTAGTAGAGCTAAATAAATAATACAAAAAAAGATGATATGTTATCAAAATCCAAACGCATCTCCAAAAGAGAAGGAGAGTGAATCTATAAAGATAAAGATACATACAAATTATTAAAACAAACCTAAGTATAGTTGAATGATGACCCTTCTTTAATTCTCCAACACATGAAGAAATTAAACCTATCTCTTTGGTTGCTTTATCTTCTTTCTATAGGTTTATTTATTCCATCTTTTTCATTTTGATGTGAATGTGAAGCTTTTCTATTTGGTATCAAATTCTCTATATATTATTCTTCAAAAAGATATTCATTGTCCTGTTTGTTTCCTAATGATTTTTTGCGCACAAATTCATATGCTTTTTGTAATCTCCATACCACACCATTCCCCTTTCATTTTCTTCCCCATTTCTTGGCATGCTATATATTATAAATAGAAATGACTTCATTATTTGAAGATCAATTTTTAGGTTTAATTTCTTATGAAACTATTATTTAAAATTTTAAATTGTTATGATATATATCACCGTATTTATATATTAATTAGAAAATGGTGAAAATTTAAGTACAGTCAACTTCACGTGAGTTGATAATTGAGAGCTGTTAGATGATTTGACTAATTTGACTAAATTTTTATCTAACAACTCTCAATTATCAACTTCGCATGAAGTCGACTGTACCTGAATTTCTACCTTAAACAATTCGATGATACCAAAAAGGATTACACTTTCAGTTTCTGTGCAGGTGTGTGTGAGATTAAAAGTCTAAAAAAATATCATTAAAAAATAAAAAGTAACTGTTTCTTTTTTTCTTTTTCAACTTTTTTCGTTCAATTTTTTCCCTGTTATGAATTATGATACGTCTTAACTCTTAAGCACGTGATATGTGAAGCTAAGTCAATATTTGATGCAGACCGTATTTCTTCGTTTAAGAACTGTGCACTAAATAATGAACCGTATCTTTCTCACTAGTCACTAGTCAGTACTACTATCATTCCAATTTTTAATTAAAAAAAAACTTATAATTTATAAAATTGTGATATATAAATTGGTATCCACAATTTGTGTTATCTGACTTACTGTTATCACACTAGTGTTGAATTTATCAATTTAGACTCGTATTAACGTATTACATAACTTTAGTCGTTGTATGAAAAATAATTAGCATTTTTTGTTGAGCATTACATGTAGGGATATAAGTACGGGATTGGTTCGAATTTATAGTGAAATTAGAATTGGTTCGATTTGATTTGAATTTATATTTTTTTATGTATATACCAAAAAAAAAAACTAAATCGATTGAAAATGAGTGTGTTCAGTTCGGATAATTAAGTACCCGATGAAGTAAAAATTTATTAAAAAAAAATTATCTTAAAAATTATGTCAGTACAATAAACATGTGAAATCAATAGAAATAATCTAAACATATTAAAACTTAAACACATTAAAATTCCAACATATTAAATACTAAAGACATTAAAATTCAAACATATTAAACACAAAACACATTAAAAACTAAACACATTAAAATCAAAACATATTAAATACTATACACATTAAAATCTAAACATGTTAAATACTAAACATATTAAAAGCTAAATACAAGAATGCAATAGAGAGAAACTCAAAATTATTAAAAGGCATATATATTTTTTTAAATTTTTTATTTAATTAATACATAATCGGATCCACGGATTGGTTTGGGTTCCGCATCCCATAACTGTTACCCGAACCAATTACTAGAGAGAACAATTGGTTTGATTTGGATCAGGTCCGAATACCCGTTAGTTCTAAAATCAATTTAATTGATTCGGTTTGAATTTGGACTAATAATTAGATACTCGCTACCTGTACTCACCCTAATTACGTATTTATCAAAAGTATTTTAATGTTTTCTATAATTATATATATTTTATATGATATAAAAATAAAAATTAAATATATTTTAATAATTAATAATTGTGTAAAAATTATAATGTAAAATATTAAATTTATTTGGAGAAGGAGTAGAAACATAAATTAGTAAAAAAAGAATATATATATATATATATATATATATATATATATATATATATATATATTATTTATCCTAAATGTTGGATGGAGAAGAATCACTTTTTTTTTACTCATATCACATATAGTATTTTGTATGATAAAAGAAAACAATTTAAGTTAGGCTAAAAATATTTAAAATAAAAAATTATTAATTCTATAAAACGACTTGATAAGATAATTTAGTTGAACAATATAAAAAATTTGTTCAAATAGTTTAAATTTATCGTATTTAATATTTATTAATTATCACTAAAATTAATAAATATTAAATAAAATAAAATTTTATTGTTTGAACTATTTTTTTATTGTCTTTATCAAAAATATTACCGTTCTCTGAATATAAAGGAAAATCATGATTAATTGTTTTAGGATTTTGGTCTCACCTTAAATTTTAAAGTGTTATTTGGTGTGACCTTGTTAAATCTTTTAAGAGATAAGTATTGTTTTGGTCTCTTATGTTGAGGGTCGGAATTAAATCCGTCTCTGATCTAATTTTTTATTTAGAATTATCCTTAATATTTTTTTCGTATTAAAATCGTCATTTTTATTCTTTTTTTAACAAAAATACCCTTCCTCTTTTCTCTTTTCCCTCCCCCTCCCCGTCCCCCACCCCCGGTCTCCCCTTCTCGCCTCTCCCTCCCCTCCACCCAACCCACCATCCCCCTCCCCCTCCCCCTCCCCTCACCACCAACCCCACTCCCGCCCCGTCTCCCCTTCCCCCCTCCTCCTCCCCTCCCCCCATTACCAACCCCACCCCCGCCCCGTCTCCTCTTCCTGCCTCCCCCTCCCCTCTCCACCAACCCACCCCCCTTCCCCCCTCCCCCTCCCCTTCCTGCCTCCCCCTCCTCTACCCCCGGTCTCCCCTTCCCGTCTCCCCTTTCCTGTTTTATTTTTTTTTAATTTTATAATTTTTATTAAAATAAGGATAATTTAGGAATAAAATTAAAAATTTTATTAAAAAAAAACGATTTTAATACGGATAAAACGTTAAAGACGATTCTAAACTGAAAATTAGATCAGGAACAGGTTCGATTTCAACCCTCAACATTAGAGACCAAAACAATACTTATCCCAATCTCTAACAACCAACAACTTAATTAAAAAAGATAAAAATTATAAGTTATAACTAGAAATTTGACACCAATTTCTACAATTCAAAAACATACTATTTTGCTAATTAAAATCTCATTTCAATTTCAGCATTAAACATTAAAAAGGTAAAAATAACTTATACCAAAATCATCAAAAGTGGAATTCACTGCACTTAATTATTTATAGAGTACTATACTCTATATATGTAGAGTAGTTTTTGAAGTAGTGCCTTTTTTTTGTTTCTTTTTAATTTTTTAAAAATATTATTGTAACAACAAATAATAATTTAATAAGTAAAAATGAATTATCTAAATTATTTTTATTAGGTATTGAATACTAACGAATATTAAAAAGTAATTTAAATAAGTTAACTTTTAATTATAAAAAAATAATTTTTAAATTTTATACATTCAAATCATGACAAATTAAATTAAAAAATTAAATTTTAATATATTAACCGTGTAAAATATTTTATATATCCATTCAATCATATTTTTTTTAGATTATCATTCACACAGTTAATATTAAAAATAATTTTTTTATTAATATAATTATATGTATAAAAATACACATATATCAAATTATTTTACATTAACATTAAATTAAATTGAATTTAAGGGTTATTATCGATTATGTACATTTGAATTTTCGTCATGCATGATGTCAGCATGATGTCCTCTGTTTATTAGTAATCAAATAATACTAATCAAAACTAGTCATAATATTCCCCATTGCTATTTTCCTCGAACTAGAAATGATATCTTTATAATTTTCACGTGTCTGTCTAAGTACAATAATAATGATAGTGACAATCTTGGAAGAACATTAATCCATGTGATTGCATATAATTGCATATATTGAATGCTTCCACACCATTAATATTTGAACATCGCATCATTTTTAATTATCACTTTAACGAAAATACCAATATGCATGGACAACTGGTTAATCACTAATTAGTACTTACTAGTTACTACTAAATTATAAGAAGGGTTAACCAGTACTTAGCTTATTATTCTCTTTTTAAATTGATTATCATTATTCTTACTTTTTATTCATTCATTAAAGATTTAATATATCAAGTTATTACTATGTCTATATATATGTATATATTAAGTTCTCTAGGAGTAATAATAATTGAATTAATTTATATTTGCATTATTGCATTTCAGTCCATATATATATATATATATATATATATATATATATATATATATATATATATATATATATATATATATATATATATATATATAGAGGAATATTTTAATTTGTTTTTAGGAATATTAATTTCTTAACTTATATATTTAAGAAAAATTTCCTCGACCCACAAGTTTATGTATAACTCTTCGTTTGAAATAATTTTAATATATATTATTATATATATGTTATATGTAAGCAACTGATGATATATTATATTTATATATTCTCTAAATTTATTATTGTTGAAATTAAGTTGAATATAATTCAATTATAAAGTAAAGTAGTAGATGTATATTAATATTAATATTTAATTATATGTTGCTAGCTACTATATAAGTTGAACATAACCATTAAGTTATGGTAATAATAATGATCTCATAATTTATAATTCACTATTGAGCATTATATTAATTTTTCTCAATGCCTGATTAAGAGAAATATGAGATCCTTTCACTTAACCATATCTAGAAAAATGTTTATAATTGATAGCATGATGTTATTCTAACCGAAAATATATAGAAAAATGAAATTGGAGATATAATAATCATGGAGTCAAATCAACCATGAATATTATTATACATGCATGCACGTCATGTGACTTATAGTTTTTCTCCACCAATCACTTTCATTTTTCCCCCTCAAACTCAAAGTGCGTGCCTAATGACCAGTTCAACCAAAAAAATAATAATTCTATTTTACTTTTTTTTTTTCAAAAGAGAAACATACATTTGGTCACAAAATCTTTTCCTCCACATACATGTTATTAAAAACTGAATATTCAACTAAATACTAGTTAATATAATTGGCTATTAAATATTATACATTTAGAAGTTTCAAACTTACCCCACAAGTTGGTTAGGTCAACCTGCACAGCTTGTATTTTTTTTTTAAATTTCATCCATATTTTAATTTTTAATGCAAAGGTCCACACACGAGAAGAAGAAGAAGAAATATCATATACGAAAATGGTGTGCTCTCCAAGAAAGAGATATATCAGCAATAATTCGGCATCATATTCATATATCATGTATATAATTAATGATAAAAACAATTAAATTAAAATGCGTAGCAAAAGAGTCAATTGTTTCCTTTGTCCCCACGACATGAAAATACAGTAAAATAATAAAAGCGACTAATGCTGAATTTTATTAGCGTAGTAGTGGTTCGTAAAGTAATAATATAAAATAGAAAATATTCTTAATTCACTACCAAAAAAAATTTTTAAAATTTTAATAAAAAATATTTAATGACAATAACATAATAGTCATTTTATATCTTATTTAATTTATATTTTTATAATAATTATATACTTTCTATTATTATTAAATAATCTTTATTTATAATAATTTTATAACTACTATTAAAATTTTGTAGCAACAAAACATAAGATAAATATATTAGTGACTATTTTTATTACCATTAAAGTAAAATAAATAATTGCTAAAAATAATAGAAAAGATCATCATTTTTTTTTTGTTTTTTACAATATGTCGATATCTGTCAACCTGGTATACTAAAGACTAATTTGCTGCAATAAGAGTTTGTCGTTGATTAATAAGTTGTTGCATGCATAAAGTAGAATTCAAACTTGATCTTTTCTTAAATGAACTAATAAACTAACCATTAAATCAATCCAACTTGGTTGAAAAGATTATGATTATTTTGGCAAATATTGCTGACCTTTGGTATAAGAAATATGGATTCTTAGAATGTGGTTTTTTTTTTATATACTTTTTGGTCATGTAGAATGTGGTTATCAGTTTTCACTTTCCAAGTTCAAGGAAGAATAAGACTGGGCCTAAAAGCTTGAGCCCAATAGGAATAAAAAAGGAGCTTTGTGCTGCTAATCTGCTATATGATGTATTTTTCCTTATGAGTTATGCCACCCACTAAATGAAATTGTAGGAAAAAATGAAAAAGTTTGTCAAAAATTGAGAAAAGTACGTTTTTACCCACAATAGTTAAAAAGGTTGATAAATCTATTTACGAGAAAAATAAAATAAAATAAAGTTTGTATATATAAAAGATAGATTTAGGTTAATAAAATTATCTAAGTCTTAAAAAAGTATAATTTATTTTTAAATTATCTTCTTTTAATCTAACTGAATTCTAAATTTCTAATCCTAAAGATTAGTAGATTATTGTTATTTTGAATAGTTTTGTTAACATCTTAATCAAAGATTAGTCAAGGTGATAATTCCATCAATTCCTTAGAGTTATTGTGTTAAAATTCTCTAAGAAGATTTTATGAGATTTATAACTGTATCCCATTAAGCATTTTTATCAAAAGGTTTATTTTTAATTAAAAGGTTTAAGAATAAATTGGTAAAAAAAATGCAAAAGATTGAGACCTATAAGCGCAATCTTAAAAAATAAAAAAGACAAAAAACTTCGTAAAAGATTTAAAACATCAATAAAAATATTCAATTATTAAATAATTTTGTTTCTGTTAACAAAAAAGACGAATGTGATACCATATAAAATTGTCATATAAATATTCATGCTAAATCTTAAATAATACATAATTTTGTTGAAAAATCTAACACACATTGTCTTTAATATTAAATCCAAAATTAAATACTTTATAAATATTTAAAAAACATAAGGAATACTTAAAAAATGCACCATTAGACTCTCATTGATCCTCTTAAAAAATACACCACTAGACTCTCATTGATCCTCTTAACACGATGAAAAATTAAAGAATTGATGTATTTTTTTAGAGGAAGACTAATATTAAAAAAAGAGAACATATAACTCCTACAATATCAACACTTATAAATAATTCTTGCACTTTAATAAATTACGAAAAAAAATGAGATACAACATTCCAAAATTCAAAGAATTTCATCGAAAAATGAGTTAGACCTTCAACTGTTATAATAAATTTGTAACCCCTCCAAAATTTTGTTTCAAGCTCCGCCGATAGATCAAAGTTCATCCAACTAAACTCATCAAATCCAAAAGTCTTAAGTTCCTCCAATAAAATCTGAAGCTCCTTACATGCATCATCATTCATATCCTTCACACTGTGACTCTTAAGAAAATGCGAAACTCTATACAAAGCATCCATCGACCATTCAATATACTTTTGACTTCTCTTACTCTTCTCAAGATGTTTGATACCATCACGCCATGTTACAAATAGTTGCTTAAATAGCTCCTCCAATTGTGGAACAGAAAATTTTTCTGTTTTGCATAAATTCTTGAAATCCGTTATTGAACGATAAATGTCAAATGAATAATACTTGATCCTCAGCTTAGGCAAAGTGGGATAATTACTGGACAGGTTATAAAAAACCTCGGCAACAACAATGCAAGTATCATTCACAACATACCCTTTGCTAGGGTCACAAAATTCATCTAATCCTATTTCGAATTTGTACTCCAGAATTGAACTCCCTGGCAAAATCATATACAAAATTATTGAAGTTCCATGATAATTAAATTCATAAAAACATACAATTGTTGTTAATATATATATATATATATATATATATATATATATATATATATATATATATGATAATTTTGTAAATTGAACTCATAAGCAATAATTAGGGAAGAAAAGGAACAAAATATATCTTTAGGATCAATTTAGTCTTTAAAAAATTAGACGTTTTAAATTAATTTCCAGAAAATTCAAAAGTGAATTGGAATCTTCATTATATATATGATTAGAGGAGCCATCAAAATGAATTGCGATTCGCGAGTCGCTTCAAATCGTTCGAAAAAATAGATGAATCAAACCACTAAAGTTAGGACTTGTTAGGAAGTAGAAAATATATATATATATTTTTTTATCAAAGTATATGAATGCATAATAAATTTTTTATTCGTATGTATATCAAATAAAAAAAATTGTTAAAATTATATAATAATTTTTTAAGCAAAAAATTATAAAAAGAAAGTCAAGGGAATTAATATGTTTAACTCGTTAATTCAAATGAGTTGAGTTGGATGGACATTTTACATTTAAAATACAGATCAATCCGTTTTTTTTAGCAATGCAAGGGGATCAATAATTTTTGTCATTGGTAGCCATCAAATAGCCATCAATGATTATTTAATGGTATGAGATTAGTGTAAGATTTCATCCAATGGCTCATCTTTCTCTGTTGATTACATGCTGACCAAAATTTAATAAAATTGCTGGCCTCTCAGACTTTTCTTTTTTTTTATTTATATTTTTGCTCATCACTCATACTGAGTTGACTCGAACCTTACCTATTCACTCGTTTAACAACTTTAGATATAACATATGACAAAATAATTAAGTCTATTTTTAAATAATCAATATAACCTCTCATGATGAATTTAGTTATTAATAATTAAGCCAAACGACACTGCATAAAAAAATATATAATACTAAGAAGATAAAACACACAATTATTTTATTTAATTTAATATATATAATTTTATATATGTAACGTTTATAATGATAAAAGCTTCCAAATCCATAGTATGGAAAATAAGTACGTACCACGTGTTTTGTTCATGTTGTCAAATTGATTAAGTACATAAATTGTAGATGAAAGTATCAAGAAGTAACAAGGATATTTCCCACGACACATTTGAATGGTCAAGCATTCTTTTTGATACCACCTTTCTCGCTGCATAACAATTCGCCTAAAACGGAATCCAAAGAAAACATGGGTTAAAACCACACATCAAAGTTAGTATATTATTGCATGATATAAAAGAGTTGATTCAATTGCAAGTATACCCTGAGTAAAGGCCAACTGAGAATTCATTGGAGGAAAGCTTCAGATCCTTGCATCCATTCCATTTAGAGAAATTTTTAATGGTCCATGTGTACGTCACTTTCTCACCAATGCAATTTTTTGTTTCAACCGTTCCTTCTTCATCAATCTTAATTTCTGTGGTTCAAAGTGCATGAGGAGTGCTAGCAAGGATACAGTTTAATTTATTTTTAATGTATATTTTGTATTTCAATATGTATTCTATACAGATAACACGTAATTAATTTAGTAATTAACAACATAATTTTAAAATATTACATAAAAGTTTTAAGAAATTTTCACTTTCTTCATCTCAATTTAACATTTGTGAAAATGAAGCTTGCTTACATTGCCTTATCATCCAACAACAAAAGCAGCAATATTTTAGGTAAAAACTTAGGCTGAAGTCGGTGAAGTCGACTTCAGGTGAAATTAATATCTGTTAGATAAAAATTTAGTCAAATTAATCAAATCATCTAACGACTCTCAAATATCAACTTCATGTGAAATTAATTGCTCGTTGAGTTTTCACCATTTTAAAAACGAAAAATCAGAAAACTAGTGACGTATTTATTGCTTGCCTTCCGGTTGGCAGCACGTTATAAGGCCTTTGACAACGCTCTCTATTATTCCTCCATTTGCTGCCATTCTCTGAGCATCATGAAAACTCATTCGTTAAATAATTTGATATGTTTGACTAAATTATTATTTAACGATTTCTAACGTTGAATTTGACGTAAAGAAAAAATATCATCATGAAATTATGTCTTTACCGATTCCTCCATTTTAGCTGCATGAAGATCAACCTCCATATGGGTTCTCATAGACAATGCATCTAGAACATGAAGCTCCAACCAAGTCAAATCATCAAATCCAAAAGTCTTAAGTTCCTCCCATAGATTCTGAAGCTCATTACATGCATCATCATTCATATTCTCCACACTCGTGGTGTCAAGAAAATGCAAAACTCTTCCCAAAGCAGTGAACGACCATTCAATAAACTTCTTAGTTCTATTCCTCTTCTTCTGATTTTCAATAAGAATAGGGTGATATGAACACGCTTCCTCCAATAGTTGAACAAATCTTTTCTCTACTTTGCATAGATCCCTGAAATCCACTAACTCAAAAGAAGACATGATACCCTTCATAATCAAGTGACTGTGATCAGTACCATGCTTCTTGACTGAAGCCTCAGCAATAATAGTGCAAGTATCATCCATAAGATACCCATTTTCATGAAAGTTAAATAAAGTCAAGAATTGCCGGCGATCAAAGGAAGGAAGTTTTTCGCGGTTGTATTTTCCATACCCATAATTCCCTGCCAAAAGTGAAGTCATATGATAATTAAAATGATAAAGAAAAGTATAGGGTACCAACATATCATCTGCCAACTTCTGCCAATTCTTATTTATATTTGTGTTTTATGGAAGTGTGTTCATAGATGTGTCTAATAATTAATATATTTTAAATACATATATAAAGAGACACATCCAGAAAATATATCTATAAAGACATTTCTATTAAACACAGTTATAAAAAATATATTTTTATTAGACACATCCACGAACACACTTTCATAAAACACAATTATAAATAAGAGTTGGCAGAAGTTGGCAGATATGCTATTGGTAACATAACGGAGCCGAAATGATAAAGTTCTTACAATGTCTATAACAAAAAACAATGGATTAAACAATCTAAATTTATCTTATTTAATATTTATATATTATAGGATAATTTTTTTATTAATATCTTTTTGTTATTAAACATTTTTATTATATATATATAATTTAGGGTTGTTCATATTTCATAATATGATTCATTTACTGAAAATTAAGGACTAAGTCAAAAAATCAGCTGATGAATTATTTATATGATTATAAAATAAAAAATAAAAATATTAATTAAGGATTTATTATTGAAGTATATATTTTATAATTGATTTTTCTGTATAAATAAAATGGTTAGATATTTATATATTTCTCAATTCTTATTATTACGTGTTACAAAATATATATACATAAATATAAGAATCTTCTTCTATTTTATTAAATTCTTATGTTATTTTTATTTGTTATCTCATTTTTTTTTTAGAAAAAAATTATTATATTTATTTTTTTTTAAATTAGTTATACTTATTTTTTTCTAATAAAATCATCTAGAGATTCTGATTTTTTTTTATCTTATTTTAAAATTAAAATCAGTTTAATAATTAGTATAAATAAGTAGTATTGTTCTTTCATATAATAAAACAACAACATACAATAAATAAGTAACATTATTCTTCTATATGATAAAACAACAATATATAAAAAAATTTATTTATTTTTATTCTTTCACAATTTTATTATTTTTAAAAATAATTAATAAATATTAAAAAATATATTTTATATTATAGTATTAAAAATTACAATATAAATGTTTTCAATTTGATATTATTGAGAGTGTACATAGAAAGTACCAATACGATGGGAGTCCAAGCTTTGCTGGTGATGATTAAGTATAGTAATTTGGAAGTTAGTAGGATTAGTGTAGCAACCACCAGATAAACTATGACTGTCCCCAACACACAGGTACATTGTTAAGCGTTTTGTCATGTACCCTTGTCCTCGTGGATACAGAAGAATTCGCCTAAAATCAAATCAAACAGATTATCCAAACATATAGACATACATATAAGCTACAAATATTTAAGTTTTTTGTTCCAGTGGTTAATTGAATATATATCAAAAACAGAAATATTAGAGAATCAGTAAAAATTATTATTTTTGACAAAATATTATTTAAAAGTGTGGACTACTAAAAATATATTTTTAGATGGTTAGACTAAAAGAATTGAATTAATGATCGAATATTTGTGTAGTTTAAGATAATGTATTTTATATTTTAATATATATTCTATATTAATAACTGATTTTAATATACATTCGTATAATAAAATATATATGATTGAAATCAATGACTAAAACCACTAAAACATCATAATTTCTGAAATATTTAAAACGCTTCTCATAGATATGTATAAGTATACCATGGAGTGTTGTCAACCAAGAATGTCTGGGAGTACAACTTTTCGCAATTCAATTTTGAGAAGTTGATGATTGTCCAAGTGAACGTCACACGTTCCCTCATAGTTCTTTCGATCCTTCCTTCTTTGTCATCAACATACTCCGGTAACTCCATCTTCTCTGTGGTTGAAATTAGTTAGCATAAGGGAATGTTAATAAAAAAGAGAAGAAAACATTGCAATTTTTTTTTTTTTTTTGCATTACTTGCCTTCCATTTCGAGGTTGGCACTGTATTGTTTGAAGCACTATATATATATATAACTATTCTGGTGGCTGATGTGGAATATCGTCTCCTCAAATCTCTCCCGTTGATTTTCTCAAACCTCCTTTGTTTAACAATTTCCAGTGGACTAAGCCAAAGTAGTGAACACTACTAACCACATGCCTGGAATAAATATTTTTGGCAACCATTCTGATAAAATACATAAAATATTTTTTTTAAAGTTGTTTACGTGTCAGGTTGTTAATAAATATATTTATTAAATCAATTAATAATTTATTTTTTAAAAAATTAAAATAAAATTGGTTTATTATATTAACAACAATAAATTCAATTGTTCATATTATAATTATCAGATCCGATTCGATTCAATTTATTTATATAATCTGAATCGAATCATGTTTAAATTCTTTAGAAAAAGATAAATATATCCCTAATTTTTTATTTTGTAGACATTTAAATTCCTAAAAATTAAAAAATACAATTAGATTTCGGACAAAAAAATATCCTACCCCTAAGTCCTAGTCCAACCTCTCACTAATCTCTCAATCTGACAAAAAAAAAAAAAAAATCCTAGCACTCAAAGTCTCCTTAGCTTCCTCTTCCTTTCTTCATTAAAGCTCGAGCTCTCTCATCTCTTACTCGCTAGCTCTCGCAATCTCAAGCTCTCTCCCTCTCTCGTCTCTAGTCTCGCACTCAAAGTCGTCATCGCTCTCTGCATCGCCAGTGGTCATCATCTCACACGTAGTCTCATTCGCACACCTTCCCTAAGCTCGTTGTCGCCGATGACAGAAGCAGGTCTCGGGATTGATCGTTGTTGTCGCTCCATGTCTCCTCACTGTCTCGCACTCAATCGCACGCCTTTTTGCGCTCGTCGTCGCCGGCGGTAGAAGCAGCCATTCCCGAGGCTGGTCGTCATTTTCGTCTTCTTGCTTTGAGTCTCGCCGTCAGCTCCCTTCGTGCAACCAGAAGCTGGTCCTCAATTTGGTGAGTTCCAATAAATTTTTCTGTTCTTTCTTTTTCAGTTTTGTTGTTGTAATTCATCTTTGTTGTTGCAATTTGTTGCTGAAAATATTAATGATGTAGTTTTTTTTTGTTTTGCTGAAAATTATCATTAACATGAATTTGTTACTAATTATCACCACTGAATCTTGAATAATTTGTTGTTAAAATTATCACTGAACTAGTTTCTTTGTTGCTTAAAATCATCACTAAGATGAATTTTTTTACTAATTATCATTAGTGAACCTTGAATTTGTTGTTATCTTGCTCAAATAATTACTTAACTAAATATTTTTGTTGTTGAAAATTATCACTGAGTTGAATTTGTTAATAACTGAACTTTAAATTTATTGTTGTCTTGCTGAATAATCACTTGTATATGAAAATGAATATTAAAAGGAGATCTCTGCTATATATTATTATTATTTCTCCTTTTTTTTGAAGATTTATTGTTTAATATCATGCTTAATTATGCTTAGAGCAGGACCGATTTGCATTATTGTTCATTTTTTTCTATGATTTACTATTTGTGATATGTCTTTGGTTACTACAAACATTAGCTAAATAGATATGATTCATTGGTTAAAATATTTGAGATTAGTTAGTACTTGAATTTCTAAAGAGATTTGAACTATGGATGTAATTGAGTTTGAGAAAAAATTGTTTACAGCAAGTGATCCTAAGGTATAATGATTGAATATATTTTTAATGATTTAGCGGCAATTGGCTAATTACGTTGACTATATTGCCTCTTTTTAATTCTTATATTATAATCTTTATGGTGGTTTAAAAATTATGATGGATGATGTTTTTTCTGGGTTTGATCAGGTTATGATGAAAAAAATGAGGTTTGATCAAATTTAAAAATAGAGGAATGTTAGGGAGTCAGTAGAATTTGTGATATATAACTATCAATTAGCCATAATAAACATTTTTAATGGTATGAGATGATATCTAACGGTGTAGGATTACTCATTTTTCTTTTGATGGTTAAGTGCTGGCCAAATTTTAATAAAAGTGGCGGTCCCTAAACTTTTCCTTAAAGATAAATATCAACAGTCAACAGGATCGGATCATCTTGGTAACATTATCGTTCTTTGACATGAATTTTTTTCGTTGAATTAATGTTCTGATGAACATTTTACTTAAACTTACTTGACTTGAGTCTTGAGGTGTGTAAGCTGAAGATGAGATCAGATACTTTAAATTTTTTGTATATGTTTCTCTAATCTGGGTCTTTCTCTTTTTATACAAAAAGGAAAAAAGAAAGTTTATCAAAAATTTTACTGTATCAACCTCTTCTTTGATTGTGTTAGCTTATGTAAAAATACACCTCTTATTTTAAGAAATCTTAACCCCTCTTTTATTCTTAGCTTCTATACTTTGTATGATTTAGTAGAGTCTAATTACTTGTAACCAAATGCAATTATAAGATCATTGTAAACGATTAAGCCATCTTAATCATCAGCTACATAAAATCTTCTGGGTTAGTGTGATAAGCAACAAATAATTGATCAATAAACGCCACATATTCATAAATTTGAATTTATCGGCTAACTTTGTCAATGGAATTCTGTTATATTAGCTTTATATGGTCAATGTTTTTTTCTTAAAATTTAATTGTAACAACATTTTCATCTGTTGGCCTATAATGGACTCAAGTCTTTATGTTAAATGTGTAAGTAACTTAAAGGAAGTAAAAATTATAGTTTTGTCATCAGTTATGCTTAAGTCCGTGATAGTTGAAATTTAGTGACACCCTAAGTTAATGACGCTTAATAATCTTGACGTAATTAGATGTTGAATCTTTTGTTCAATAGCACATGGTAGGGTAAAGTTGCTAATTAGCCAAGGTCGCAAAATTGCTTCAAGATAATTAAGAAAGGAAATCGTTAGTATTTCAGTTTTTAAAATAATAGATTTTTTTATTATATTATCTTTTTTTAAAAAATATTATAATCATGAATGAACAATATAATTTAGTTGTGATGGTTTTAATGTATTAAAATTATTCAGTTAGCCACAGTTAAGGTAAAACAAATACTACCATTTATTTAAGCATGTTGATAATGAACTAAATTTAGAAAATAATATACTCGCACATACATATATAAAGTTGTATGCTAAGTTGCTAACTCTTTTATAAAAATATTTTCTATAAAAAATTTTAACTAACTTTTATAAAATAATTGCTTAATATTTTTAAAATTAGAAAATAAATTATTATTAATAATATAATAATTTGATTTTTTAATTTAAAAATAAATAATTTGTAAAATTATAATATAATTTATATAATTTAAAAAAGATATAATTAGTAATAAATGAGAATATTATCTTTCTCCTAATAATATAATCATATGAAGCTCCTTACATGCATCATCATTCATATCCTTCACACTATTACTCTTAAAAAAATGCAAAACTCTTCCCAAAGCTATGAACGACCATTCAATGTACTCTTGAGTCTCGACTTCTCTTACTCTTCTCATGATATTTGATACCATAACGGTAGTTAAAAATAGTTCCTCCAATTGTTGAACAAAATACTTTTGAATTTGCATAAATTCTTGAAATCCTCCTTAGTATCCAAAACCTCGGCAACAACAATGCAAGTATCATTCACAATCAACAAACCCTTTGCTAGCTAGGGTCATAAAATTTATCTAATTCTATACCGAATTGCACTTCATAGTTGGAAGAACTTCAGGGCAGTATTCATAGGAACTCCCTGGCAAAATCATATACAAAATTATTGAAGTTCTATGATAGTTAAATTCATAAAAACATTTTATTATATATTATATTGGGCAAAAAACATATATAAGTCAAGGGTAGCCAGAAATTACGTGAATCCGCCAAGTTAAAAATTGCTTCATCAATCAACCAAAGCACTTCTCTATACAATTCAAACCAGCTTAGTTCGAATTTCATTTATATATAATTCGAACCGAATCAGCTCGAATTACTTGGCAACATTCACACTAATTCGAACCAGGTTGGTTCGAACTTAAAACATACATAATTCGAACTAGATGAGTTCGAATTATATAGGTGGAAGCTAACCAAAGTAATTCGAACCAAGTAGGTTCGAATTACTAATAACTAATTCGAACCAGGCTGGTTCGAATTAGTTAGAACCAGACCTGTACATATATGGTGTGAACGTGAGTATCTCTCATTAGAGGGATAAGATGGCTAGTGAAGAGAGTTTCATAGTGTTGGTTCACCACAGAGGATCCATTAAGAGGAAAACTCGTTCTGGTGTGAAATTCACTGATAAGGATCCTCTGTGTATGATCGTCAGGCCTACGACTAGGTATGAGGACCTTGTTAGCTCTGTATTGCTGAAACTTGGTCTCGAAGATGTGAAACGGGTTAAGAAGTTTTTCTATCGCATTCCAATCACGGTGCTCCAGGAAACCGTTAAGTATGATTGTTTCACGATCGGGAGTGATGAGGACTTGTAGGTCATATTTCATTGTCGCCGGCAGTTTCTAGAGGTGAGGACACCAGAACTGTTGGCAAAGTTGGTTGACGTGGTATCCAACTCGGGGGGTTCGAACCGGAATACCACCACTTTAGCCACGGTAGCCGGTTTTAGCTCCAGACCTGCCGTTGCTTCTTCCTCTGTCCCTGCGTACGAGCCACCCGTCCAACCTGTTGCCTCCCCTTCGTTCGCTTTTGATCTCAACGGCAGTGTAGGCGACGAGGTCGGAACAGGGGAATTTCCACGAATCTCTTTACAGTGTGCTACACCGGCTGGGGTTGGAAATGGATTTTTGGATGATCCAGAGGACGATGATGTCGAGTCGGATATGATTGTTGATGACAGTGGCGATGA
Source organism: Arachis hypogaea (assembly GCF_003086295.3). Lineage (NCBI taxonomy): Eukaryota > Viridiplantae > Streptophyta > Magnoliopsida > Fabales > Fabaceae > Arachis > Arachis hypogaea. The sequence continues at coordinate 99,156,837 of NC_092037.1, read as the reverse complement.
TGTCGGAGCAAGTGAGCCTGCTGGGGCGGGCGGTGGTTCTAGCTCTGGCACACAGCAGTACCCTCCACATTTTTCTTCTTTGGACTTAGATGCCATGAGGCAGGAGGGGGTTCCTGGGCAGCCGGCTGGATTTGGCGCTAGAGATGGTGAAGGGTCTGCAGGTCTGATAGAATTTCAGGTTGGTCTGCAATTTCAGGATAAAGATGAGGCCCTGTTAAGTGTGAAGACTTACAGCATCCGTCGAGGGGTACAGTACAAGGTCGTGGAGTCTGACTATCGCCGATATGTGGGCAAGTGTTCTGAGTTCGGGAATGGGTGCACATGGTTGATTTGCCTGAGTCTCCGACAGCGCAAGGGCCTTTGGGAAGTCAAAACGCTACAACGGACCGCATACGTGTCTCGCCACCTCCATCTCTAGCGACCACAGGACTTTGGATTACCATGTGATATCGGCATTCATTATGCCAATGGTTAGGGCTGATGTATCCGTCAGCATCAAGGTGCTCCTAAATGCCACCGCCGCACACTTTGGGTTTAGGCCGACGTATAGGAGGGTCTGGTTAGCCAAGCAGAAGGCTGTTGCCCTCATTTATGGTGACTGGGATGAGCGTACAACGAGCTCCCAAGGCGGGTGTTAGGAGTCCAGTTGACGATGCCTGGTACTGTTGCAGTCCTTAAGACGAGTCCTGTTCGTATCGGTGCACAGCTGGACGAGTCTCAAGCTTATTTTCACAGACTATTCTGGACGTTTTCACTATGTATCGAGGCATTCCATCATTGCAAGCCCCTAGTTAGTATTGACGGCACCCATCTCTATGGCAAGTATGAGAAAACGTTGCTTGTCGCGATTGCACAGGACGGGAACTCCAACATACTCCCTGTGGCATTCGCATTAGTCGAGGGTGAGAATGCTGAGTCGTGGGCCTTCTTTCTCTCCTACCTGCGTGAGCATGTGACACTGCAGCCGGGTCTGCTGGTTATATCGGATAGGCATAACGGCATCAAGGCCGCGCTTGAGGCTCCTAACAGAGGATGGTTACCTCCGTCTGTATACCGGATATTCTGCATTCGACATGTAGCGGCAAATTTTGCCCTAGCCTTCAAGGGCAAAGACGCAAGGAGGCTACTTATGAATGCGGTGTACGCTAAGACCGAGGTCGAGTTCCATTACTGGTTTGATATTCTGAGGTCTAATGACCCGGCGATGTGTGACTGGGCGAACCGGATTGAGTATTCATTGTGGACACAGCATTGTGATGAGGGGCGTAGATTTGGACACATGACGACGAATATCTCTGAGTGTGTGAACTCAATCCTCAAGGGTGTCAGAAACCTTCCTGTGTGCTCGCTAGTGAAGGCAACATACGGAAGGTTGGCCGAATTATTTGTTCGCAAAGGGAGAGAGGCTGAGGCACAGCAGGGAACCGGACAACAATTTAGTCAGCACTTGGTGAAGTGTATTGATAAACGAAATTTAGCATGCCGATTTAGAATTCAAAGATGAATATGATCGTGAGTATAGTCTAATCGACACTTAAATTTCATACCAAACAATCCTACAATCTATATCCGAGAGTACTAGTCTCCCGAGTCGTCCTCCCTTGGAATTGCCAAAATGTGCATCTTATTGATTAGAAAGCTTTGTTGGGATTCTTTGAAGGTTTTAGCAAAGTAGTAAGAAAAAAATTATCAATCATTAAAAGACTTGGCTTAGGATTGGCATTAGAATTTCTATCCTTATAGTTCTTTCAACGATGACAACAATTAGGCTATGCCTCATTTAGTTATCCCCTAGGTGTAGAGGAAAGTCAAATGAAAATAATCAACTTGAGTCACAAGTCCTAGCTTCACCTCATAGGAATCTAGCTTTAGTGCACTCCAAGTCAATTAGCAATCCCTAATTCCAAATCAACAATTGACACAACTATTCAACTTCTTCTAATGGTCCAATCCTATGCCAAGTGAGAAATTTCTACTCCATAACTAGTTGACATTTTATCAAACATTTGATGGACAAGAAAGAAAGTCATAGTAAAATGAGAAGAAAAGTAGAATTAAAGGTATTGCAACACAAGGAACTAACAACAAGCATCAAAGAGCAACAATGAGGATCAACTTCTCAAAGTATTGATGAAATTCAAAAACACAAAGTTGAATTCTAGATCTAAGAGAATTTAGCAATTACAACTACTACTTGAAATTGGATAAGTAAATCTATGACATGAGCAAAGTAAAGTGAGAATTGCAATGGATCTCACCAAAAAGTGAGTGAAAGTTCAGAAATTAGATGAAGAAGAACCCTAGTGAGAGCTTGAGATCTCTCTCTCCTCCCTCAAGAGTGTAACTAACTACCCCCCCCCCCCCCCCCCAAAATATCTCTAATCTAGAAAATGAACTAAGTGTCTTTGACCCTTGCTCCTCTGGTCTTCTTAAGCTTTTCCGCCAAGGCATTCCCCAAAAATGGGATCTCCAACCAACTCCACGCCTAAGTCACGTGACTTCTAAAAAATCACATTCGAACATCGGCGCGCATGCGCAAGGTACGCGTGCGCGCCACAGATGCATTTTGGAATGTACGCGGAGGCGTGACGTACGCGTGCGCGCCCAAAAAGATCATGGCTTAGCCGCTACGTAACCCGACTCGTGGCTCGACTCTTGGCTTCGGCTTCTAGTTGTTCTACCCACGCGGACAGGTCAAGTGCGCGCACGCGCCCATGCTGAGATTTCCAAGGCTTAATTCTCTTGCTCCCTTCCTTTGCTCCCATCCTCCTTCTCTCTTCCGGTCCATCCCTGCCCTATATTCTGGAACCACTTAACACACGGGTCACGGCATCGAATGGCATCAAGAGAAGATTAGAAATGTATCTATTTTAGTGCAAAATAAGTATGTTTTCATCCATGGGGAAAAACTAGGAAAGGAATGCAAATTCTTATATTTTCATACAGAAAGTGTGTGGAATCATTGATAAAACCCCTGAAATCGGCACAAGATAAACCCTCAAAATGGGGTTTGTCATGTATAGAGGCCAACTTGAAGACGGCTCGGTGCTTCACGGTGACTTTGTATGACAGGGATAACTCCGAGTTCACCGTCGCAGAGACAACTCCTACTGGTTCTTTCTCACTGGGTAGCTACAGAGTCTCGCTTGCATATCAGACATGTGACTGCAGATACTTCCAGGCACTTCATTTCCCGTGTCCCCACGCACTGGCATGCTGTGCCTATTCACGGCTTACATGGGAGCCTTACGTCCACCAGGTGTGTATCGTCTTAGTTCGGTCTTCAGTGTGTATCGGATGGGTTTCACATCTCCCATTCCAGAGGGTTTCTGGCCACCATATGATGGGCCGACTGTCATCCCAGACCCGAATAAAAGGCGTGCGAGAGAGGGTCGTCCGAGGTCCACTCGGATACGGACCAATATGGACGAGGCAAACCCGAACCGGCCAAAGAGATGTGGGCTTTGTCGGCAGCCCAGCCACACACGTCGGAGTTACCCACAGCTCCGAGGAGCAGAGCACACACGGGGACATGATTAGGTGTATTGCTAGCTTTGGTACTTTTGTTATTTCAATTTCGCGTTTAGATTCCAGTATTATCGGTTTTCTTATTTGTAGTTGGTAAGTGATAACATTTGTTAATGTTAGTGCGATGTACTGTGAATGGGATCATTATTGATGAATATGTTTTGTTTCCAGAGTTTTAAATGAAATGTATGTTGAATGCACACCGGAATAACAAACTCTACGAGTTAAATTAAGACATGACGTAGAAACTATGCTAGTAACAGAAATTAGTGTTTTGAACGAATTGTGAGTATTTCGAACCAACCTGGTTCGAATTACTATTTGATGCAATTTGAGAGTAATTCGAACCAAGTCGGTTCGAATTACTTGGGGAGTGGTTCACGTGTGTAATTCGAACCAAGCTAGTTCGAATTATGCAATTTGTAGTTTGAATCAAGTTGGTTCGATTTATATGTTAACGTAGTTCGAACCAAACTAGTTCGAATTACATAGTAATGTGCTTTGGCTGATTCGTGAAGCAATTTTCAGTTTGGCTGATTCAGGTAATTTTTTTGCTCCCTTAGCTTATTTCTGTTTTTTGCCCTATTAGATTCTCTAAATTTTAAATTTTTACTTTAGAGAATAAAGTGATATCTCACCTTTAAATGAGATTTTTTTATATTTTTTTTGTTCCACCTATAAAATAAATGGTGAGATATCACATTTTATCTTCTAAAATAAAATTTAAAATTTAGAAGATCCAAATCCATATATATATATATTGAACAAAGGAAACTCAACACAATAAAGTGGAGCAACAAGGATTCAAGCACAATAAAAACAAGACATAAAACACAGATAACAAGTATAATCCGTTGTCATCTCCAGCATTGCCATCAACAACCAAATGGATCAACTCCACACCATTCCCTATAACTCGAAAATGACATAATCTTTACACCTTCAACACTTGTCTCTGATCTCTGAAATACTCTGCTATTCCGCTCCAACCAAATGTTCTACATGACTGCAAAAAAGCCTATTAGCCATTTCTGGTGCTCCGACTTTCTGCCTGGTACTCCAGTCCAACTCTCGAAGAATTCTTTAACGGTCCCAGAATAATGGCCCATGCTCTATCAGCATACTTCAACCAAGCACACCACACCTGTCACGTAAACTCACAGGAAAAAAATAAATGATGTACAAATTATATATCCTTTTTACACAAAACACATATATTATCATTATGATTAATAATGCGCAGTCTACTCAGCCTCTCTTTCGTGTTGACCCTGCCTACTAAAACAAATCATGCAAATAGTTCAACTCTTGGAGGAACCAAGCCATGCCAAATCGAACTAGTGAAGCTGTAACTCATGATATCTTCTGAAAGAATCTCTTTCTGCAGCACCTGCACAAAAGAATTAGTAGAAAAAATACCTTTTTTGTCAAATTTCCATACAACTCAGTCCTCTCTATCACTCGATAATCGTACACCCGTAACCGGTCGTGAAGTTGGTTGAGTAACTCTAACTCCTATTAGAATAGTTCTCTCCTCCACTGGAAGTTCCATACCCACTCTACCACATCCCAAAAGCCACAGTCCCCTATTACGAAACCTTGTTGATTTGAAACAGAGAAGAGTCTCGGAAAACTATCTTTCAAAGAGCCACCTTGTAACCAAGCATCCTCCCAAAAACGAGTGCTCCTGCCGTTTTCCATCTCCATAGACAAACCACTGATCATCTTGTCTCTTACCTGTTGCTCCTTGATATTAAGCTGGCAGATATCTTTCCAAGGGCCCCTCTTGATGGCAAGGTCTGGCTTGACAACATTACAGTTGGGTCCAACTGATTACAAGAGCATAAAACCTTCTTCCACAGCGGACAGTCCTCCTTTGAGAAGCGCCACCACCACTTGAACAGAAGCGATGCATTTCTAATTAATTAGAGCATCTCCCACCTCCAAGCCACCTAGCTTTTTCAGAGCTTGAACTACCTCCCATTTCACCAGTGGTATACCATAATTCCCATCCTCTTTACTCCACATGAACCTTCTCTGAAGTCCAATTATCTTTTCTGCAACCGCTTTTGGCATCTTGTACAAGCTCAAGTAGTAAACCGGCAGACTATTGAGAACGGATTTTATTATTTCCTGTGGATAGAATAAGATTGTGTCATCTGCAAATTGGAGATGCGACAATTCTATATTGTCCCTTCCCACCAGCAATGAAAAAATTCGTCCATTCCTTACAGCCTCCCCCACCATCCTGTGCAGAACGTCAACGACAAGAACGAACAGAAAAGGAGATAGAGGGTCTCCTTGTCTGAGTCCTCTCTCCATCTTGAACGGCTTGGATGGTGACCCATTGATCAACACTGATATAGACGCTGTAGTCACACATTCCTTCACCCAAATTCTCCATCTAAGACCAAAGCCCATCTTCTACAGCACTATATCCACAAAGCTTCACCTCACTCTGTCGTAAATTTTCTGAAAGTCTAGCACTATAAGGAACAATTGGAAAAGAAAATGAACAAAACATACCTTTAGGTCAATTTAGTCTTTAAAAAATTGATTTTTAGAATATTCAAAAGTGAATTAAATAAAATCTTTATTATATGATTACAGTCTTCAACATGAACTGCAATTCGCGAGTCGATTCAAATTGCTCATAAAAATAGATGAATCGAACCACTAAAATTAGGACTTGTTTAGAAGTAGATTAATTTGACTTAATTTACAGCTCTATAGTAAATGAGTACGATATTAGCTATTTATTTTTTGTATATAAAATTTCTTTTGGTTCATATATAATGTTTTTTTAATTAATTAATTTTTTAAACTTTAAATAATTTATTATCAAAGTATATGAATGCATAACAATTTTTTTTATTCGTATGGATATCAAGTAAAAAGAATTGCTAAAATTATATAATAATTTTTAAACAAAAAATAAATTATAAAAAGAGAATCAAACGAATCAACTCGTTTAATTCGTTAATTCGAATGAGTCAAATTAAATTGATGTATTCCCGATATGTGAACATAAGACGTAACGTCAATTTCTCATGAAGTCAAACAGTTTCTTCACAGTCTTGGACCTCCTTTAATGTCAGAATCGGAATCCGGATGGATTTGGTGGCCCGCATCACTAAAAGCCTATAGCTCTCGAGAAGGTTATCGTTGGCTCCTGACAAAGAAAGTGAATTCGATCGAAAATAGCAACTGTGGGTGGATTTGGCGCCTTAATTTGCCAGAGAAGATAAAGATGATGATGTGGTTGGGTCTACAAAATGCGCTTCCGACAAATGCCTTCCGGTTTAAGCGTCATTTAACTGATTCGGACAGATGTTCGAGATGCAATGCAGATCTGGAAACAATGGAGCATTGTCTTAGGGATTGTGAGAAATCAAGATGCATTTGGCAAATGTTGGATCCTTTGCTTATTGATTCATTTGAAGATACTCTCTTGGAATTTTGGATTCGGAAGGTCATGCCGGGCAATGAGGCAATTGTAGGGGCCGGTCTTTGGTGAGTGTGGAGGCATCGTTGCAATAATATTTTCAATAATAGAGATCAGTGGTCAAACTATAAGGTTGTTGCTATGGCTCGGATTACTGCTAATGATTTAAGAAAGTCTGCCAGTACCAACCGTATAACTTTCAAGGATCGAAGGAGGTGGAAACCTCCAATAGGTGACACTTTTAAAGTTAATTGTGATGCGAGTCTGTTTTCTGATTGGAACATAGCAGGAATTGGTTGTGTTATTAGAGATTCTAATGGGCGTTGGATTTCGGGTTGTTCTAGTAGCTATCCTCCAGGGCCTATCGTCAGATGTGGCTTTTTGCTGTTTTAAGGGGTTTGATTTTAGCTTTAGATCATGGCTTGAGAGATATTGTGTGCGAAACAGATTCTCTTGACATTTTGCACATTTTAAAAAATCCGGCAAATGGGCTAAATTGTTATGTGGTTGATATTCTTCAGAAGATACAGGAGCTTCTATCAAGACCTTGGGTTGTGGATTTTGAATGGATTACCCGTGATGCTAACGCTGTGGCAGATTGGCTGGCGAGATATGCGGTCAAGACCAATCCAACTCATGTTATTTGGTCGGAACCTTGTGATGAGTTTCAGCATCTTATGCTTGTTGATTTAGGATAATCTCTTTTTTTTCTTTGTTTTTTTTTTTGTTTAGTCACAAAAAAAAATTGATGTATTCCCAACTTGTTTAAAATACGGATCAATTCGTTTTTTTAAATTTTAGCTCGCTGTTCACAGAAAATACCATTACCTATCATTGTAGTTCTAGCACTTTTTAATTTTAATATTAAAAAGATAATTATATTTTACATTGTTATTAAAAATGAATGTGTTTCACTCGGCCGTGGAGATTACATTCCAAAAAATCGAAAAGTTAATTCTCGTTCACATGAAATTAGAATATTAATTTTTTAAATTTTATAAATCTGACCCACAAATTTTTTAATTTTAATTTTAAATTTTTTTATTTATAAATCTGGCCCACTAATTTATTTTACTATAAAAATAAAAAATTAACCACTCATAAATCAAATCCTTCAATTTATACACTATAGAATTTGAACTTATCACTCCTGACCCTCAGATTTTAATTAAAATTTTGTCTAGTCTCAAATTTAAATCTCAGATTTAATTTTTACAATTAAAAAAAAATCACTTCCATATTAAATTGAAACATTCCGTCATCCATGACCAACGATGATACAACAATAATTTCCATTACTGAAAAAAAAATAATAATAAATAAATAAATAAATAATAATTTTTTTTAAATAGAGTTTCGACAAATTAGTCTTTATCATGTCGGATTAGGAGATAACAAAAAAAATTTCATTGCTGAAAGAAAAAAACAATCTAGTCCTAGACATACCTTTTTTGAAAAAAAAAAATAATAATAATAATAAATAAATTTGGTAAGCACAAGGAGCATATTCTAGAAGGTACTTAACCCGAGAGAGAAGAAGAAGAAGAAAGAGAAAGAAGGTGTAGTAAAGTCTAGAAGTGTCGCTCAACAAACAACATAAACACACTTTCTGTGTTCCTTCTTCTGTCATCAAAATCTACCTTACTCTTAATTCTTCTCAAACGTAGGGTTTTTGTCTCTCTCTAACAAAACCATGAGGTACTTTTTTCATTTCAATTTTATTTATTTACTTTTTATGTTCATATGTATGTTTAAAAGTGTTAATCCTCTGAACTTAGCATCTTAAGTTTGATTATGATTAGTGATTATGTTGAGTAATCATAGTTTTTGAAATGGAAACAGGACACATGTTAGTTAATGGTTTATACCACTGAAGTTTGCATTACTTTGTTCATTTTTTATTATATTGTAAAAGTTTTCTCTTATTATAACTCATTGGCAAGTTTAGGAAGTGTGATTTTCTATGAAGAGTGTGGGAAAATATGATTGTGGTTTTTCAATTACTAGCAGCTATACATGCCTTTTTTGCATTGTCAAGTTGCTGAACATTGATATTGATAATTTTGATTTTTGTTGATGTTAGTTAAATTTTAATCTTAATTTGTTGTGCTGCAATTTATGTTATTGGGATGAATAGCTTTTTTGGTAGTTCAATTTATAGTATACTATCTAGGTTTCTTGCATGCATTTTGGGAATTTTCATTTTTAGGGATCAAATTCTTCCATTTGCATCAGCATTCATGTAGTGAATCAGAAAGTTGAGTATTGTGATTGATACTGTAAAGGAATTTATACTTTTAGTAAATACAAATTAAATCCTTTTGATTTTTGTGTTCTGATCGTGTTTTTTACATCATTTGCTGTGTGCAGCCGTCATCCTGAGGTTAAGTGGGCTCAAAGGCTGGACAAGGTTTATATAACGGTTCAGTTGCCGGATTCGAAGAATGCGAAAGTGGACCTAACTCCAGATGGTACTTTCACCTTTTCGGCTACTGCTGGTGCCGAAGATCATCTGTATGACTTGATGTTGGATCTCTTTGACAAGGTTAATGTAGAGGTGAGACTCAAATTTTCCTATTTATAGATAGCAATGACATATCTATAAAATTTACCGTGTAAAATTCTTTTATGATAATCAGGTGTGACCATGTAGGTTAAAGTAGTTTTCTTTGAAATGGTTGATGTGGAAGTTGATTCTTCTTGTCTATGCATCATCATCTACTTAGATATTAGTTTAAGAAACTAAACTAAAGTATTGCATTATCTATGATGTGCTTGCACTTTAGGATGATGTTTGTTGTTGATGTAATCTCCATGGAGTACATGTAACATGTTTAAGTCTCTTTAATGTTTTTGAAATTTGTCTAAGAAATTTAGTGTTTTGTTAATTGCACTAGAACTATTTTTGTTTTTCAATGCATATTCTATTGGTTTCAGGAGAGCAAGATTAATGTAGGGGTGAGAGGCATATTCTGTGTGGTGGAGAAGGCAGAGAAAGGATGGTGGAAAAGGTTACTACGAGGAGAAGGAAAGCCTCCGCATTATGTGAAAGTAGATTGGGATAAATGGGTTGATGAAGATGAAGATGATGGTGGTATGGACATGCCTAAATCATGTTATTAGCAATTTTTGAAATTCTCTGTTTCATGGCTGCGGTTTTCTGACCGATTATCCTGTTTGTTTGCTTAGGTCTTGGTGATCTAGACTTGGGAGGGATGGATTTTTCGGTATGCAATGTGTTTGGATGAATTCATCTGTTTGGACACCCTTTCTTGTTTGATGTAATCTGTTCTAAATTTTAATTCTATTGAATGCTGCAGAAATTTGGTGGGATGGGCGATGATGCAATGGGTGATTTCGATGATGACGATGATGATGGTAAGTATGCTGCAAAATTAGCATTTGATATTTGGTGTGTGTGAAGAACTTATTATACATCATCATTTTAGAAATCATGGGTATGTGTGAACTTTACTCACTAGTATTAATCCCCTAGAGGGGAAGCCAATGAATCATGAAACTAACTTGAATTAACTGATTGAATTGCCAAATTCATCTGGGAAGAAAAGGTTTTGTTGGTTTTATAACTATGATGCATATGATACTATATTTGAGGCCAAAGTCAGTTGCCGTTTAGGATTTAAATTGGTGGATCTACCTTTTTTCATCGGCCGCAGAATATGATCAGTTTTAGTATCATTTAGGGAGTGTCCTAAATGAACCAACATGATCAATGGCTGTAGAAGGTGCATCGTAGCATTGTTCTCCCATTCTTAAGGCCTCAAGTATGGTACTTTAGGGTTTTCGTGCTTTAGGATTCGTTTATTTGGCCGACTGAAATATATTTGTTTGCCAATTATAATAGAGCAAGAAGTGTCGAAGCCCGGAGGACAGGAGACTAGTACTGAGAAAGAGGGAGCTTCCACGGCCGGAGATCAAGATGCTGCTGGGGAGGCTTCAACAGAGAAAAAAGAAGCTGCTCCAAGCACATAATACCCTTTCAGTTCAAGATCTTCAACACCTGATGATGCTTATAAGCATGCAGTAGATTATTTCAGTATTGTAGTGTGAATTGATAGTTCTTGAAGTAGAGACATCATATTACCCCTGTTTCTTGACCCTAAAACATTGGTGTCTTGGTGAGTAGTGAGTGCTATTGGCATAGTTAACGACTTAACATTCATTCTCTCTAGCTGAAGTAGGATATTGTACAAGTGAGACTTTTTTTTATTTCATGAAGGAATTTGGTATCAGAATATCTATATAATATTATTCATCATGCTGCCTATTAATTTTCATGGCAACTGTTGATGGAGCCGAGTGTGTTTATTATTTCTCTTTCCTAGTCAATGACCATATTGTTTATAAATGTTTTTAAGGCCGATATTAATTGGATTCTAGGATGTGAAAATTTTGAACATTTTCAACAGAAATAGGATTTGATATCTGCTTTATCATCTTACTCTTGATATTATGCTGATTTAATACTCAATAGAACATACCACAAGAAAAATTTTGTGGCTATTAAGAGTTAATATTCAATTTAACCCATAAAAATTGAGGTTGAATTCAAATTGATTTAAAATTATAATTGGTTTAATTTGAATAGTAAAACTTATAATAATAACTTTTGTTAGTTCCTAAATTAATTTTCATGAATAACATTTGATTTTGGACGTTAACTTATTAAGATTTAACTTATTAAGATTTAACTTTTCGTCTAAATTTTGTGATTGAATTGTACTAGACCTCTGATATTCTCACGAAAACAACCATATAGTCAAACTTCAGTTTACTCTATCGGACCTCAATCACATGGAATATGAGCAAAGAATTCAAATCACAATAAATTAATGCGAATTTTGATTACAAATTTCGGAGTTCAATTTGATTATATTGAAATTTTAAGAATCAAACTAAATTGTCCCTGAAATTATAAGGGTTAAATTGAGTATTAACTCAAAAATCATATCTGAATATTACCATGTTTCACTTTCATTCATCATTTTAATCCTCAAAATATTAGTTTTATAATGAAATAGTTTGTAAACGAGTGACTTTTATTAAGTACCATAAAATCAACTTTTGAGGTATTCTTTAACATGAAAAATGTGTAATTTATCTCCATTCAATGCCTCAAAAGTATGAGAGAAGTAGAACATCAATTCAAGAACTTAACCATACCATGCCTCAAAATCACTAGAACAAACAATTTAAGTTGGACCACCCAAACATTTAGTGTACAATGGGAAGGAACATTTCTAAGCATATGAATGATGGGGTGGATGTATTCTATTTCAACATTTAACATTATCACCATCATCACTTTGGTGAGTTCTTGTAATATCAGCATTTTCGCGACTCTAAATGCAAGAACAAAAAACACTGGAAACCTACAACCAAGAATGCAAGGGAATCACAAACAGCAATCTGTTGAGCAGGGATCCGATGCCTCTAAAACTAGCAATTGGACCATATGAAGTAGTTCCATGTAACAGTTGTATCAACCTCTACCTCTCCCTGCACCTGCGGAAGAAGAAGAAACATAAATTAATTAAGATAACAAGGACTACACCAAAATTTGTATTATAACTGATCCTAATATGATATCTGAAAGTTTCAGGAATTTTAGACATAGTTTAAGCTTTCAATCATAAGTTGTATTGAACCAAAATACACCATAATCATACATGCATTAACTTCACTCGATTATGACTTGATCGCTAAAAATCATGTTTTCCTTGACCATCCAGACAAGGGAAAGCAAGATTTGTAAGCATATATGTGGAAGTAGTATAAAGTAAACAGATAATACCACAGATCCCATGAACTCGTTCATGGGAAATTCGAGGGATAAAACTTAGATAATGAAAAGTTGCTACATGAAATGCAGAGAGTTTGGAATGATGTAAGGGATGATTTACCTCTGTTACCACCAGGCTTTCCACCTGGACCCCCCCTGCCTCGGCCTCCTCCTGGCCCTTTAGCTCCACCTTCGTCAAGGCCACGGCCCATTCCTTTTGCTGGCCGTCCACCAGGACCATCCTCTCTCCCCCTTCCCCTTCCACGTCCAACACCAGGCGGTTTGCGATCTGAAAAAGGTGATCACAATTAAGGAGTTTCCAGCATATTTTTCTTTAGAAGAAACCTAGAGGACTACATGAATAGCTTATTCAACTCATTCTATATGTGTAAATATAACTTGTTTAAACTTTGAAGTGATAATTATCTTTATTTCTTGTTTATTCCCCACTTTGATCACCCGTACGACTTAAATATCACTACAAAAAATGAGCTAGATGTGGAAAAAAAGGCTCACCTCCACGGCTCTTGGTTTCTTCCTGAACTTTGTCAATAACCTAAAACAACAGGCAATACAGCAACATCAGGGGATGAACATATGCATGAATCATGTCATCATGATCACGAATTCCAACATAACGTGAAAATCACTGCTACAAACCTCATCAGGAACTCGAAGATACTTGATTGTGTTTCCACGAATGTAGCATTCCGGCATTCGCCAAAATCTATCTCCGTCCTACATAACCAATTCCAATGACACATTATAAAAGATTTCAGAGCACACAACATATCACGATGAATACACAAGAACCAACAGCAAAAGAATAATACTTTAGAGGTACAAATGACTTCTCTTAGATGGATGTTCATCCATGTATCACAATTCACCAAATGCCCGTTATAAGTCTCTCCATTTTTCAGCTCCACCAACTGTTCCAACAGAAACATATAGTAAAAATCAAAATATAAAACATAAATAACTACTTCAGAACTCATATATACAATGATACATGATTTGCTGACACAAACGCTAACATGATAGTGTATCAAAATCAAACAGTATCTCTGCAATTTACACTGTATCACATGAATTAGGTAAACATAGAGCAAAGGCCTCGCAGACACTCACCATTGGGTGACCTTGGGCAGTCTTCAGAAGAGAAAGGGGCAGCTGAAAAAAAAAGGAGAAGAAAAGAAAGCAATCAGAAAACGAGAGGCAAAATAAATTAGTAGACCGCAGAATGCAACCCTAATAACAGTGACCCAATTGAGTTTTTCGGTGAAAGATTAGATTTTTAAGTACAAGTTATGATCTTGGGATGTGGGAATCAAAGAATGAGATCTGGGTTAATGGGTTTACGGAAAAGGGTTTATACCATAATAAAAATAAGAACTTTGGAAAACATAGTGAGAGAGTGTGAGAGAGAAAAGGGGAGAGTGAATTACCATGTCGTGAATCGACGGTGGTTGCGGTTTAAGGTTTGATTATGCAACAGAGAGCGCTTTGAAGGTTTTGAATATACGAGGAGCTGAACAAGCGAAGGAGGAGAGAGTTGGATGAAGCTGTTGAATTTGAGATGCTAAAAAGAAAGTTTTTTTTGGAACAGAGTTTCTGAGCATCAATTTGAAACTTCACCAAAAAAAAAAATCTGTCAATGCCGATTTGACTTTGGCAACCTTTTCTTTTTAGATAAAAAATAAAATATAAGATAAAGAATAATTTTAAATAAAATAGAATAAAATATTTGAGAATTCCATAATTTATGAAGTTTAGGACTAAAACAAACAAAAATCTCATAATTTATATAAGATTACAGCAAACCAATATTTTTAAGTCTTAATAAATTAATGAAAAGAATAACACGTATTATATATATATATATATATATATATATATATATATATATATATATATATATTATATTTTTTTCTTACATTTGTGAAGTTATAGTTCATGTAATCGACACAATTAAAAAAAATCAAAATTAGAATGATAAATTTTAATCTTACCTATTCATAGCATGAATTATTAAACTTATAAAGATTTAAAATCCAAGATTACAAACATGACAAGGATACATTATTATAATTTACTTTTCTAACTCAAATAAAATTATCCAATTTGATTTATTATGTTTTTTATATATGACATGATTATTTATAATTTTGATACTATTTCACTTATTTTTCTTTAAAAATATATTTGTTTGGATTCTGTAATATACTAATATGACATAAGTTTATTTAAAAAAATAAAATGACATTTAACAATGATTTTTATAAAAAATTATATGAATGCAAAGTTATTATTTGTAATTTCAGTAAGTGATCATGTGTGTACATATATATAAAGTCAATCTTCAAATCAAATCTTATTATCTTACGATTCAAAAAAAATTTATATATATTTTTTAGAAAAAGGCCAATAGATTATGAGTACACTAAAAAAACTAAAAAAAAAAGTATTTTAAAAGATTAGAAGGATTTAATTATTAAAAAAAATTAATATTAAAATTATTAAAAAAAATTACATTTTTATAATATTTAAGAAAAAAATCAAATCTTTTTATAAAAAAATAAATATATCTTTATTTATTTATTTATTTATTTTTTATAATTTTTGTGTTGATAAAGTTTATTTCTCTTAAAATTTTAGTAATTTTTATTAATTAATTGTTTATTTTTTATTTTTTTATCTTTACCCAATGAAAAAAGGACAAAAATTAGAAAAGTAAAAAATAAATAAATAAATAAATAAATAATAAAAATTATTAAAATTTTAGAAAAAATAAAAATTGTTAATATAAAAATTATAAAAATTAATTAAAGATATATTTGTCTCTTTATAAAAAGATTTGATCTTTTTTTTAAATATTATAAAAAAATTTGGTCGTTGTTAATAATTTTAATATTAAAGATTCTTTTTAATAATTAAATCTCCCTAACGGTCTTTTAGAGTAACATTTTCTAAATTAATCAACTAATTAATCCCAAGTGAAAATTCATACATATTTATTTAGCGTTGAGAATCAAATAATATATATTAAAGATTATAAAAAATAAAAAAATAGTTAAGAATATATTTATCTTCTTATAAAAGGATTTGGTTCTTCTTCTTAAATATTATAAAAAAAATTAGCTCTTCTTAATAATTTTGGTATTAAAAATCTTTTTTAATAATTAAATCTTTCTAACAGTCCTTTAGAATAATTTTTCCAAAAACTAATGCTAATATTCCAAACATCTTTATATCTACTACTTGTATAATGACCGTGCCTCCTGAAGTCACGCGTCACCCTTACATTAATTTGTAATAAAAAATTGAAAACGGATTCGTTCTCACCTTCATCTTCTTTCTTCTTTCTCTATTAGATCATTATGAATATTTTTTTTCTTCTGTTGCGTGTTATGAACACATAGTAATTTGGCTACATTCAGCTTCTTCTGTTGGTACAAGTGTACAACTATTTTTAAATATTTACATATGTTCTATATAGCTTGTTCACATCACAACAATAATAATTCAGTCACAAAACAAGAATAAAATAGCATCCATTGAATTATCTCAATTACAATGTTTTCAACATTACAAAGCAAAAGACAGTCATTGTTATACTCTTAAAATTGTCCACTGTCTACTTACTTAGCCAAATAAAACACACTCAAAGCCAGATTTAACCCAATCAACATACAAATGAAAATCTGGAACAATTCAATCCTCCTAAGATGCTCCTTCATTTTATTAACCATAGATATCACCATCATCATCCTATCAAT
The DNA here is from genome assembly GCF_003086295.3 of Arachis hypogaea. Classification (NCBI taxonomy): domain Eukaryota; kingdom Viridiplantae; phylum Streptophyta; class Magnoliopsida; order Fabales; family Fabaceae; genus Arachis; species Arachis hypogaea. The sequence goes on along the minus strand of NC_092037.1, from coordinate 99,140,282 downwards.
TTCTAGCCCATCCCCACACTTGACATTAATTCTGCTTTTCTTTTTTGGTTTTGAATTGCCCACCATGTTACTATTCTCCGAAGATACTTCTCCTTCCACACATTGCTCTTGTATTTCTTCTAACTATTGAAAATACTCGCATCGCATTTGTGTGTTTTAGCATGAAACGAAAAAAATTCATTCATCAAAGAATGATTCAACACTAAAATTGAATAACCAGAGACGACGAATAAGGAGAGCTATTGGATTACTTCGTTACATATCTATCAGCATTCCAAGCTTACCTTCCACATAGGGTATCGTAGAAACCATCTATCAGGGTTGCTAGTTGTCTTCGACTTCAACGGAACCACTGGAATGGGACAAAAGCATGTTCTCTTGTAGACTTTGCTCACTATATCTGAACCACCATCCACGTCGAATGCTTGCATTGATGGCTGCTTTCTCTCGGTTGCAGATTTTTCACGAATCGTAACTGTATGCATCTTTCAATTTTGCAACCTGGAGTACGCATGAACGAAGAGAGCAGTTTAGGGACTAGGAAAAACAATTTGATTGAGGGAAAAATGAATCTGATGAATTAGGAATTTTTCACCTAGGATGATGATTTATGTAATTCAAAATTCTAGTTAAAATTAAACTTACCTTGTCAGCAAAAACCGGTTGCCAGCTCAGTATTGTCCTCACTGGAGCTGTGGTCCGACGAGCATGAGGACACACTTGTCAATTTTTAAAATCATTCAGGTGCCATTTTGTCAATAACAATAGTGAGGTACCATTTTGTTAGTGCCAGAATCTTTCGGGTACCAATTTGGTATTTATCTCAAAAGAAAAAGATCCGAGACTTAATTTAAGTCTTTAACTTAATTCAATCTTGTACAATTTTTAGCAGTTTAAATTTGATTTTGGTTTAAGAGTAAACTACCATTTCTATCCACAAAAGTTGAAAACGCTGACATATCTATCCATAGAAGATAAAAATTACCATTTGTATCCATAAAAATAGTTTTTGCAAGCAAAATTATCTAAACCTTAAAAAATTGAATAAAATTCCTAAACTACCCTTTTCTCCACCACTATCATCTTCTCCTTCCTTCTTCTCTCTCTCTCTCAATGTTCTCAACCATCCAATCCCAACATCAACCACATACCACCGTCTCACCCTGCCCCTCAACCGTCACCCTAACCCTTTTGCCGCACATTCCCCTATCGGTGTTAATCGCGACTCAACAGTACCACCATTACCATCAGCCATCACTACCGTTAACTTCACCGCCTGAATGGATTGGGTTTTCTCTGCACACACTCTAGGCTGCGACTTCTTCAAGGGTTGATCGAAAACACTAAGCAACAAGGTTAAGATCTATGACTCTAACCCTAAAATCCTCCAAGCTTTCTCCAACACCGCCATTGACCTCATTGACACAGGTACGGCGGCGCAAACGCTGACGGAGCGTTTCAGTGGCTGTGCAAAGTGAGGATCATCGATGGAGCCCATGGAGGCGCACTTGCGTTTGAGGGTGGAGTTCCAGTGGTACTTAATGGCTTTGTCGGTTTTGCCGGAGAGGAGTCGGGATATGGTGGCCCACTTGTTGCCGAACTGAGATTGAGCTCTGATTATGGTGTCGTCCTCTTCGGGAAGTGAAGGCCTGATGCTCCACCTGTGGAGAGAGCTGGTTGCACCATCGGAGCCTGCAAAAAAAATGGGTTGGTTCATGAACCTGTAATGAAGAACAAAGCAAAAAGAAATTAGGGGAGAGGTAGATATAACAACGGCAGGGATCAGGCAGCGACGGTGGTGGTTCTACGATGCGGAAAGAGTGAAGAGGATTGGCTATGGCGGCGATAAGGTAGCGTGAAGAGGAGGGTCTCTGACGCAGTAGGCTCTGGTTCGAGGCCGATGGTGATGGTGGCGAGGAGAAGCTGGCGTGGTGCTCCTGGGCTCGGCAGAGATCTGCGACGTTGCTGGCGGAGAAGAAGGTGAACAGTGATGAGGAGGGTAATACGGTGGTATGTGGTTGATGTTGGAATTGGGTGGCTGAGAACATTGAGAGAGAGAGAGAGAGAGAGAGAGAGAGAGAGAGAGAGAGAGAGAGAGAGAGGAGGAGATGATAGTGGTGGAAAGAAGGGTAGTTTATGAATTTTATTTAATTTTTTAGGGTTTGGATAATTTTGCTTGTAAAAACTATTTTTGATGGATACAAATGATAATTTTTGTCTTTTATGGATAGATATGTCAGCGTTTTCAACTTTCGTGGATAAAAATGGTAGATAAAAAAAAAATAAAAGGAATTTTTTAATAAAAATATAAATTTAACAATGGAAAATAATATTATATAACATTATAACAATATGCAATTAGGATTTGGATTTTCAAATAGTAGAATAAATATTACATTTAATGGATTAAAAAATTAATTTATTATTTTTTAAAAATATCAATTGAACTGAAATTACTTATTAATTAAACTCAATACCTTAAAATTAAATATAGAGTAAAATATCATATGAGTCTCTAATCATTGCTCTAAATAACCATTCACTCCTAAGTGATTTAAAAATGACAATATAATTCTTAACCATTAATTTCATTAGACTTTTTTTTCTTCTGTTAAACTCTCATCTAGAGTTAACGTATTTTGTCTATGTGTAATATTAATTGATTACATATTAAAGAATCATTTCAAGGAACAAAATGTCTCCTTTTGTGTCAGTAATTATAATAAGTAAAAAATGTGCCTATAGTTCAATTAAAAAATTTTTATTAGGAGAATAATTTATTATAAATAGTATAATCATGATAGAATTAGGTAACGATGAATTGAGTAATTTGTATCTTTTTTTTTTTTGAAATTTCATCAATAAAATTATTCTCTCTCTTTTGATTCTCTCTAATTTCTCCCTAGTTGATTAATTTTTTTTATTCAATTTTTTTTCTCTTTATAGTAATATGCTACGGTACAGTAGCACAAATAAACCTTGAAAAAATTTTATTGAGATATTTAAACTCTTAACTAATTATAAACATAAATACATAAATTCATAATAAACCTTAAATGGGCTTTTCCTTTTTGTGTGGGAAGCTTTTGTACCGGATTGTTCTTCTCCAGTAGGTACTTCAGCTTCTGGGTATCTACATTTGAGGATCAAGTTTTAAATTTTAGGGATTGTGTTTCTATATATTAGGCTGCAAATGGGATTGTATGGTACTTGTTGGTTAAGCTTCTAAGAAGAATCAAAGAACTGAGGTTGCTACCATCCAAAACTAGCAACCAATTTAATCGTAGGTATAATGACTTATTAAAATTTAGAATTATTTATCCTATTTTATAATTTATTATGGATTTATGTATCTATATTTCATTAAAATTTTTTCAGATTTACTTATTTTATTTTACGATAATATATTACTAACATGACAAAAAGTATTTTATTTCTTGGAATGGTTCATTAACATATAATTATTTAATTAGTTAACATTACACATAGATAAAGTTCGTTAATTTTGGATGAAAATTTCATCAGAAGAATTGCATTATTATTTTCCAATCATAAGGAATGAATTGTTATTTAGAACAATGATTAGGGGTCGGAGCAACATTTTACTCTTAAATTTATTCCATCAGTACAAAATCTTGAGTTATCATATTTATTAACTTGTATAAGTTTGGCTGTTAAAAAATTCATTATTTAAATTTAACTTATTTCGAAGAATCTATTCTTAATATATAAAAGTAGATGGATAAGTTTAGTCACATTACTTTTAAGACATGTTTCTCCTCTTACTAATGTCATGTTAGCAATGTCGCTTACTTGGTAAAATTTTAGAATCAATCACTCAATTTTTGTCGAATCACCTATTATTTCCAAATCAGCAAAATATATATAGAAAAAAAATAAAAAACAACTATAATTAGAAATTAATAGTGTCTAATCAAATTTGTAACTTACAAAGACATTAAATCCATATCTTTATATTTATTATATCTTACCGTTATAAACAATACAATAAATTTATTACCCCTAATAATTAATTTCTATAAATAACTCATTAAATGTAATCAACATCCATATTACAAATGTCATAATAATATTATTAATCATAATAAATTTTACGTTACAAATATTCAAATTCCATATTATTTGACCTACTTATATAAGTCTCTTATCACTATTCCTTCGAATAACATCAAATTTAGCACAAGAAATTTATTTTCGAATTACACATCTCAAACTTACTCAATGGAGCATCATTCTTTGGATAATATTACCAAACAAATAGACAATTGGTTTATCAAAATTTGCGTGATTTGTCTATGAAAAACATTAACGACCACACAAATGAAGAGGAACCTCTTTCCTTAGAAATGATTATATTAAATGAAGAGGAGACAACTATATTTGTGGCACATATAATCAAACACCACAATATCCAACAATAAGGTAACTCTATATATAATTTTCATAATCTCATCTATCAAATTATTAATTACTAACTCAATACTTATTTCAGATCAAAGTATTACAATAATTTTTGTACTATTTGATGGCAAAGAAAAAAAAATTTTGGGCACAACTGTTTCGAATCTAATAACATTCCAGAAAAGTAATGACATTGAAGCACCACCCCAATTGAAAAGTTTGTGCAACCTTACACTTATATTTAAAAGTTAAAGTAAATGATTTTAACTTCAAAAAAAGTTGTCAACAACACAGTGTTACCAAGACATTTGTTCCAACAAAAAACACTGAATCTCAATACCCATTACAACATGCAAAGATGAAACAAACAACATAATAAAAAGTGCATACAACTTAACAGTTCATAAAGAACATGTTTTTCAGAGAACCTACGATAGAAAGAAGAAAGCAACAACTCTAACAACCACCAATACAAAAAAAAGAGAACGAGCGTCACATAAAAAGACCAAATCCATCAAATAAAACAAATGCAAAAATCAAATCACCAAATAAAATATATATCACTTTGTACAACTCTAACATTCAAATCTTCTGTATTACAAATTATTTTAAATAAAATACCTTTTAAATTTAACTTTAATTTATACATTTAATTTAATTCTACAAAATATAACAATTTTTAATATTTATTATATATTATCATTAATTTACCGTCCCGTCCCGCGCATGGGTGGTCTCATTCTAGTTTGTATAAACTCTCGGCTTGATTTAAAGAAGCCAGAAGAGCTAACATAACATTTACAGATGCCAATTGAGAAGTTATGCAGCTACTGCAGAACCTATCATCAAAGAACTAAGAAGCACAGCATCAAGCATGCTAATGTCAAAAAGAAAAAGAAAAAGAAAAAAAAAACTCGAGATAGACCCCTCATTAAATTTTACAGTAAAGATTAGTAAACAAGTATTTTGTACAAAAAATAAGTTACATAACTCCCTGAACTAAACCAATATGGCAATGGGAGTTTAGAGATTCAGTCCATTGTTAAGTCTGCATTTTCAGTTCTGACTTCTGACCTTTTATGAACTGTTGTCAAGTCGACTAGATGCCGCATCGTTGGCCGGCCATGGGGACAATTCCATGGAGATTTCAGCTCAGCCAAATGCTCAAGTATCTGAAAAAACAGTTATTACAAGATTCAGACTCGGTTTGTCAGTGTGAAAAGATTTGAAAGTTCTATTTTGTTTTGATTTGGTGTCCCATTAAACCTACTCATGCTACTCCAATGTGTGCTTGTGAATTTTTCATGAAGAGGAAGGGGCAGTGCCTAAAATAACACTTATTAGTACCTTCTGCATTTCATTTCTTCCAAGTGAATCACCAATCATGATTGATGATCAACAAGCACGCGATGCCAACATTGCGCGAACTCTTGACGGGCAAAGAGAATCTGATGTATCCATTTTATAACTACCAACAATGTCACATTCCCCGTGATCATCAGACAGGGTAGAAATCAGCTCCTTCACATCTGTTGGGAAAAAACACTTATCAGTTATCACCTCAAGTAACATTATCCTTATTTTTCTGTTTTGTTTTCTTTTTATCTATGAAAATAATAATAGTAATAATAAATGCAGTCTATAAATCATGTCATAGAGTATATAATTCACTGTGATTAATCGAAATCTCTAAAAAGAATACGTATGCACAAGAAGAAATGCCCTCAAATTGAATCAAGTATCAATTTAAGCCATTTTAATTAGGCAAAAATTTCCAGATTGGGATGAACCATCTCCTAATATCAGTACAGTATTATGATGATCATGATATCACAGACTGAGAATCACATATCAAATGCACACAGGATTTTAGGGCTGAGGCTTCCTTGACCTACCTTCGAACGTATAAATCAATAGACATGGTTAAAATCCAAAAAAAAAAAATCCAAAGAACCTACCTTCAACTCCAAAGGCTATATTTTTACTGAAAGGGATGGACTTTAATTTATAACGGCAGCCAGGTGGTGCATTTAGATCTTCTATCAAAGTAAAGCCATTCTTCCTGAAAATGAGTAACTGATGAGAGAATACCAAAACAATTTTTCTAAAGCTCAACTCCATCAGCAACTCGTGACAATCAAAATTAAATGAGTAGGTGGTAAGAGACAATAGAGCAGCAAGACTGGCTATATTAAACTGAAAGCATAATCTGTTTAATGCAGGATTGATATCAGGATTCTATTAATGAATTATGGCTTCTGACAAAAACCTGAAGGAAGTAAAATCAGCTTATCATCATTGAATCAACATGACAATTTATACCTGATTATGTCCATATGCATTGTAGCAACTATTTCTTCTTCAGGGGATAGCTCCAATTTGATTGGCCTACATAGTGACAAAGTGGTTCAGACCTTGGAAAAATTTAGATAATGAACAGAGAAGAAATACAGTACTCTATTTTGTGGAATCTGAGTAGTGTACGTGAAGAAATATATCCTCAGTCACATTCGCAGAAGTAGTGCTTGAAAAATGATATTTCAACCCGAATCAAACTCTCTAACTTTAAAATCACCTTCACACTCCTCACCTAAGTAAAGGCTGCTGGTTCAAGATGGTTGACTGTGAGAGACGCTCAAAATTGTATTTCTCATCAGCAGCATGCTGAAAATAAGCTTTCATTACAAACTATGATTTCTAAAGTGAAATTTCGATTATAGCAAAAGAATCATCAACATAAGATTTACCATTCAAGGGGATGCGAAGAACAGCAGATTCAACAATTTGAAGGTAAAAAAAGGGTTTAGAAATTACCTGGTCTACAATAAATAAATCTTGATCCAATTTAGCTATGATAAATCCAAGATTGAATTGGCCGATCACCTATCAAAGCATTACGTCCAAGACATCATCAATAACTACATTATATATTTAATCTGAGAGTGCTTGTATGGCTGAGCAGCTGAAGAATAAATGTAATTTTGCCATGGTCAGGATAGACATGCAGCCCTTTATGCTCCAAATACAAAAATGACTTGGGTCGAATATCGTGGGAAAAACTTAACAAGCAGTTAAACTTCACTAGTTAGAAGATAGAAAACAGCCAAAAAAAAAACCCACTAGCACATTTAAGAAATGGTTTTACTGACAAGTTTTCTAAGAGCAGTTGTTAAGAATACTAAACTAGAAAAGCTTTTTATAGGAATAAAATAAGATTTTGACATTAAAAGCATACAAAATTTCTACTTTAGTAATCCAAACAAGTGCGTTTGGCAAAACCCTTTAAATTAATGACATCATCGATTGGTATAATAAAAGACAAGCCTCCTAGAAAGAAAAGACAAACAACCTTCATTCTACTGAAGTCTTCCTTCTTGAAAAATCTTTCCAACTCAATAGTTGCTGCAGCTAAAACCCTTTCTTTCTGATCTTCAATTTCTGGTTGTGAAAGCTCTAAAGTTGCAGCGGCATAGCAACTAGAATAATTATGAGACACAGTCAGTACAAGATTAGCTTAATATTTCATACAAGGATACCACCATTCTACCTTTTGCTGCTATTTTTTCTGCATCTATATTCACTGGATTGCAACATAGCAAGCCTCTTCTCTCTCTTTTTCTTAATGTCCTGAAAGGAAAATTGCAGGCTGGAGAACAACTTCTTAGGAGAAGACTTAGAAGAATCTAACCGTACAGAAGCTGAACATAATGGAGGATCTGAGTTTAAAGTATGATCTGTAGTCTTGATCAAATCATAGCTAGAAGGAGCTATTGGTGCTTTTTCAGCTTTATTATTCTCTTGATCTAATTCCTGTAAATCAGCACATGCATATATGAATATCACATCAAAAGAGAATCACAAAATTTTATTTTCAGTTACTTATATCTTTACCTTTCTTATTGGATAAGAATAGAAATTTTATTGGAAAGAAAGAAAGCAATCAAAGTAAAGAACTTCCCCCTAGACAAAGCAGCATAAAAATGCATAATGAATATGAGGCAAAGACATTAATACTGTGTGGAGTATATATCAGGAAACTTCAACGTAAGTGCTCCAAATAGAAATTTCTACATCAATATCAATATATAGTATCACATGCATACTATTCTTCAAGAACTAAAAAGTCTAGACATACGAAATTGGAGCAATGCTGGAAATTTGACTGCAAACCCACATACCATTTTACACACTCCGTCAGTACAGTCACCTCTAACAGAATTTTCACTTTTGTGCATGACGTCATCAGGATTAAGTTTCTGCAAAGAGTCAATCTCAATCTCCTTAGCATTTCCATCAATTTGGTCAAAATAAACAGATCTAGGAATAGAGTCATTTGTTTCAGCATTTGCAGTCCTGAGGTGACACTGAGGAGCTTTATTTCTAAGAACAGGTACTTCAGATAAGGCTGTAATGATGTCATCATGACTTCTTTTATTCACAGAAACAAATTTGTTAAGAGTTGACTGAACATATCTTGATTGGTTGGCCGAATATTTGTTAGAAGTGGTCCCACTCTCAACTCGACTTGAGACATCCGCAACTTGATCAGGCATAATACTACCAGTGTGTGTCAACTGTCTTCTACTCTTGTCATCCTTTAAAGAGATGTGTGCTCTGAGGGTAAATTCTTGGCGCACTATACTTCTATCAGTGTTAGGAATTTTCAGTGCTTCAACATGAGACCCCTGACCACCACTAACAGATTGAGCAAAATTGTTGGAATCGGTAATATGCCTAGCCTCACACTCATCATTAGAAATTTTATCATTGTTGCACTCAGTATTATTCTTCTCCTTGTGCCCATCCTGGGAAGTACCATCATCATCACAATCAATATTATGTTCTTCCTCAGGAAGACTACTATTTGGAGATGACGGTTTTGTTATGATAAGAGATTTCCTATGAGAAGAACCCAACTCAATGCAGTCTTCTTTGCCATCCGGCTTCTCAACTTTATTAACAGAATAAGAGACATTACTTGGAGAATAAGTTTGTTGTAATCCCTCTCGCAGGGCTTGCAGTATGGCACTTTCTTTAGAAAAAAATATTTTTCTTTTATCAGGAGTTACATTGACATCATATGCTCTTGTAGGAATGGTAAAATTCAATATTGCAATGGGATATTGTTTAGGGTTTGCACCTTTATATAACTCGTTGACAAGTTTGCTGATTTTAGGCATATCCACCGGTCTACCATTCACAAAAAGATACTGCCTATCTCCCAAATTCCGTCCACTACCCTGCCCAGGCCTAGAGATGAAACCATCAACTTTGCAACCATCTGATATACATATTGTCAATGGTTCTAAGCAGCTGAAAGTATTCATGCCAAGCACTGTGATGATGTTATCTTTAAGAGAGTTACTTCCTTGTGTCTTAAGCACCACAGACCTTACATTTTTCCCAGTTGTATTGGTGCAGACAAAGCGAACGCCTTTTGCAATAAGGGCATATGCCTGAAGAGTACTTGTTAGAAGTAGACCATATTAGTAAACTCAATGAATCAAGAAAAACGTGGCAAGCAAAACATGGAAGGAAATCTGGAGATATAAACTATACAGAAAATCCAAAAGCATGAAAAGGAACAAAGGGCATGAAAGTTAGATGACCGAACATTTTAAGTTTTTTATAGTTAACAATAGAAGCTAAAGGCATGTCTCACCTCAACCAGAAAACTTCACCTAACCATTACAGTTTTTAGCCTTGGTGCCTTTAATTCGACCACACTAGTTAATACTTACTAGATCCTTAAAGTAGTTCTCTAGCAGTATTTTTGGTTTGTTTTTAGCCGAGTTAAGAAATGAAAATAGATGACAAGCCAAACACCACCCAAGTTTTATTTATTTTCAGTAAATAAGTGACTTTATAAAAAGAAAATGAATTGAAGTTTGTTTCAACTCTTTTCGCACAGAAAACAGAAACTTACATTCAACAGAGAAACCAGCTTGCCATATTCCTTGCGTATGTTACGGCTAAATTCCTTGCTTCGAACTGGAAGATTCGAGAACAACTTCTTAACTGTGACAGTGGTTCCAACTTGGCGAGCAGTCTTCTTCTCAGCAACTAACAGACCGGAATGGTCAAAAGTCAAGTGCGTTGCAACTGTCTCATTCTTCGTTCTTGTCTCGACGCTCAAATTCCCCAAAGCACATAGCGAACTCAGTGCCTCACCTCTGAATCCAAAAGTAGTCAAAGACTCAAGATCAGGAAAATCTGCCAATTTTGAAGTATGATGCTTCAAAGCAAGAACCTGCAACCATTAAACATGTACATTGAAATTAGCTTACTTCAAATCCAAAACAACTCATAATCCTTCACTTGAAAAGTTACATGCATACAAAACGTTAGCTTTATCAAAAGTTAACGCATTTGCCATATTTAGAATATTTAGCTCCTCACAATCCTTTAATCTTGTTTTTCATAGAGTACCATGGCACCTTGCTACTCTCTTTAAAACTCGAAATTTGCATACATAGAAAGGCTAGCAGTATTGAAAGAATTTACCACCTTTCGACTAACGATTTGCAGTAATCTATCTCCAAAAAAAAAAAAGTATTAACATGATGGGAAAATGTTAATTTTCAGGATTAGTTAAGTTTGAATTATCATTTCACATTAGAATCCAATCCGAAGGCTAATTCAATTTCATTTAAAACCCTAGCTCCCAAAACCTCCAGACCAAAAAGCAGCTTGTCACCTTGAAATTGTTTGGGGAAATGCCGGAACCATTATCGATGACCTGGAAAGAATCTTCGCCGAAGTCCTTGAGAACTATCTCGACGGCGGTGGCGCCGGCGTCGAGGCTGTTCTCAACGAGCTCCTTGACGGCGGAGGAGAGGTCGAGGATGACTTGGCCGGCGCAGATTCTGTGCACGACGGACTTCCCTATGGGCTTGATGAGTTGCGGCTCATCCGCCATTGATGACGATGTTCCAGTTGCATGAAGCTCCTTCAACATTTGCCGCCAAAATTGCAGCGGGAATGAAACCTGAGTGAGTGACGGGGAAATTGAGGAAAATAATAAAATAGACATGAGACTTATTCATACTGTGGTCTAAATAATTGAAGTCATAATCCAAAAAGAGCTAGTCTATTTTTAGTGGGCCTCAAAGGTTAAAGCGGTTCAAATTCAAAAAGGTCAATCCCAAAACTACATGGGTTAATCTATTTGATATCCACGCTCGATTTGTGTCTGACCTGGCTTGTCATTCTTTACTTCAGATACTTAAGAGTTCAACTACTATTTCATAGGATAACTTTTCAAAGGCTAAACCAAGTTGGGTTGGTCTAATGGTTAGTTTACTAGTCCATTTAAACAAGTGTCAAGAGTTCGAATAACGCCTTGTGCATGTAGCAACCCATTGGCTAGTGGCAAACCTTTAAATGGAGCTCAGTATCGCGATGGATTAGTACTTGGCCTGTCGAGTTGGGGGATATCGTGGAAAACAAAAAAAAAAACTTCCCAAAGGCTAAAGAAGAAACTATCCATTATTTCTAGCGAATAAATTTAAGAGTGATGACTAAGTGATCATTTCTTTTTATAAATACCTCATTATTCATCAATCTTAAAGTATTTTCCAATTGCAATTTTTTAAAATTTTGTTATGTTCAAAAGACTGTCGTCGTTGCCGAAAACCTGGAGATCAACCATCAACCATAACAAACGTTCATCCAAGAGACGGATGTACGGCATCTGACTCAGGATCACAACGTAAAGATCACTACAATTATGATCGAACACTTTTTTTTACCTTGACATTTTGAAAAAGATAAAGATTTTGCTGATGAAAGAGATAAATAGGAGCAAGGAGGACAAAGAATGAGCTTTTTCAGATTTATAGTTTTCAAAGAAATGCTGCAAAGATTATGACCCTCATTATATTCATGGCACCAAGGACTATTCGAATAATTAGAAATCGAGTTAGAACGACAGCAAGAATATGAGCTGCAACTGCAAAGAGATCGAGAAAAAAAGGATCCAATTTTCTTTGGGAGTGATTCTTTTTCAAAAAAATCATGCGCGCTAAAGTCTCCAAAAACTTCAAGAGCCTTGACATAGACCTTTACAATGGTACAACTGATCTCCGACACCATCTCAGCAATTTTAAGAGTTGTATGTATTTAGCAGATGCGTTTGATGTAACTAAGTGTAAGGTATTCTCGACCACATTAATCAAAGCAACCATAAAATGGTTTGACAATCTATTTCCAAAAGCGGTAACATGTTTCGATGACTTGGCCAAAATTTTTTTACCCATTTTTTTCATTCAAAAGACAAAATTAAGCATGTTCCAAGTTTACTAGGGATAAAATAGGAATCTAAGGAGCCCCTTAGAACCTATATGAAATTGTTCAATAAAGTTTGCCTAAAAATCTAGATCCTACCAAGTACCAACAGAAGTAGCCATAATTGAATTAGTAAACAGTATCAAAGATGCACCCTTCTTATAACTAATTTAACAGAAACATCTAACCTCTCTTCACGAGGTCCAAAAAATGACAGAAAAATACATTAATGTAAAAAAAACTGACCAACTAAAAAAGCCTCATCAAAACAAAGAGGCCGGCTAGATTGATAAAAAGGAAGAACAAATAAAGAACGAAGACTATACTAATAAGACAAAGAGACACTACTTTTACATTTTGTTAAGAATGTCTTCAGGTAAAGTTTATAAAGATATTTGTCTAGTAGTTGAAAAGTTACCACCTCTACGAATTATCCAAAACAAGAAAAGAGACAAGTCAGAATATTACAAATATCATTGTATTTATGACTATCACATTAATGATTGTTATGATCTTAAAAAATGTTATTGAAAAGCTTACACAAGATGACAAATTTGATAAATATATGGAAACTAATAAGTCATACAGGAAATACAAGACATTCAGAAAAGATTAAAAGATTAAAAAAAGAAGGATTGAATAAACCTAGAAAACTACTAAGCATCACAGCCATATGATTGCAGGAGAGTTTACAAGTAGAAGTCTAAAAAATCTCTCCAAAAAAGACACCTGAAAGAGGTATTCTAGGTCGGAGTTAGGAAGCAAGACCCTTCATCTATCTAAGATCACTTTCATTAAAATAGATGCTAGAAGTGTATTATCCTATTATGACGATCTAGTAATAATCACAATTATCCTAGTAAACATCAACCTGCACAGAACTTTAGTTGACTAAGACAGTTCAACTGATATTTTTTTTAAGAAAGTATTTGACAAACTTGTACTAAATGCAAAAAATCTAAAGACATATTTGAATGCTTTGTTTAGGTTTAGCTCATTCATTATCTTATATTCATCAATTTGTACAAAACTTTTAAAAAGAGCAAAAAATAACACAAAATTATCTTATTTGGTTTTGATAATTATCAAAATGGATTCATAGTTAAACATTTTTTATTAATTAATTAATTAAATAAATTTTATATAAATAATTCAAATTTAAAATTTAAAATTTAGAAATATACATTTAGAATATTTTATATTTTATTTTTTAAATTTTTAATAACAAGTTAATTTTCAATAACATTACACTGTTCTATTTATTCCGAAACGTATTCATATTTGCTATCAAATCTCTCTTTTATTAAAACTATCATTAAAAAACTATTGTTAACAAATTGATTACTTTATATATACAAATTTGAATGACTAATATGTCTACTTTTATAGTAATTAAAAAAATGACGAGTTATATTATATATTAATCATTCTTAAATCCTAACCTATTTTATCTAATAGTTTATATGTTTGATGACTTCAATTATAATGGAAAAAGAAAATAGCGAAACACAAGATTATTCAACATTAAAATTTATGAGACCGAATAAAAGATTTATTCTTTAGTTAACCTGACTAGATTAATCACATTATGATTCTATCTTTTTAAAAGAAAATATCTAACAATACCTAAAGAGTAAAATACAACTATATTTAAATTACGATCTGGACATGTTTCGTTATACAAGTTAGAGTTAACCCAACGACACATAACACATTTACATATATACAAATATATTTATTGTACATATATACAAATATAGGATACTTTATTTTGTGAATAATATTTTGTATAAATATAATATTTTAATAAAAAAATATTTTTAATACAAAATAATATATATATCCAATATATTAAACTTGTATCATCATTTGCCTTATAATTTTTATTGAGTAAGCATGTCAATTAATTCTAAAAAATATCAAACCAAACTATTATAATGATACTTTTAAAAAACCTATTTATCTTCTAATAAAAATTATTAAAAATTTATTTATTAAATATACATATTAAATATTTTATTAAAAACCATAGAAGAATTAATTTATTTGACAAAAAAAATTCAAAAACTTTTCAAGTAATAAAATTTTACAAAAAAATTTCAAATAATAAATATGTTATTTAATTTATTTTTAATGTGTATTTGTATTTCAACATGTATTTTATATTGATAGCTAACTTTGTTAATTGATTTTGGTGTACACATAACATAATCGAAAATTTTATTGACAAAATATCTTACTTGAAATTTGTTTGAAAATTTTGAATTTTTCCTCATTTTTTATTTTATCTTAGTATTCACTAATATTCAAAGCATACTTAAGGCTTATTTTTTGGATATGAAAACAAAAGTAGTGATATACCCTAATATCTTAATTTTTTATGTTTTTTAAAATTGTGAAAAGTGCACAAATTGAAAAATCCAATTTCTGTACCTCAATTTTTAATTTTTTTAACACAAATCGGACGATCCGATTCCTGTACCTCTACAAATTGGACAGTCTGATATCTACTTCTCTAATTAAACCTCTACTTCTCTAATTAAACGGTTCCACGTTTTATAATAACACCCCAAGAGTCCACATTTTAAAAGAACACCGTTGCCACACCAATATCAAAAACAAAAAGTGGCATACTTAATGCCCGTGTATATTTGTATCAACTATCAAATCGGATTAATCCGTTATGAAACAAAGTTGAATGACCTTATATAAAGTGATCAAATTTCTAAAATAATGGTATTGACACAAATGAATGGAAATTAACATTTGATAGCTTAATAAACTTACAGCTTGAAGTGGAAAATCAGAAGGCAACCTAAAGTTGCTTCATCTTCTTTAGTACATTGCCCGCTTCCATAATGCTCATTAATTAGTAGTACATGCCCAATGCCCCTTGGCATCTTGGTAAATACTCATCTCTATGCTTGTCAGAAAATTCATCCATGAATTTTCTCTGCTCATATAAGTGTAATTGGCTTCAGGGGAATGAGTAACATTGACTAGGGTTTCCTCTTGATGGAAATGGTCCAAAGAAGATCTGAATCAGACTGAACTGTCACTATATCTCCTTTTACTATATTTGATGTGCTTACTAAGCCACCAAATCTCATCTCTGTGTTATCTGAAATAGACAAAATAAGATATTAGTTAGTTATCATCTGCTTCCACTATCAAACAAGTTAACAACAGTGATTAAAAAAGACTATATTAATTAATCAGAACCATCACAGCCATATCTAAGTATCCAACAACAAAAAATCAAATTTATACTATATTTGCTGTTTTTGCATTTACACAAATTTGGATAAAATTTCAAAACTAATCCAGATAGATTAATCCAACTTGAAACAAATATATATGCCATTAAGTGGAAACTGATAATAATAGCTTCTCATAAAAAAGTTTCCAGCTTTTGCAATTATATAAAAAAATTTTAGTTGTAGAATCACCATTTACATGTGTTAAAACAAGACACACCCTAACACTAACTACATATATCTGGTTTAAAAAACCAAGTTAGCTCCCCATACCAATCCATTTTATTCACAAAGTTTGCATTCAGGATCTGCCTTTAAGGACAAGTGGACAACAACTGCCCGATTGCTTTAAGTTAGATACAGTATGTGTTTATTAAGTTATTCACAAGAAATACAGGATATGCAAAGTCCACCTAATCTAGTAATTTGAATTGACTATAGAAGAATCGGACTTTTGTGGCAGCATGTCATCAGGCAGAAACCATGGAAGAGTATTGATGATTACGACAATATACTTACTAAGGTCCCACCGGAGGCCGGTGGTTGTAGACTTCGCAGATGGCATTCCAATGGGAATCAGTCCGCAATGTGGACCCTCAATGGAAGATTGAACAAAGATCTTATGACAGTGACTCTGTGGAAGAAGGTGAATGAGGCAATCCTCAGACAGAAGGACAATCCGAGTGTTAGAGAAACGGCATAGAACATTGATGTTTCCCATTTCATGATCAAATCGCCCGCCAAGTGCTCCGGTAACAAGAATGCAAAGCTGTGATTATGTCAAGTGGAAAAGTGGGGAAAAAGTCAAGAGTGCTCAGCTGGACTAATCCCATAAAATTAATAAGTCTCAATTATTGCAATAGTTGCTTATCGATTTGGCAACAGAAAAATCACCAAGCACCATTAAAAAGTATAAAAAAAAAAGTATAACCAGATGAGCAACTTACTTTTGATTTATCAATATCTGGTGTTTGGTCAAGTATGTACGATATACATTTGTGTAAATCTGTGGTATCCTGATCGTGAGATTCATCTATTATCTTAGTTCCCTGCAGACAGGATACAAACATAAGACCCTTGGAATGATTTATGGAAAGATCACATATAAGGAAGTAATAAGTAGGACCAATTTAAATGGGAATTTGTTGAACCATTAAAACCATATTCCACTACTTCACATGCATATAAAAGCTAAGGCAAAAAGACCAATGCAGAATAGAACAAATAGACAGAGCAAAATACCAGCTTTTTATAATATTCGAGTACTTCTGTCCGGATTGAATCCATGTCACCTTTGATTACATCAGGCTTGTACCTATATAAAACTCAGCAACCTAAATCTCCAACTAAAGAATATATAACAAAACACCTCAAAAAACCACTTAGAATAGAACTGATGACTACATCCAAATACAAATAGTTAGAAAATGAAATTATTACCCCAATAAAATAGTGACACAGTAGCCAGAAGTACATAAAAGGACAAAACAAGGTTACAATTTTCCATTTTTCTTAAAAATCAATACTCCACTTTTATTTCCATTTTTAACTCTCAAAGTTACTAACAAGACTCTGAACATAAAACCTCACTTTAAAGGAAGAATAAGTACCTAACTATTTTGGAGCAAGCAAGTGTCATGAAAAAAAATAAAAAAGTTACAATTTTCAATTTTGATTCTGAATTCGGATACCCTCTTTTCTGAATTGAACAAAACACTCATGCAAGCAAAAAATTTTGGAAAAAAAAAAAGGGAAACCTGGATTGAAGAAGAGATGGCTGTTCAGAATGCAAAAGCTGAGTCATTTCATCGAACAGGCGATTGGCACCACCGTCAGCACACACTCTCAGCTTCGCTGTAGCACGCAAAACGACACAGAAATAAAGAAACACAAACAAAACGACAATGGAATAAGAAGAGAGAGAGAAAGAGAGAGAGAGTACCGTGGTCCCAAAGAAGAGGTGCGTAGGTAGGAAGGCGCTGATTGAGAATGACGAGAGCATAGTTAGTTACAGAAGAGGTGTTGTCTTTATTCTGCGGTGGAAGAAGGAACGTTGAACGGTGAGACATGAAAGAATCCTCCATCTTCTTTCTTCTTCTTCTCTCTCTACGCTGGCTTCTCTTTCAGCTCTCACATTCACGTGTTGAATTTCAAAATTGGTAGCCATCAAAGTTAGTTAACAATGTATTTATACGTGTTGTTTAAAGGTATGATAGTAAGATTTAAAAAAAAAAAGTTAATAAGATAAAAAAAAAGTTAATAAGATAAAAAAATTTTTAACTTATTTTATTTAATTAATAATTAATGAATTTTAAATAATATAAATTTAAAATATTTTAATTATTTTATATTATTTTTCAAATATTATTAATATTTAATTTATTTTTAATATATATTTTATATTAATAATTATTTTAGTAGCTGATAATAATATATAACTAATATAATTGTTATAATTTATCTACAAAAGTCAAAATTACTTTAATATTATATTTATTGTATTCAATGGAAATCTTTTACTTCTAGGCCATTAAATATTTTTTATTAAATATAGAGTTATATTTTTTATTAATTAAATAATTTTAGTTTTTTATTTATTATATTTTATATTAATGGCTCATATTTAAAGTTTAGTATAGATTTAGTGTTTAAAGTTTCTATTAAAAATAAAAAAAATTTAGATAAGTATGGAAATATTATATCATTTGAACTATAACTCATTGGTATAATCTTCTTATACTCACTTAAAAGGTCCCAAGTTCGAGTCTCTCTATCTTTGGTAAAAAAAAAATAAAAAAATAAAAATTTAAACTTTAGAGATTAAGAAGTGCTATATTTCTTAATTTTTCTGAAGTCCATTAGCATTTAACTTCACTGACTTTGTGTGTATAATTTTTTTTTAGTATTGTGATTTGTGAGCTAATTTAGTGTTTGTTTGGGTGTCATTATCTTGATAAAAAAAGATATTTTTTCAATGAAAAAAGATCTTTTTTATTTTTTAGCGTGTTTGACAAATTTCTAATAGTAAAAATAAAAATACTAGAAAAATAAAAAAATATTTTTTTGAGAAGCTGTAATTTACATCTTTTTTTTTAAATATTTTTCATGTAATAAATAAATAAAAAAGTACTTTTATATTGTTATACCCAAACATAATTGATAGATAAAAAAAAATTGTATGAGATATCCAAACATCTTTTACTTTTTCATAAGATCTTTTAAAAAAAGATAACTCGAAAAAAGATTTTTTTTTAAAGCTCACCCAAACAAACCTTAATTCATATTTCTTTTTTAAAGGTATCTTTATTTTATATAGGTATTTATTAAAATAAAAAAACTTGTGATTTATAAGATTTAAACTTAAGACCATTTACTAAAAAGTGACATGTATAAATGAACATAAGTAAATACAACTTATAAATTTAACCTGGTAAGCGTAAGGAAATAGTTACATAATAGGGATAAACTTTTACTTTTACCTGTAACTTTTTGGTAAATTATTTTGGTAACAATAAAACTCTAGCTTATAGTTAACATTTTTTGTATATAACGTGTATATATGTAACATTTTTTGATGGAATGCTAGATATTTATAACTCTCACATCTTTAATAGTTTTCACACGGTATTTATATATTTATATATGAAAGTTTAAAGTACTCAAATTCTTAAGTATTTTAAAAACTAAAGTACCAAAAACATGGTTTATTTTATATTAGTATTTTTGCATTTGGCATGATCAAATTAAATAAAATAAAATAAGGATTTTTTGTGTGGATATAGCTGTAATTGTATTGTTGCATTATTGAGGATTTGGTATGCTCCGTTTTGAAGGGACATTCATAACTAGGAACGGTTGGTCCTCTAAGACTTGCTTCTTTTTTCTTTGATACAGTGATGTAAACCAATCATTGTTTTGGAATTTATAGTATTATGCCACCTCCCATCCCATGTGCCAATTGCTATCTAGGATCCATCAGTCTTCTATTCATTTTGATCACCCCTTTTTTTTAAATTAATTTTGATAAAATAATAATATAATTTTTACATATTTATTTAATTATATCTATTTTTTAATGGTATGTGATAATACACGTAATTTTAAAAATATTTTTATACACAAAAAATAACCATCAAATCAATTATTCTAAATTTTATATTGACATACATCCTTTTTTCTAACAATTGAAAATACTAGTTAAACACTTAAACAACACAAATAACCAATTTCATTATACAAATTATTTTTTAATTTCCTATAGTATTCTCCAACCTGCCAAGTCAAAAGCTAATCCATTGCGAATTCCAAATCTAAACTCTATTTAAGAATTTGCCACCGGCCAAAGAATTGTTCCATATGCAAGATGAAGTTTGAACCCTCAACACTTGGTTAAATAGATTAGTAAGCTAACACTCGACCAACCCATCTCGGTTTCGTTATACAAATTATAACAGAGTTTAGTCTTGTACAATTCAGTATGAGTTGTGTTGAGATGACACATTTTTTGAGATCTCACTCTTCGAGTAGTGTAGAAAAAACACTTCTTTTTTCAATGTAACATGGGGATATCAATATATCAAGAATAATGGAATCAAGCATCATGTTTCATCAGTCACAAATTTCTATGATGAAGGAAAACCAGCTTACATAGCAAGTCCACAGCAAAAATTGTTTATATAAAAACTATCTTTAGTATATCCTTAGCAAGCGCCTTAACTAATTCTTAATATTTACCTTTCAAAACAGAAAGAATCGTATAATATATTTATACCACATGCCACTAAATCCACTCAAGGAACAGAGATTGAGAACATTCAAATCAAATTGAAGAACACCACATTCACCTTCCATCATGGATTTGCAAAATAATAAGCATAATGCACTATTATTAGTGTCTGATTTTGCATTTGGCTTTACACCAATAATATTGAAGAAAAAAATCATATTCACCCTTCATCATGGATTTGCATAAGAATAAGCACAAGGCACAATGATTAGTGTTTGATTCTGCATTGGGGGATTGGAGTTTCACACTTCAAACCACAAGTATCATGAAAAATAAGAACTTTATTCCTTAAAAGAAAAAAAAAAGTTTGCTATGTACAAACAGAACACCCCACAAAGCCTTTAGGGAGGAAGAACAAGGGGAAGAGAGAAGAGTTGGATCAGCAAAGGGACCTAAAAGTAAAGCTTTATCTCCAATGAAAATTGTCAAATAATTCTAATTAAGTATGAAAAAATTTGAATAGGTAAAATAGAGAATGGTGATGAGGGATGAAAGCAAAAAATAAAGAACAAAACCTATGATATAATACAAAAGGGGGCAGGACCAAAATGATGGAAAATTCCATTACAACTGGTCACTGACCTTGCTCCACCATTTAGGTGTGATAGAAGAATTAGCCTAAGCAAGAAGTGCAGCTATACAGAGAGGCTTTCACATGAAATAGCTCAATGATCTCATTTTTCTCGAGCCGCCTTCTCCGTAAAGGTCATTCCATTGGAGGAGCTCATTCATATTGTTTGATTCCGATGACACACTCGCGCACACCTTCATGAATGCATAAACGAAACGTTAAATAACATAGCCTTTGCAGGCCAAGAGCCTTTGCAAGCCAAGGACATATGATCCAGATGGATCGTGATCACTGTAGAAAGATCAAGTAACCGATTTCGTATAACATACCTGCTCATGCGCATATTTAAAATCTTCCATCTTTAAGGGTCGAATATCGGCACTGCTACACAATCTCGGCAAAGGTTTGTTCTCAGCTTGTGCTACACTTCTCTCCTGAAAATTGAATTTCATATTAGCATGTCAAATACCAGTACAATTTGTTAAACATGTAGACTTATTGTCCTTTTTGAGCTATCAAGAACTGTTGTTCTAAATATTCAAATAACCGAGTCATGTGAAAGAATATAGAGCCTAAAGCAATTTATGAACAAGGAAGAAAGACAACAAAGATTTTAAAAGAGCCTACCTTCTTCTCCTTCTCCAAGATCTCTCTTATCGGGCAGTGAGCCGCTGTGACGCAAAGATTCTGTCATTGAAAACATAACCATCAGAATATTTTACACAACCAGATCTGATAACTTCTCTGAAAACCAAGAGGAGGCGCGATTGACAGATAGAAAGATAACCTTTAGATCGCTCCCTGAATATCCATCAGTCATATTTGCCAACGCATCCAAATCAACGTCCGATGCTAAATCTTCCTTTGCTAAAATGACTTTGAGAATTTTTTCTCTGTTTGGAGCATCTGGCAAATTAACCATCAATCTACAGAGTTTTTTACGAAAGCTTGTGTTAGTTCAGCACAGATCACATACCATCAACATGAAAAAGATGTTGACATAACAAATAACATGTTTACCTTCGTGGAAGCCTCCTAATAACAGCTTCATCAAGATCAAATGGCCTATTCGTAGCAGCGAGAACAAGTATGCGTTCTTTATCCTTTGTACGCAGACCATCCCAATTAACCATAAACTCATTCTTCATTTTACGCATAGCCTCATGCTCACCTGGATTTTCACGTCTTCCCAACATACTATCAACCTGGCAAACACATAAATAAAATAAAAAATAACCATGGATAGCTCACATTTAAAGAAATAAAACAATTACTCTAAAGGAAAGAAAAATTTCAACGGAATATACACATGGCATATACTAACCTCATCGACGAAAATAACACTTGGAGCAATCTTGCTGGCCAGTGAAAAGACTGCTTTGACATATTTTTCTCCTTCGCCAAACCACTGCAACCAACAAAAATGATATCACCGTGTTGCTTAAGCACAAAAGGAACATAGAAGTTTCAATTTGTAAAACTTCTAATACCTTCGAAGTAATGCTGGACATTGAAATGTTGATAAAATTCGCTCCAGCTTCGGTTGCTACAGCTTTTGCAAGCATAGTTTTTCCTGTGCCAGGGGGGCCAAAAAGCAATATTCCTTTGCAAGGCTAAATATACAAATAACAAATTAATTGTATCAGATGCTGAAGACATTACATAATCTACATAAAAAAGCATTTGACAAATCATTAGATGCAACTAAAGAGAATCTTCTACCTTAGTCAGCTGCCCTTTGCAAAACAATTCCGGCCTCTGAAGAGGAAGCATGACCAATTCCTTCAAGGTGTCCTTCACATTTTCCAAAGCTCCAATATCATCGAATGTCACCCCAATATCGGTTGGTGGAATAACATCACCAAGCAATTTTTTCTCAAATTCATTCTCAGTAACCACATCCTAACATGGAAGAACAAATACAAGAGAGACTAAGTATAGGCAATCGCATATTTTGGAAAAGTTACAATGCAAAGCAAGTTGCGCACAATAAGATGATAAAATGTATAAATTTGCAACAGAATGTGTTAAATTACCTTCAATGATTTCTTTAAGCTCTTGTTTTCATTTTGAATGCCATGCAGAATGTTCAGCCCATAATTAATGCTGCACCGATGAAGTGTGAATAAGGGTTAGAAATTAAAAGATTTTGTTATATTTCTCATTACTCAAAATTTTAGGATGGCAGGATCAAGATGGAAAGAAGTCATGACACCTTTCTGCAGACAGCACAAGCTTAGAATCTTTGGATAAGGATTCAGATGAGTGCATAAGCTGGTAACTTATTGCCCAACCAATGATCTTTTCCACACCTAGTAAAAGGAGCAATAGCATAAAATCAGCATTTTGGCAGCAAATCTGAAATTTCCATACTTAGATGCTACAGTTGCTTCAAATAAAAATGGTGGGGAAAAGGTTAAAAAGAATGCTGACTTTCGGTTGTTAGGGCTTGATCTTTGATGCAAACAGTCTCCAAGTCAGGACATTCCAATCCAACTCTGCTGAGAACCTGATATCAACAAAGGAATCACATTGTAAGTATAACAAATAGTAACACATAACACTTGGTATTTATATAAAACCAAGTAAAAAATATCCAGATCGTTTGGTAAGCCAGAGCATCTAGTGTACAGCGACAATCAACATACTAGTCACTGAACAAATTCGATCAAGAAAAGGAGAATAGCAAAACAAAACAAAATAAATATATAAAGGCATATTAAATAAAGGACAGAAGATGTTGGAAGGCTCACCGTTCGAATGCTGACAACATTAGACTGAGCTTTCATAGTCTCAACATCACGCTCTAGCTGCTGCTTCCAATCAGAAAGCAAGGTCTCATCCTGTACAAGTTTCAAATTAGAACTGATCCATGAACTGTTGATGGCAACGCAACAAATCGTACAATAATATTAATCTATGGTGATACCTGAGGCAGCTGTATAGTCACTCTGTTTGGGAAGAGGCGACCAAGTTGCTTCATTACTTTGGGTGTTTCTTTGCTCCTATCATGCAGTCTACCAAAATTATCCTGTACAAAGTTAAATACCAAATTACAGTAGTTCAATAAACAATAATTCCTGAAGGAGCCATGACAAACAGCTAATATATATATATATAAAGCCACAAAAAAAAATATTCAAGGGCATAGCCCAGACAAGACTGGCAACTTCCAAGAAAGAATTACATCATTATTTAAAGAATTATATGAAGCGAAATGGTTACTATTATTTACCGGAAAAGCAAGATCTAGTAGTGCAGTCTGATTGCTCCCAAACTTCGTAAATAGAAGGCCACCAGGTTGTGTCTGAAAGCATAGAAGACAGAGAAATAAAATCAGCAAACAAGATTTCTTGAACATGAGGTCAATACAACCAAACATCAGCAAAAATATATAATAGTAAAAAAGTGTACCTTCTCCTTTCGATTGTCCAGCTGGGTATGAGAGGCAATTACCACCACATTCTGTGGCAAGCTTTCAAATTTAATTTTCAACATCTCGGTGTACCCAACCATTGCCTTCTCTATGTCTTTAATGAATAACACCACTGCTCCGTTTTGACTCTGACTGGTAACAACCTATGTAAACGACATCAAAATGGATGTCATTATTTCACCAGGCATCGAGAAAAACAATGGAACAAGCATAGAACCAGGCTCACCTCAAAGATTTCTTGAACTGCAATCTTGTCAACGTCATCGCCCCCTGAACCATCTACTCTCAACAAATGATTTGCTGCAGTATAAATCACCAATGGAATTTTAATGCACAAGAGCCAATATGTAGCTAAAGGATCATAAGTTCAAAAAAGCAGATTGAAATACCAGAACAAAAGAACCCGCGATCATCTTCACAAAGACCACCAAGATCATTGCCATCAGGAATTGATTTATCAAACCTAACCCCAATCTTCGAAGACCCATTATCTTCAAATGCAAGCATAACCTTTCCGCGGGAGCCATAGCTTGGTCCCCTGTCCAACATAGCAAAGTCTTAAGTCTTAATTTTCAAACGCAACACAATTTTAAACTAAATATTTAAAAAATGTTTTTCTAGATAAGGACAACTAGGGGTGCACCAAACAAGAAATTTAAAAAAGGAAACTGAAATCCTTAGGTAAACAAACATCCCCAATACTATGCATTCAGAATAAATCACAAACCCCGTGAAATGATCACGCAATGCCAGAAACAAAAGTATAACCCAACTCAACACCCCCCCCCGGGGGGTTGGGAATATATATATATATATATATATATATATCAAAGCTGCAACTGAACTGAGAGATACCACTTCAAAGTGATTTCAAATTCAGAAGCAATAATATCCACAAAAGAGAAAAGTAGACTCATGCCACTCAAAACAAATTGCTGTCAATCAGAAATTCAATATTCTTCCTTTAATCTTCTTTTGAATGATTTTCAATGGTTATAGCCTCCTCAACAAAAGGGATAAAAAAGATCTCTCTTCTCCACAAGTTCAGATCAAATGCAGATTGACTGAAATTGTATTCAGAATAATTCTTCCATCAGACAAAGTACCTTGAATAATTTTGTATTGACGAGACAGCAGAAGGGAAGTTACCAACAAATTTTACTCGATCACCTGCAAATTATTTAAGCCTCATGTTAACCTTTAGGTGCTATGCAATATGTACAATAGGAAGTAAATTTGGAGATAGTTGCTCAATTTTTAACAACAAAACCGCACACCTGTTTTAATAGTAGTGCCTTTTGATGAAGCAGTAGAAACCTCCTGCTTCAGCATAGCCTGAGAACTTATTGTGGATCCACCCACAATTTCAGCATCAACACTAGAAGCTGGTTTACTATGTTTTAAAGAAGCAGCATGTGTACTTCTCTTAGCCAACACAGATGGTCGTTCAGGCTTTGAACTTTCTTTAGCAGAATCAACTTCCTTTGATGGAGTTCCCTGAAATATCAATCACATAACAAAAACTATTATTATTCTGTTTATATTAACAGCGATTTAGGAAGAAATCATCTCAACAATACAAACAGATAATAAGAAGTAGCAAAAGAATATCTGAGAAAACGTACACCAGGTAGTGAAAGAGAATCAACAATTAGTAGCCTCGCACCAAAATGCTTTGCAAGTGCCTTGGCAAGAGTCTCCTGATATATATCCGAACCTACACAGGAATCGCATAATGAGAGCACTTCTTGATTGCAGAAAGGGGAAAACAAAGCATTAACAAGAATGAAGGAACTACCTGCAGGTCCAGATAACAATATCCGTGGGGACACTGAGGGGAGGTCTGAGGCAAATTTTCCAAAGCCATTACACTTCAAATGAATATATGTCGAAGCAATCAAAACGGTCTTTGTCGTGTCGCTATAAAAATAGAAACATCATAGCTAAGAATGCATAATTTATTTTCTTATGATCTCATCTATCTTTAAGCAGCAACTACAGGCTATAAAAGAATATAAGAGTAAATATAGATTATTCAAGCTGTTAGCCAACATCTAAGAAGTGACCACAGTAAAATTATAATCCAGTTAAGATTGAAAAAATATTAGGAAATCAAATGAGAGAAAAGTTAATAACGAGAAGCAACGATGCACCTTAGATAGTATGGGAAACTTTCAAATGAGACATCAATATTGTCAGCACTAAGAACTCTTTGTTGTAAACTCTCCTTAAAAGCTTGCCGCCTGGTTGATGCCAATATTGCTGGGGTATCAACATCTTTAAGAAGTTCTCTTAATTCCCTTCGCTCCTCCAATATCTTTGTAATGCTACTACTTAAATCAAAATCAGGATATGAACCAGCAAGCATGCGCAGCAACGGCCTTAATTCACAGGTAGCAGCAGCAGCCATCTTCCCAGCATCTGTATCCACATTGGCATCAACCTCCATGGTGTCAACACTAGGATTTTCATTACCAATAGCAGAAGATGCAAGAACAGTTTTCTCAGCAGAAACAGCTCCAGTTTGCTCGTCGGTATTGGTGGTATCCTTCACTTCATTGTCTCGAACACCATCCCCATTGCCAGAAGGTAGTGATGAAGCATCCGTGTTTTGTTGGACATTCTTGCCAGCTTTAGCAGCAGGCGGAAGGCGAGCTAAATCTTTATGAAGATTAGATAATGAGGCTAATATTGATGCTCCAGCAACAGCGGAAGGGTCCCCGGATCTAGCTTCAACTTGCATTCCATTCACTGGAGTACTCCGAGCTTCTAAAATACTCACAGGAGAAGGTATGCCAGTGGTAGCAACATTATTATTTGTGAGCTGCTGAAAGATCTGAATTCACGCTAAGGAACGCATAAAACACAATAGAATATCTTCAAGAATGACAGAAACAAGGCAGTTGAATAAAATGATATAGAGCATTGTAAGTGAAGGTGCAAAGTATAAGAGGCAAAAACAGATATATAATTCATAGGAACCATATGAACAGGATACATAAGCATGCTTGCCAGAAGAACCGAAGACCACCTCATCACCTCCACTTAATATAAGGCGTGCATTCTTGCGATAGGTCTTACCATTAACTTGAACAGCACCTTTGCCTCCTGTGATTTCCAGTAATGCAACAGGTGAACCTCCACGCTGTGTAGAGTAACAACCATGATCAGTAATCTAAAATAGTAATTACCCATCTAACATAATTACACAAATCATTCTTCCCTCCCGATATATGAAATGGAATTTTTGCATCATATAAATGACTAATTTTCTATAACCAAAATGCAAAGCAGATAGATCATTAGCAACTCAGCCGCCTGTTTTAAATTGCACAAAACGGAAAGTGGAACCTCTACCTCGATGTTGCTCAACTTGCACAAAATATTGCCAACAGTTGGATCTTTAAGCCATAAATTGCACTGACGACCTTGGCCAATGGTGAAGATAGGATCACACATAGGCTGGTGAGGAATCTGGAGAAGAATGAAAAACAAATATGATTAGTTCTAGATTGACATGACTAATGAAAACACAATCAGCTCAGAATTCTCCACATTTTAAAGCCCAAAAAAGCAGAAGATACTTCAAAGTAGATGTCTCACTTACTCATGTCTAGCACCTATATATTTTATGGTGAAATCACACGCAGCATTGCTTTTATCAAGTAATGCAAAATCTTTGGCACAAAGTTGACATTGATTCCATCCTACATAGTATTGACTAACTGTGGCATGATATTGCAAGAAACAAAATTTTCTCTAGCCAGGACAATACAACAACAACCAAGCCATATCTCATTAGGTAGGGTGCACTAAATGGATCAAACATTGCAATCCATAGTATCCTTATCATAGATCATATCTGCATAGAACTTTAAAGTAGTTTAACAAAGGATTTTTCTCAACATTATAGGACTGCACCAAGGATCAAATTTAAGCCCTTACCTTTTCTAGCCATTACTAGTTACAAACAACACCAGCCTTTCCAATCTTGTAACCTAGGGATAACTACACTGACCTTGTTAGTTCTTAGTACATACAACAACACCCCTTCCACTTTGGGATAATTACTTCCTGTCTTCTCTATCTGTTGCTCTTACACCAGATACCCTCTTTTATCTACAAAGTTGCACTACCTTCCTTACTTTATGCATACTAAATATAACAAAACAAGGAAAGCAGGTATAGTTTCACAAACAACATGTGATTGAGGAGCAATAAGCACCACGGTCAGTGCAATTGAGCATGCAGCATTAGAAGCATTTTTTGAAACTTCAGTCATCAGTTCCCATAATGCAGAAAGTATCTTGCAAAATCAACCAATCATTCAAATTTGCAGGTCAAGTGTAAAATTTCAAGACAAAGCAGTTCTATATCCGTTAAAATCACTCCAATAGATCAACTTTAACCATGCATTCCAATTCCACAATGCAAAAACCATACAAGTACTCCAAGAGACAAAAAAAAAAAAAAAAAGATACATAGCAAAATTTGCACACTCAATTCACAGCGAAGAACCAAACCTGAGAACACTGAGAAAGGAGCTTCCCCCATGCTGTCTTAGGTCCTGATTTCGATTTCACTGACCGCTTCTTCATTCGGCCGGCAGCAGCAGCCGCCGCCAAAGCCGCCGCAGCACTCGATTTCTCTCCATCCACCGCATCCTCACCTAAAATTAACAAAATTCAACACAAAATTCACTCCAAATTCTACCACAGATTCATTATCCAATAGCCACATGCATGCAAAAGAATCATTCACTTCCCACGAAATAAACCAAAAGGTTGCAACTTTCTAACCTATGGACTGAGGCGTCACCAAATCATCCCCTTCTGCCGCCGGCACAGAAGGAGGCGTGGCCTTCAACGACAAAGTTTCTGGCAAAACATCATCGCTGCAAGCATCAACGGCCTTCAACGACGCCGTCTCGGGTAGATCATCATTTCCGGGTCCAGATTCGTTCACAGGAGGAGCAGCAGCAACAGGAAGCGTCGTGGACGATGCATCCTCTGTGGTGTTGGTAGAAACCTAAATAATCACGAAAATTCAGACCCAACAAAAAAAAATATCTTTTTTAATATAATTTTGTAATCAAGGGGAAAGAAAATTAAAAGGGTGGAATTGAAAATTCTGCTATGAATCGGATTGAAGAAAAAGGGGAGACCTTTGATCTTTTGTTGGGGTTAGAAGGAGAAGGCGAAGAGAGGGTGCGTTTGGTTGAGGATTGGGAAGAACTGCGTCTAGTTTCAACCATGGTTTTGGGTTGGGTTTGAGAGGGTGGTGATTCACCCTTTCTGGTATCGACGAAGTTGTTGTTTCTGCGATGTGTTGTGTGTGTTTGGTTTCTGTGATCCAAGAGAGAGAGAGAGAAAGAGAGAATTGGGGTTATGACTTTGTGTTTGTTGTTATTGTTGTTGTTGGAGGAGGAAAAGAATGATTGAGAAGAAAGAAGAGAAAGAAAGAAAGAAAGAGAGAGAAAATGTTATCAAAAAGAGAGTTTGGGTGTGATTGTATCTGTGGTTATTTTATATGGTGAATGAAGAGGCATAGTGAAGGAAGAAATTCAAGATGAAGCAAACATGGTATGTCATTAACTCTTGCAATTAATTTTTTCCTTATTCCTCAATTTTTTTTCTGCTACTATCATTTTTCTTTTGTTACATTTTGACCATAATTATTGTCACTTTTTATATTTACAATCAATCAGTTATCTATATATATTATATATTATATTAATATAACATATATATTAAAAAATTAAACAATATATTATTTATATATAAACATATAATAGCTTATTTTTTGGTGTATATATAATATTTTTTATATATTTTAATTAATTTAACTAAATATAAAAATTATTAAGAGTGGGTAATACTTTAATAGTGAATATTTTACAATGTACCTAAAATTTTAAACCTCCCATTATTGTCAATAAAAATATAATATAATATAATATAATATAATATAATATAATATAACCAAAAAAATATATTTGCATTTGTTTTTTATAAGCATAATTTTTGTACTAGAAATTTTTTATATGAATTATGATGGATCAAGGATTTGCGAGTCCAAACCGCTGTTGGATCATTTTCTTGAAACGGGTGGTATTTATAAAGATATTTCGACCCCAAATTAAAATAAATCTGAGAGGTATAAAGTGTATAAAAGAAGTAATGTATATAAAAGAGTCTTTGCCTCCTTTCATATAGTTTTTGATAATCTTATCTTATTTGGTTAAGATAGAAAAATATTTGAATTAAAATACAAGTTAAAAATTATAGGAATCGATTTAAACCATTAGAAAGAAGCTGGCCTCGAATATCCAAGTGGGGAGATTATTCTGAATTAGGTCCTTAACAATTTTTAAGTTTAACTTTATAAATGAAGAAATTAAAATTGGAAAAAATTTTCTTTAACAAAATCAGTTTTATATTAGTATTAGTATATTTCATAGCCAGGTGAATATTATTTCTTTTTTTTTTTTGTGTCTATATTATTTCTTCCTTTAATAGTCAAGCTTTTATTTAACAGCAAAACGAAAAATGAGAACGAATTTAATGGAAATATTTAATGTTAAAATTAAGTATGTGTTTGAATTATAGTTTGTAAATGGGAGCTTTTATAAAATTGATTTTGTAAAATTGATTTTGATGAAAAGTAAGTTTGGGTTAATATAATTTATATTTGATAATTTTTATATTAAAATTGATTATAACAAAATAAATATTGATTGAATTATACTACTCAAAATCACTTTTAGATGAAAAATTACTAAAAGAGACATCAATTTAAATAATTTTTTATATACATGTAAAATCAGAACACTAACAAAAATAATATAAAAAATATTTATCATATAAATAAAATAAAAATAATAAAAAATAAAAATATGAAATAGAGTACTATAAATTTTATAATGTCAAACAAAAATAAAATATTCTATAATTTTTTTAGTACTGTTAGTACTCTTTAATTTAATATTATTTTGGACTATAAATTTTCATTATTTATGGCTCTATTATTACTTATAATTAATTTTTTATTTATTTTGTCCTTTTTTTATAGGATCATAATTTATATTATATAAAATTTTATTAATAAACGTAGTATATAATAATTACAATTACAAATTTTACAAAGTCAAAATAAAAAATAAAAAAATTAATGCAAAACAAAAATATAGTACATCAAAGAATAAAAAAAATTATATAGATAAGAAATAATAAAAAATTCATAAAACCAACAATATATCGTATGAACAAAAAAAATAAATAAAATTCATAGGAATAAAATCAAATAAAAAAATAAAAAAATTCATACACAGCATAAATACAATCCAGTAAATGATAGAAAAAAATTTTATATGAACAAAAAATAATAAAAATATCATATAAAAAAGTTAACAACATTTGTCGTATGAATAAAAGAAATACAATAAATAAATAAAAAATCATATGAACAAAGCTAAAAAAAATCATAAAAAATCATAAAAAATATACATATAAAAAATAGTATGATAAATGATAAAAAAAACTCATAAAAATATAACATGAGAAATCAGAACACTACATAAATAATATAAAAATATTTATCATATAAATAAAAAATATAATAAAAAATATAAAAATTAAAATATGAAAATGAATACTAAAAATAATAAAAAAATTAAAATATTCAATTTGCCAGCGATTGAAACAAATCTGAACAATTTTGATGAAAAAAATTGGAACTAAAAACTATGAAAAAGTAGGAAGAACTGCAGAGAATTACTGTGAAGATAATATTTACTAATATCCTTTGTATAGAAGAAAATAAAGGGTATGGTTGACAAAAAAAATAAAATTTTCACCTAATTTTTCAAAGATAATTAGTAACTATAAAGTGAAACGCAAAAGTTACAAATTTAACTTTTTCTAAATCAAAGGCAGAATTATTTCTGGTGCGTTCAGAAAGATAAAAATTATCAAATATAAAAATGAAACTTTCAAACTCAAACGCGCTTCTTTTATCTTCAACATTTTTGTCAAATACACTCTAAATCTATTCATAGAATGGTATACATAACTATTGAAGTATTTTCGGTGCAAAATTTGTAGGGCATAAATTATTATGCTGTCAACCAATAATATTATCTGACTCGTGGTATACATGACTATTGAAGTATTTTCGGTGCAAAATTTGTAGGGCATAAATTATTATGCTGTCAACCAATAATATTATCTGACTGGTAAGGAAACCAGTTTGGTTATTATTATGCTGTCAACAAATAATGTTAACTGACTCGTAAGGAAACCAGTTAACCAAACTAATCAATAATATTACAACATTTTACACGCCTTTGCTGCAAACACTGCACCGTTTATCATGGTGCGGTGAGCGTTGACTCTGATAAAACGTAGGTTCAACAAAAGAGTTGAGAGAGAAGAATGTTTTGTTGGCTTGTTGCTATATCTCACTACAATCCAGAGATTTCAGTGTCTGATAAATTGTGCACATCTAACACTGATTTGGAATATCAATGACAGAACCTAATCGTAACAACCAAAATTCACTTAATGCAGTAACTGTAATTTACAGAATATTGCTTATTTTTTAATCAAATTACTGTAATGCAAACTCAATTGAATCAGATAACAAATAATACAAATATACAATAAAATCATCAATTTGTATTCTTAGTGTTACCATTTTTATATTGTGAACATTAAGAATACAATTAAAATTTTATAATTTAAAAACATATAATTAATTATTTGTCTTTGATGAGAGGTTTTAATTAGTTTTTTTTAATTTTTTATTTTAAAAAGTCAGATAAATAGTAAAAGCTACATGTACTCACTCTACTTACTCTTCCATTAGCATGAAATTAATAAAATAATGTTAAAATAAAAGTTGTAAAAAAAATTTATATTAAAAGATAAAAACATCATATACAATATATACATTTTTTCAAAAAATTAATTATACTATTTATTTTTTATCATCCAGCATTACTTTTCATTAAAAAAAAGAAATCCTCAAATGGGCAATCTTTCTTAAATTGGTAAGAATATTAAAAGAGTCAAAATTCATCCTTTAAATTCTCGATATTATAAATGCATTTTTTTAGTGTTTAATTATTTCATGAGAAACATATTATTATATTGGGTAAAAAATATAATTTTTTATCTCTGAATTTTTGAAAAATTTAAAAAATATATCTAACGTTATTTTTATTTTAATTTTATTTATGATATTTTATATATATTTCATTTAAAAATTAAATAATATATACAATATTAGAATATTTATATTATTTTGCAATCATCACGTACCATTGTATGTTAAACTTTAAAAGTAACAAAAAAAGGCTAAAATAATTTTGTGAATATGTTATATATATGTAATGTATATGTAAAATGTTTTTAACATCATATAAAAATAAATATATAAATAAGATATTATATAGATATCATGAATTAAGTTAAACAATAAAATTTTTTTATTATAATTTTTATTATTTTATTAATATATTTTTTTATTTTTTATTTAAGTTATTAAATATGTCAAAATAAAATTGAATAAATATTTTATTTTAAAATAAAAAGAAGAAATAAAAATATTATAAAAACTAGAAATAGAAAAAAGTATCTGAAAATTTTTTTGGATTATTTTACTCAACTTACAAGTTATTAAAAAAATCTGTTAATTTTAAACTATAGGATGGATAATTATTACAGGTGATGAGTTAATTTTTTTATTGATATCACCTTTTTTTATTCGTTCAATTGCTTTATTATTTCATTCTTTAGTAATCCCAAAATGTTTTTTTTTTCTCAAATAGTTATAATATATATTCTTGCATAACATAAATATTATTTAAATTTTTTCAGTATAAAAACCAAAAATTAAACCGTGGCTTCCAATAAATCATATAAAATAGTAACTATAAGTTTTTTCATAAAGTATATATTCTAATAATTTCTGGATTATAATTGGAAGCTTTTTTTTCTTAAATCCATCTTATATCAATAACTCAATCTCTAGGGCCTATAGATAATTTTAGACAAGTTTACTGAGTGGCATTTAATATATGATTGACTGAACAAAATAAAATACATAAAAATAATACCAACAAGTTATTAAAAAAAAATTAAAAATAAAGATTCTTTTTAGTTTAGTAAAAAATAGAAAAAAATTCATTTAATACATCAATGCCAATAAATTGTCAAATACTTCATATTGTTAATTTAAATTTAAATGCTAATGACCTTGGAAATGGATGTGAAATACTGAAAATTAATTAAATATGAGAATGAAAACAACATATCTCATTCTTTACCCCTAAAAAGAACCATTCCCTATTATGACATTAAGTGGACATATAAATAAGAGAATGTTAGAAGTGGTAAAGGTGAATTAGTGGGTGAATTGGGAAAGAAAACAAAACGTTTATTTGGTTTTTATTGAAAAATGTTATATGCATGGGAATCTTCAAGTCTATCTTGTGAATATAGATGAAATATGCATGTGTCTTGAAATGCATATATAAACTTACAGGAGTCACACATGCAGAGTTTTTAGAGCGGGTGTGGAAAATGCCAAGGATCTGGGCAAAAGGGTAATTTCATTTCTTTCATCTTATATTAAAGTATTTTAATTTCCTTAACCTACCAACATTAGTACCATGCAATGATGAGTATGTTTATTAAGTGTAATTCTCTTTTGGATAATAATATATTTAGTCATTTCAAAAGCAATTTGTAGATTCTCATTAGTTAATACTTTTAATTTATGGTTCAATAAGTGCAGTGATCATTAGTGTTGACGTTTCCATAAGATTTTGAATTTGTTATACAAAATTATTGCATACTCTATACATTAATTATTTATATTTATTATTTATACCATGTGAGGACATGTAGATGGTGGCAAGCGGGAAAGTCCGCCTGGCGGACTGACTTGTTCCGCTCCGTCTAATAAGGCGGTTCTAGAATTCTAGCCCGCTTCGTCTAACGGCGGGCTAGTGGGCCGGCGGGCTAAGCCCGCAAAATAACCTCTTTTTTATTTTTAACTATTAAATAATATATATAAAGGCAAAAAAAAATCTTTCTTATTTTTTACTTTTAATTATTATAATTTCTAAAAATATAAACAAATTATAATTTTTATATTCACAAACATTAAAGTCTTTGTAATTATAATATCTAATAAATATAATTATAGACCAAGTTTTTATCCAAAACATAATTATAAATATTGTTCCCAAAGCAAAATTTTACGGACCGCTCTAGGCCCAATCCACCTACTCGCCGGGTCGGAGAAGCACCTCCGACCCAAACCTAAACCATTAATAAGGGAACCCGACAGGTCAGCTCTCGGATACCCGACCCGGGCGGCGTACGGCCACACTTCCTGTGCGGACCAAACCCCCAACTAGCTAAAACGGTCGGGACGGAGTCATCAGAACCGGACCCGACGGTTAGGACTGCCAACGCTTCCCCACGTGAGTAGGAATAGCACAAAGAATCCTGGACAGTAGGCCAGGTCACCTTTAGGCCCACCTAGCACGGTATATAAGGGGAGAGGTCAGCACTCCCCAAGGTACACATCATTTTACTTAATTTGGCTACCAACTCGTACGAACACTGACTTGCTCATCGGAGTGTCCTTGTAGGTGGCCGCCCCCTCCCCGCTACATACGCTTCCTCTGACGTCATCGACATCCGAATCCTCGCTCCACTTCAATCCAGGGTCTCATCCGTTCCCCCGTGTCTAAGCACCCGACCTACCCAGGACCCGAAGTCTCCAGGTGACGAATATTGGCGCCGTCTGTAGGGACCTTGTAGATATGGAGCGACTCCCCACGTTGAAGGAGCTTCACAAAGGTGGCGGGGCTCACCTGAGCCGGGCAAGTTCGACGGCCTGCACCGCCGAATGCCCCCGTTCCTCCGTTTAGCCCAACCAACAAATTTACACCAAGACCCCCGAAATGCGTCCTTTCAAAGGAACAAGAGCCGATATCGCCAAGATTATGCAAGAACTCAGGCACAGAGTACAAAACTTAGAGCGAGAGCTAGCAGCGAGAAGCCAACCCCACAAAGACGCCAGTCGCTCCCATGGCGAAGCCAACCGATCTCGCACGCGAACCCGATCTCCCCCCCCCCCCCGAGGACACGAAAGCTGGGAAGGGAGTCCAACGAAGCGTGATAAGACATACACGCAGGCGACCTCCCGACCCCACCAGGACAAGTCCGAAGGCTGGGGGAATCCCAGAAGGGGAAAGCCAAGAGACGGCAAGAGCCCATCATCATGGGATACACCCCCTTTCCATCCCTCATTCCTCAAGGTCCGGCTTCCGAAGAACTTCGATAAGCCAACGGACATGAGGTATGACGGGACCAAAGACCCTCAGGAACACCTCACCGCCTTTGAAGCAAGAATGAATTTAGAAGGGGTAGGGGACGCAGTGAGATGCCGGGCATTCCCTGTAACGCTAGCCGGCCCAGTGATCTGGTGGTTTAATGCCCTCCCGCAAGAGTCCATCACGGCTTTTGCAGATATCTCCCAAAGCTTCCTAGCCCAGTTCACAACACGCATAGCTAAGACCAAACACCCGATCAACTTGTTAGGAGTCACCCAGAAACCCGGGGAACCGACCAGAAAGTTCTTAGACAGGTTCAATGACGAATGCTTGGAAATTGACGGTCTCACGGACTCGGTCGCCAGCCTCTGCCTGACAAACGGCTTGCTAAATGAGGATTTCAGGAAACACCTCACGACCAAGCCTGTGTGGACCATGCAGGAAATCCAGAGCGTCGCCAAGAAATACATCAATGATGAGGAAGTAAGTCAGGTCATAGCAGCCAACAAACGACCGCCCCCTAACCCACCACCTCGGCAAACCCCCCAGGTCGACAGATATAAGGAGCCCCCCAGGACGGAACTTCAGCCAAATAGCACAAGGAACCTCCATGAGTAGGAAGGTTCACAAACTACACGCCACTTACGGCGCCCATAATAGAAGTCTACCAACAAATTGCAGACAAATGAATCCTATCCAAACCCAGACCCCTGAAAGAGAGAATGGGAGGCAACAAAAACTTTTATTTTGACTACCACAAGGGGTTTGGTCACAAAACACAAGACTGCTTCGACCTCAGAGATGCCTTGGAACAAGCCATCAGAGAAGAAAAACTGAGTGAATTCTCCTGGCTCATCAGAGAGCCGAGGAGGTGGGAAAGAGAGCGCTCCGAGGAAGATCGGAGCTGAACTGTCAAGCCAAGGCAAGAACCCCCAGGGGATGCCACTAACCCCCCAACTTTTGTGGTCAACATCGTAGTTGGATGGGACAGCCCCCCCAAATCCAAGTCGGCAGCAAGAAGAGACACCCGGGTGCTCTCCATATCGACAGATGGCCTTGCCACCTGCAAAAGGCACCCCACAATATCCTTTGCCCAGAAGATAAATGGTTCAATGACCTGGTAGTTACAGCCATGGTCAGGACAGGGCTGGTTAGGTGCATCCTCGTTGACACAGGAGCAGACTCTAATATCCTATTTAGAAATGTCTTCGACGCCATGGGACTCAAGGAATCCGACCTCAAAAACTACCAACACGGGGTCATGGGACTAGGTGACAACTATATCAAACCTGACGAGACGATCTCTCTCCCAATCAGCCTGGGAACTGGTGACACCAAGAAATCAGTTATGGCAAACTTCGTAGTCCTTAGAGACTCCACCGCTTATAACATCATCATAGGGAGAAAAACTATCAATGAATTCTCAGCTGTGATATGCACCAAGTTCCTAATAATGAAGTTCATAACGGACAAAGGAACAGTCAGTTCCATAAGGGGAGACCTAGAGACGGCAGTCGCCTACGACAGCGCCAGTCTCTCCTTAAAAAAAGAATCTAAGAAGGCAGCTGGCATATTCCTGGCAGAGCTGGATGTCAGGGTGGAGGACAAACCAAGACCTGAACCAGAAGGGGACATGGAAAATTTCCAAATAGGGAAGTTGGCAGATCAATTCACTTTCATAAACAGGAACCTACCCCATGAACTCAAGGGCCCCTCATAGAGATCGTAAGGGCAAACAGCGACCTATTCGCATGGACTCTATCAGACATGCCGAGATTAGATCCCGAGGTCATGTCTCACCGGTTGGACATAAAGCCCGAGCCAAACCGGTAGCCCAGCGGTGAAGGAAGATGTCGCAAGAAAGAGCAGAAGAAGTCGCCAAACAAATAGCAGGACTACTTGAAGCAGGGTTCATCAAGGAACTCGAGTACTCAACGTGGCTGTCCAATGTCGTCCAAGTCAACAAGGCCACTGGAAAATGGAGGATGTGCGTCGACTACTCCGACCTGAACAAAGCATGTCCTAAAGACTCCTTTCCCCTCCCAAACATTGACACCCTAGTTGACTCGGCAGTGGGGTATCGTTTTCTCAATTTCATGGATGCCTATTCCAGCAACAACCAAATCCTGATGCACCGACCTGACGAAGACAAAACAGCATTCATAACACCCGGGGGCACCTATTACTACAAGGTGATGCCCTTCGGACTGAAGAACACAGGAGCCACCTACCAAAGGCTAATGAGCAAAGTCTTTCATGACCTCATCGGCAAAACGGTAGAGGTGTATATTGATGACATCCTGGTAAAAACCGCAAAGCCGAGCAAGTTAATGGACGATCTCTAGGCTGTCTTCAAAGCACTAAGAAAATTCAACATGAGACTTAATCCGCTTAAATGCGCATTTGCCATGGAAGCAGGTAAATTCCTGGGGTTCATGATCACACAGAGAGGGGTAGAAACCAACTCAGACAAGTGCGAAGCCGTCCTCAAAATAGCAAGCCCAGGATGCATCAAAGATGTGCAGCGACTCACCGGGAAACTCACGGCACTATCTCGGTTCCTCGAGGCCTCAGCTGAAAGGGCCATCCCATTTTTCAATTTAATAAAGAAATGAATCACCTTCAAATGGACACTGGAATGTGAAGAAGCGTTCGGCCATTCAAGAGGATACTCTCAGAACCTCCTGTACTTAGCAAACCCAGATAGGGTGAACCTCGATACCTGTACCTGGCCGTGACAACGCAAGTAATGGCGGCAGTCCTAGTACGGGAGGAGGACAAGACCCAGCGGCCAATATACTTCATCAGCAAAATATTTTGAGGGGCAAATAT
This sequence comes from Arachis hypogaea, assembly GCF_003086295.3. Lineage (NCBI taxonomy): Eukaryota > Viridiplantae > Streptophyta > Magnoliopsida > Fabales > Fabaceae > Arachis > Arachis hypogaea. The sequence continues at coordinate 99,100,343 of NC_092037.1, read as the reverse complement.
GAGGTACACCAAGTTGGAAAAGTTAGCCTATGCCCTACTAATCTCATCCAGAAGGCTAAAACAATACTTCCAAGGGCACACAGTCATTTTGAGAACTGACCAAGCCATCCAACAAGTTCTCCAAAAACCCAACCTGGTAGGGAGAATGATGACGTGGGCAATAGAGCTATCCCAATACGACCTGCGATACGAGTCAAGACAAGCAATCAAAGCCCAAGCTATGGAAGACTTTCTTGTAGAAGTCACAGGGGAAACTCCTAACACACCGGACGCACGGTGGAAGCTCCACATTGACGGAGCATCTAACCAAACGTTCGGAGGCACCGAAATTATCCTTGAAAACTCGGTAGGGATAGTCTACAAGCAATCCATCAAGTTTGAGTTTCCGGTCTCCAATAACCAGGCCGAATACGAAGAACTGATAGGAGGATTGATACTAGCCAAAGAAGTCGGAGCATTAAAAGTTGAAGTCAGCAGCGACTCTTAAGTCGTCACCTCCTAAGTAAACGATAACTACCAAGCCAGGGACGCGCTACTACAAAAATACTTAGAAAAGGTGAGAGAACTATGCAAAAGGTTCGAAAAAGTCACAATCCAGCACGTCCTAAGAGAGAGAAACGCCCGAGCCGATCTCCTTTCCAAGCTTGTGAGCACCAAACCCGGAATAGGGAACAGATGCCTAATCCAAGGGCTGGCGACGAAACCTGCAATCGTCATGTGCACAACCCAGGCACCAAACCCACCCTCATGGATAGACCCCATCTCCCGATATTTGGAGCATGAGGAAACACCCAAGATGAGAAGGAAGCACAAACTATTAAGAGGAAAGTCCCCAAATATACAATCATACAAGGCCAGTTGTACAAACAAGGACTTCACTAGCCTTTACTCAAATGCCTGCACCCTGACCAGACGGACTATGTCTTAAGAGAAGTCCACGAAGGATGCTGTGGCCACCACATCGGGGGGAGATCCTTAGCAAGAAAGATCATCCAGACAGGATACTACTGGCCCACAATGATATCGGACGCCCAAGAGTTCGTGAAAAAATGCAAAAAATGTCAAGAAAATGCCAACTTCCACAAAGCACCTCCTGAGGAACTCAGTCTAATGATGGCTCCCCGACCTTTTGCCCAATGGGGAGTCGACCTCTTAGGGCCATTCCCACCAAGGCCAGGGCAAGTGAAGTACCTAATAGTGGCCATAGATTATTACACCAAATGGGTAGAAGCAGAGACACTAGCCAGCATATCTGTAGCGAATTGTCAAAAATTTTTCTGGAGGTAAGTTATCACAAGGTTCGGGATTCCGGAGTCCGTCATATCGGATAACAGAACACAGTTCACCGACAAAAAGTTCAAGGAGTTTCTCTCAGGACTAGGAATTAAGCAAAAGTTCTCCTCCGTCGAACACCCTCAAATCAACGGGCAAGTGGAAGCAGCCAACAAAGTCATCTTAAAGGTGATGAAGAAACAACTCGAAGGAAAAAAAGGCTCATGGACAGACCAGTTAGCATCAGTCTTATGGTCCTACAAAACCTCCCCCCAGTCATCTACTAGCGAAACCCCTTCCGACTCACATACGGGGTCGACGCAGTCATCCCAGTCGAGATAGGGGGGCCAAGTCCGAGGCTACTTTTAGGAGGAGGAAGTGAAGCAGTTGAGAAAGACCTAATCAATGAAACAAGGAAAATGGCGCACCTAACAGAGGCAGCAATCAAGCAAAGGATAACCCTAAGATACAATGACAGAATCATGAAAAGGAACCTCGGGGAAGGTGACCTGGTCTTACTACGAAACGACATAGGGCCACCGACCCCAGGAGAAGGCAAATTGGCTGCAAATTGGGAAGGACCCTACAGGGTAAAGGAAGAACTCGGCAAAGGCGCATACAAGCTAGAAAAACTAAACGGAAAGGAGGTCCTAAGAACATGGAACATGGCAAAACTAAAAAGGTTCTACTCGTAAGGGAAGTAACGGAGCAATCCGACAACACGACCATATCCGCCTCAACCCCTCTAAGTTTCTTTGCCATTTTACGCATATGTACATTTTGCATCCTTATTATGTTTTAAAGTTTCGCATGAATATACACAATGAACTTTGTTTTTTCAAGATTTTTGAAGCATCATAATGACAATAAACGAACAGTCGACCTAACGGAAGCTCGGGACTGATCACCCCGACAACCAAAGGGACCCGAGTTTAAGAACCAACATGGCAAAATATATACATAGGAAAAATAGGCAAGAGAAAAGCCATGACGGCCCGGATAAACGAAAACAACAAACAAAAACAAGGCCGCGACGGTCCGAGCAAGCGATAAAGCGTTAACAAAACCATTCATAAAAAGAAAAATGTTCATTACAAGCAAAGGCGCCTATACAGGCACAGACACCAAAAACATAAACTACAAAGTAAGAAACAGGAGAAACCACCACCTCAAGGCTTTAAGAGATCGACGATCTTCCCGCCCTCAACAGTCTTGAGGGCACCCACCTGAGTAAGATCAAGGTCGGGAGCAAGCACAGCCACCTGAAGCTTAATCCCCTATTCGGTCAGCTTCACGGCCTCCCGAGACCCCTGTGCAATCTCCCTATTCTTCTTCTTCAAAACAATCATCTCCTTGCGGGCAGCCTCCACCGAGCTCTCCGCCAACTTAAGTTTTTCCTCCAGCTCCTACACCCTTTTCTTAGCCTCGACAGTTTCACCGCGAGAAGTGTTCAGATCCTTCATCAAAGCAATATCCCGCTCCATCAAGCTACTCACTTCCTCATCGTACTCTTTGGACTTCCCTTCCAACTCAGATAACTTCTTCTTCAAAGACTCCTCTCGAGATCTCGAGTCCGTCAAATCTTTCTGGGAATCCCGAAGCTTCACCTCCATAGCGTGATAATTCCCCAAGACAGGCTCCACCTTCTTGGCAATGGCATTTACTCGGAGAAGGCTACGATAAATCCACCTCGCTTGCCCAGAAAGGTCAGCTTTGTGGAAGAACTCTTCCGTGCCAGGGAGCAACTGAGATTCAATAAAACCCCCAGCATCGAAGTTTTTCTCCATGATCGAAAGCGCCTTCCCAGAGTCCCGTTTCCTCTTCTTTGAATTGTCAGCGGCTTGCAAGTCATCACCAAACCCCAAATCATCATTAAGAATCTCCTCTGCCTCCACACTCGCCTTCCCCGGGGGGTTCGGAACAAAGGTTTCAACTTAGCAGGCTGACCTTGGTCAACCACGACGGCCGGACCACTGCCATCCCTGACAACCTCATGGTCCTAGCTCGCCGAAGGGGTAACTGACGAGTCCTCACCACCTTCCTCACTCCCTTGAATAAGGCTCATCAAGTCGGCCAAAGTTTTCTTCCTACCAGTCATAGAAACTGAAAGAAGCAAAGGAAAAGGTATAAGCAATAGGAAAACGAAGGCATAAGAAATAAAAAGTAAAAAACTCACCAACATAAGACTGATCGGCCTCCCGATCCCCCATAACTATACGGGGGTTAAGGTTTCTCTCGCCAAAAATTGCCGACAAGATGTCAGCGATATTACGATCCTCTAGACTCAGTTCATCATAAGAAATCTTAATCAAGTAATCGGATCCCGCTCCAAAACTCCAGTACATCGGGATCCGTCTATCCCCCTCAAGGGTTAACCAGAAGAGTTGATGACCTTCAATGGGCCTAACCTTAAAAAAGGTGGACTTGAAGCCATTATAAGAATCCTCGAAGAGGACAAAAATCCTGCGACCTTGTTGGGCCCTAAAGGACATGTATCCCTTTTTCGCCTTCTGGCGAGAAGAGTTTGTGAGGAGAAAAAGGTAGAGAAAGACATTTACAGGGGTCGGCAGCTCCAAATATTCGCAGACCATCTCGAAACAGCGGATGGTAGCCCAACTGTTCGGATACAATTATGACTGAGCAACATCGCAGTTGTTAAGCAAACCCATGACAAAAGGGGTGAAGGGCAGTCGAACCCCTAAAGTCGTGAACATGGGTTCATAGACCCACATCCAATCAGCAACTCGAGGGCCATCAAGTTTTTTTGGCATACGCGCTCCCGAGCAGCAGAAACATAAGCCTGGTAGAGCGCCTCCTCGGGACCACCCCCACATAAGAGCCCTGCCTGGCGCAAATTTTGAAGACCCTCCTTCGTAACCTGGGAGGGGTGTCCCTCACGTCGGAGGACACCCAAGCGTAATGATCGATAAAGTCGGCTAGTGGTCGCTGAGCCGGGCTCGGGAGAATAGGACGCTCGGCCATACCTACAGCGGGGCACCACTCAGTCAGAACAGAAGATCGGAAACCCACACAAAGCAAAAGCAAAACTAAGGTCCCTCAAAACACCTCTTTCAAATAACTCTACACTAACCCAGAACATGAAAATCCCCAGCAAAATCTAGTGGCAAAACCCAAACGTGCACACAAGAAAAGTGCACGAAACACACAAAATCGAGGAAAGCAACTAAGAAAGGATAGAAAACCGTAAAAAAGATGTACCAGAAATGAAGAATCTCGAAAAGTATCAGCAACAAAGAAGAGTCCAAGCAAGAGCAGGAGTACTCAAAGCAGGAGGAGGATTAAGAGTAGCAGGAAGAAAGAAAAGGAAACAGCAGCGGCGCAGGAAAACAAAAGAGAGAAAATGGGACTGTGAAGGGCTTGCAAAACAAAAATAAGGAGAGAAATGTAACCGTCGAAGAAAAAGCACCAAAAGGTAGGGGCATACCTGTCTTTTCACAAACTTCGAAATGATGGGGCATTTAATGCCCTACACTGAAGCCAAGGAGACAGCACCAAGGACGAGGCAACCACGCGTGCAAAACACGAAACGCCATCAGCGGACTCCCGAGGAGAACGACACACCCTTTCTCGGCGAGTAGCGTAAACGCGCCTAGCCACGAACTCCAAAACCTTGAGGCTAGTGCGTTTGGGGCATTGTTACGGACCGCTCTAGGCCCAGTCCACCTACTCGCCGAGTCGAAAAAAGCACCTCCGACCTAAACCTAAACCAACAATAAGGAAACTCGACGGGTCATCTCTTGGATACTCGACCCGGGCGGCGTACGGCCACACTTCCTGTGCGGACCAAACCCCCATCTAGCTAAAATAGTCGGGACGGAGTCATCGGAACCAGACTCGAATTTCCGACCCGACGGTTAGGACTGCCAACGCTTCCCCATGTGAGCATGAATAGCACAAAGTATCCTGGACAGTGGGGCAGGTCACCTTTAAGCCCATCCAACACGGTATATAAGGGGAGAGGTCAGCACTCCCCCCAAGGTACACATCATTTTACCTAATTTGGCTACCAACTCGTACGGACACTGACTTGCTCGTCGAAGTGTCCTTGCAGGTGGCCGCCCCCTCCTCGCTCCACACACTTCCTCTGACGTCATCGACATCCGAATCCTCGCTCCACGTCAATCCAGGGTCTCTTCCGTTCCCCCGTGTCTAAGCACCCGACCTACGCAGGACCCGAAGTCTCCAGGTGACGAACACAAAATAAACATAATCCAAAACATAATTATAAATATTGTTTCTAAAACAAAATAAATATAATCCAAAATACTCAATTTTTATCTTCATTCTCTTGTAAGTTGGATTGGGAGAAGTTGGGTTTTGGTAAAAAAATTATAAAAATACCTCTTGCTAAAAAATTCTAAGCCTGGCGGAAAGCCCGCCCCGCCAAAGCCCGCGGTTTAAGCAGTGCGAGTTAGGCGAGCTTTTACTATTTGGCGGTCCCAATTTTCCAGTCCAACCCGTCTTTTTTGGCGGGTTATACGGGCCAGCCCGGCGAATTTAGACCCGTTTGCTACCCCTACTTGCATGTAGTCTTCTTTGTCTTGTTGGTTATTGATTATTATTTTCCTTTTAATAATATTTGAGAGATAAAAGAATTAATCAAAATAATTTAAATTTATCTTATTTAATATTATTAATTATTGTTATTATAATTAATAAATATTGAATAAAATAAATTTATTTTCTTTTGTCTTTTTAATATTATATTTTTTTTTCTTAGTATTTTTTGGCGACTATTATACATAGTACATTATTCTATTACCTATATCTTAAATATTAAAATTAAATTAAAACATATTTATACATTTGAAAGTATAGTAATTATTTGAAAAATATATACTACACTACTTATAGTTTATTATGTCAACGTTGTCTTTTGATTTGTTTGCTCTCAGATTGAGAGGGTCTTGAATTTTTTGTTTTGTTTGTTGTTCTTTTGGGGTCTATGCATGACCTCCTTTGATTTACCAAAAAAAAAATAATAATAATAATTGAAGCTTGAAGGTTAATAATTAAATTGTTAATTTGTTACTTAAATTTTTATTTAATATTTAAATATAATATTTTACACGTAAGATATCATAATTTTCTATTCTACTTCTGAAACTGTCACACAATTTTCTTTTTTGAAATTAAAAAATTTCACAATTTTTCTGTTTATAAGTCTATGTCAATTTCAAATAATTTGCTCATTCTCATTTTTGTTGCATAATCGAAAAATCAATAGACAAAAAAAAATCCTGATATTTTGCAAAACTAAAAAGTTACGTTGTGCTCTAGTTTTGACAAAGATGGGGTAGGTGATTGGAAAATTATTTAACACCCCACATCCCTTTGAAGTTTGAATTGTCATAACTCAACCGATTACGGATATAATAATATTAAGGTTTAATTACTCTGTTTGTCCTATAGTTTCGCAAAATTTTTAATTAAGTTTTTATATTTTTTTAATTGGGTCATTGCACTAATTTTTTTTTATTAGGTCCCTTTTAATAATAAATTAGTAATTAACTTAATTGTATAGGGATCCAACTAAAAAAAATTAGTGCAAGGACTCAAATAAAAAGAAAAAAAATATAGAGACTCAATTGAAAAAAAAAATTGGTGCAGGAATCTAATTAAAAGAAAAAAATATATTAACCTAATTAAAAATTTTGCAAAACTATAAAAACCAACAGAATAATTAAACCTAATATTAATAATGATTTCTTAAGAGTAATTGCAAAAAATCAATGCATGTTTTCATGGCGAAAACGTAAAAGCATGGTTGTTTGATGCAACATATATTTTGTTATTCAACAGTCCACATATATACATATGTTGCTGGCAAATAAAATAAAATCCAACCTCTTATCATTTTGAAAAACCAAATTAGTATTATATTTATTTTTCCCACCATTCTATTTGGCACAACATTTTAATTTTTTTAGTTGGATACAAACAAAAATAAGGTTGTGTGCTTAGGACCGAGTATCTCGAAAAAGCTAAACTCTCAACTTACCATTTATTTTAGTGGGATGAATTGAACCATTTCTAATTCTAAGTCACACTCACATATATAAAAGTTTTATCTACTATTTAATTATTGTCAAAATTCGAACTCAAATACAATATATTAAAAAATAATGTATATAATTATTTTACTCAAATTTTTGTTAATGTTCATAAAAAAATATGGATATCTTAATGTCGCAATTGTAATGTCAAATAATATTAAAAGGAATAAAAGCAACAAATAAACATATAAATGCAAGGTGCAGGTGACAAAATAAATTGTAGAAATTGAAACAAATAAGAAATTAAAAAGAAGATGAAAAAAGAAACATGAACGTAAAAGAGAAGAAGACGTAAAAGTAGATGAATTTTATTAATAAAACTGGAAAAAAGCAAAGTACAAGTGTTTGAGTTTAGAGAAATTATTTAAGATTCTCAATTTTACTCTGTGATGCCAAGGGGTTGAGAACGTTTTGGGTTTCTAAGTGTTTTTCAAGAAGAACTGAACTGCCTATAATATTTTTCTAAAGCTCTATTTATAGACGAACCTAATGTCAGCTAACAGTTACCATTTGTACAACACTTGCGAAAAACTTGAATTTCCTGTAACTGTTCCTGAACCTCTTGTGAATTTCGAAAATTAAATAGATAGCCAACTGACAAATAATCTAATTTAATTTAAAATAGATATAGATATTATATATAGAGACATATAGATATAAATATTATAAATAGAAACATTACCAAGTAACAAATTATTTCTTTTGATAATTTTCTCATAAAAATTATATTTTGTCTCACATAATGTCCCTCCAAAAATTTTTCACTTGAAGTCATGCAGTGATTGAAAGTGAAAAATTTTGTTGTTTATAATAATAAATGAAGTATATACAAACGTATGTTTATTTATTTATTTTTTTTTACTTATATATATATATATATATATATATATATATATATATATATGATAACAATAAGTGTTAATAAGAATGAAATTTTGAGACATCACATAGAAAGCACATAAGAGTATTGTACTATTTTCCCTTTTCTTTGTTACTTTGTTTATTTATTTATTTATTTTTAAATTGGCTAAACAAAAGTAAAATAACTCAGTACTCTTATCTTCTTGTAATACATGTGAGAGAGAGAATACGTTAGTGTTAAGCTTTTTCTTTAACTCTGTGCCTCTCACTCTCCCCAATTTCATCTACTATGGTGGGCTTTCTCTGTTCACAAGAATTTGATTATACTTAATTCTTCTAATATTTCAGGTAACAAGAACTTCTTCCACTCCTCCATCTTTATTTCAGAAAATCAATTTTTGATGTAAAGTGGATGGAATAGCACCCATTCCATGAATCCAGTCACGTCCCAAAAGCAAGTTAAAACCAGCCTTTGAAGGAACCATAACAAATAGAGTCAGCCTATTGACAAACCAACTTCAATTGACAGCAGAACCACACCTCTAACAAAATAAGTCCTTCTATTAAAATCTGTTACCCCAATGCTACTTTTAATCAGATCTTTTTCAGTCTTTCCAAACCTTTCCATCATTCTTTCAGGCATGAGATTAACAGTAGCTCCCCCGTCAACCAAAATCTTATTGACAATCCTTCTATCAACACGAGCCTTGATATGCAGTGGACGCAAGTGTTCCTTATTATTTTCAGTAGGCTTCTCAAACAATTCTCCACCACACATATTGTCATCTAACAACAAGCATTCGCTTCCAGGAAAGACATCAAAACAATCATCTTCTAATGACTCTACATCCTGGACTTGACTATACTCCTCAGGCAGTATTGACACCACAGTTATAGGTTGCTTAACACCGAATATTGCTTCTAAGCTGTCATCAAAATCGGTGTCAAAATTATCAGTAATTAAATCTTCGTCCCTTTCTCCCTTGTTTTCAACCATTATCTTCTTTCCAGCAAGATTCTTCTTTACATTTTTATTGTATTTAGGGTGATTAGAAGAATTGTCTGTTTCTGCAGACTTGGCCATGATTGGCAAAAGAGGAAAATCTACACCGTGTTTCTTGTATGGATCTAAAGGAACATACTCAGGTATATTCTCTTTTTGCTCAAAAGTTATAAAATGAGAATATTTTGGAATATTTTGACAATTTGGCTAAGGAGAATAATTAGGAACCTGATGCATGTTAGGATTATAACAAGAATAAATTGGCTTTGAGGGAATATGTACATTTTTTTGGAATATATATATTACCTCCATCTTGTGCATGATTCATGTTCCATAACTGAGACTCGTAGTACCTGGACTTAAAAGGTCTAGACTTCACCCATTTATTTTTCCTCTTACAAAAGCAGTAGGTTGATTTTGTACATTTATCACATTTTGGACCCATTTATTGTTTGAAATTTTGGTGGGAGAAACTCTTATCTTTTGAGAAAATCCATCAGGTTTTCCATCAATCATGACTACAGTCTTCATCTTCTGGTTGATGGATTGTACCCCAGTGTTGTTGACGCACTTATTCAAAGGAGTTTGACCGCCCAACTTTTGTTTTCCCTCGGCTATCTTCCGCTTTAGCTCGTTAGTTTCGTTTTCTTTTTCAGCAATCTTCTTTCTCAACTCAACCTTTTCTTTCTCTTCAACTTTGTACTTTTCAAACTCTTTTGCAGTTTCCTTGTCAGAAACAGCATTGCACTTTGGGCACATAGTAATGGTGCTATCATATTCTTTAATTCTCAATAAAAAATATAAAAGATCCTCACCAGGACGAGGATAAACTGGCTTCTTTTCTTGCTCAAAGATCCTCAGGTCTTTATTTTCATCTTTAGCACTAACCATTGCGGCATCAACTTCTACCATGTTAACTAACAAATTGAATGGCTCAACATAATTTGAGTCAGCAGCAAATGGTTCAGTGTCCACCTTCATAGTAGTTTTATCCTCAAACTTCAACCTTCCTTCTTCAATGGCTTTTTGTATCATATCCTTGAAATGGACACAATTATTAGGTGGTGTGTGAGAACATCTGATGAAACTTACAAAATTTTTTATTCTTTATTTCATCAGCTGAAGGCATCTTTTTTCCTTCTGGTAAAATAAGTTGGTTATCTTTTAATAAAATTTTAAATATTTGATATGCCTTATAAATATCAAAAGAATAAGTCTTATTTTCAGTTTTGGAATATGAAGAAACTTTTTCTTTTCCTTTAACAGGCTTTAAACATTTGCATACATAAGGAGGACCCCCACGCAATTCAGCAATATAAACCTCTCTCATCTGAATCACTACTATCGGAAAAACAATCAACATATGCAACCTTTTTAGAACCTTTTTTAAAATTTTCTTTTTCTTTTTTAATTTGTTCTATTTGTCTTACTCTTTCAGCTAACTGAAAAAGATCTAAAGTATGTTGATTGAAAAGTTTCTTTCTAACTCCAAATTCTAACCCATTAGTAGCCATTTTGACAACTTCAGTTTCCGGAATCGGAGTAAAACACTTATTTCTCATGTTTCTAAACCGCGCCAAATAAGTATTAATGGATTCTCTTTCTGCACGTTTGACAGAGAATAAATTCGTAAGACTAACTTTCAATTCACCTCGGAAAAATTGATCATGAAAATTTCTTTCTAACTGCGCCCAAGAATGAATAGAATTTGGTCTCAAGTTGGAAAATCATGTAAATGCATTTTTTGTTAAAGAAGAAGGAAAGTATCTCATCTTGAGATATTCATTAGAAGCTGCTTCCCCAATTTCAACGGTATATCGAGCAATATGCTCTACTGTAGACTCATTTTCTTCTCCAGAAAATTTTGTAAGAGATTTTGGAATTTTCCAACCCATTGGGAGCTCTGCTTGTTGGACACATTCAGGAAAAGTAGACACAAAATATGGCCTATTTAAGCAACCAACATTAGATTTCAAACGGTTTAAAACTTGTTCAACATTTCTTGCTAGATTATAATGCCCCCTAAATTGTTTTGCCTAAGTCTTTCTAGCATATCATAAGCATTTTGACGATATCTAGGCATATGAACATTATAATTAGGAATTGCTCCACCGTCCTGATTGACATTATCAAATCTTAAACCCAGGTTGTCATTTTCTTCTAAATTTACCATAGTAGCAATCCTATTAACTTGCCTATTTAATTGTTCAATTATAGTGTTTGTGTTTTCTAAAACAGGATTTAAAACTGTCACCATTTGATGAGTTAACATGTTTACTAGATCATGATGACTTTCATCCATCTGTTGCCTAATATTTGCTAAAGATCCCACAGTTTGACTAGGTTGATTAACAAGCATTGCTCTTGACATGTCAGGAAATACAGGTCTGGAATTTTCTACCCTAGTGATAGTGGATGTAGTAGAATTAGATGCATTATTATTTCCTGTATTAATAGCATATGAAAATTTTTGTTGTGATATGTGTGAACCTGACACCCCCACAAACAGGTACATTTGACATGCCATATGGATTTTGATAAATAGGATTTTGAAAAGTTGAGTAGAGAGGCACAGACAATCCTTGTGTCACCATGGAGGGGACATACCCCGGTGGCAAGCCATATGGCGGCCACCACACGGTATTTATGTGAGTTGCATTTAACCTTGTATGGGCATGGCCAACGCCATCATGCCTCACTGACATTAAGGTAGGCTCTGCGTTTGAAATCATAGGAGAATTTCCAGATTCATTTCTTCTAATCTCATCACTAGAAGTAGAAGAAGATGCTGCAGAATTATTTGACATGTCAACTGACGCTGATTTCCTTGGCTCTGGACGCACGAACTTACCACTGCGCAACCACATGCAATCTCAAAAACTCCTGGTTTTCCTTTTGACAATTACAATCTATTGACAAAGTCCCACTGGGCGTGCCAATTTGTTTTACTCAAATTTTTGTTAATGTTTAAAAGAAAATATGGGTATCTCAATGTCGCAATTGTAACATCAAATAATATTAAAAGGAATAAAAGCAACAAATAAGCATATAAATGCAAGGTGCCGGTGGGAAAATAAATTGCAGAAATTGAAACAAACAGGAAATTAAAAAGATGATGAAAGAAGAAACATGAACGTAAAAGAGAAGAAGACGTAAAAGTAGAGGAATTTTATTAATAAAACTGGGAAAAAGCAAAGTACAAGTGTTTGAATTCAGATGAATTACTTAAGATTCCAAATTTTACTCTGTGATGCCAAGGGGTTGAGAGCGTTTTGGGTTTCTAAGTGTTTTCCTAGAAGAACTGATCGAACTGCCTACAATATTTTCCTAAAGCTCTATTTATAAACTCAGTTACCATTTGTACACCACTTGCGAAAAATTTGAATTTCCTGTAATTGTTCTCACACCTCTTGTGAATTTCAAAATTTAAATAGATAGCCAACTGACAAATGATCTAATTTAATTTAAAATAGATATAAATATTATATATAGAAATATTATCAAGTAACTAATTATTTCTTTTGATAATTTTCTCATAAAAATTATATTTTGTCTAACAATAACCACTCAACCAAAACCTCAATTACCAGGTGATGAATTAATCGTCAAAGGATCTCGCTAAGAAGAGAGGAAGACAATGAACTATTTTTACAATGTGTACAGTGGGCTATTGAGTTATAAAATGAACATCCCCTATATTATCTGGATAATAAACATCTTCCCAAAAGTTTAAACTGATTTTGGAATTCACCAATAATTGAACTCTTGACCTTTCGGATCTAAAGCTCTAATACCATGTCATGAATACCACTTATCCCAAAAACTTCAACTGATAGAAAATATAACACTAATGATTATATCTCTAATACTTCATAAACCTCCATTATACACATTATACAAATATTCCATTGGCTCCTCATACTTTTTCATAGTCAAAATACCCAACTCAATCCATTAACCTCACTATAAGTAATTTTACTCAAGAACAAACAACTAACTGAAGATTACAATCAACAAGTTAAATCTTTTTGTACATCATTTTTTGGTATATTATTGTCAATAAAATTTTCAATTTTGCTAGCATTTTTTTGTGTGTAATATACACCATTTTAATCTTAATATTTCTTATCTTATATGAATAATTTAGTAACTATATTATATGAATACAATAAATCCATCATTCGTGTAAATATATACTAAAATATAGTATGATTATATATTTATATGTAGCACATTTTATAAATAATATTATTACATTTTTGCAAATAATACAATCAATCATATTTATAATCTAATTTCACAAATAAAATAATCAAACCAAATATATGTATGTATTATATTTATTTAAAATATATATAATTATTATTATGTCTCTCTTTTTATAAGTTTAAATATTTAAAATAAATACTTTTATGATATAATATTAAAATTCTATAACCAAAACATATAATTTTTTATCCTTGTTATTCTAAAAGAAAAAAAAATAATAATAATTGATCGCATAAATAATAGGAGGCCAAGGTTACGAGAACCTTCGCAGTCACGTAAAGTTGACCTCATTTTCATGCATTCGAAATTGACATGAACACTTCCATTCACACACAAACATACACCTTTTTTGTTCCTTTTATTTATTAATATGCACCCATAATTATTATTATAATTACTACTTTAATTTTAAAGATAATAAAATCACACTTTAGTAGTAGTAGTAGGCGCAGCAAATCACATGCATCTCTCTGACATTAGAGAAAAAAGAACCACGCTGACAACTTAATCAATAAACATCATCATTTACTTAATATAAGGTCTTGGATTAGGTTCAATCATTGTCATGTTTACGTGGATCTCTAACATATGGTGAAGACCCTAATACTATAATTATTAAACTACTACTATCCCTTGTTTCACATTATTATTAAGACCCATTAATTATTTTATCATATTTTTATATGATATGATATATACGATGATCATTATTAACCATGTGATGTATGTAGTAGCCATTTATGTGTTCCTTCAATTACTTAGAGGACAAGTGTGTTTTGAACTTCTGGCCTTGGATATTATTATTATTATTATTATTATTATTATTATTATTATTATTATTATTAATTAATTAATTAATTAATTAATTAATTAATTAATTAATTAATTAATTTTGATTGCTCACAGTATTTTTTAATCCGACAAATTAAAAACTAAAATGTCGCGGATCTGAGTTTCATTTAAGGGTCTGCCACTAATCAATAGATTATTATATATAAACTGTGAGATTTGAAATCCCAATACTTATTTAAACAGACGAGTGAGATTCGAACAATCCAGTTAATTTTTTTATTAATTAATTTAATTAGCTCTAATGTTAGCTTATAATTATTGCTTAGCGTGGATGCATGTAAAAGTTTTTATTTTTTCCAATTTTTTACCAACGGAAAAGTTTGTCATAATGGTGTCAATTATTAAATCTTAAAAGGTCTCTTCAATTAAGTATGTATTTTTAAGAAAACAAAAAAGTACTGAGATTTAAAGTTTAAAAAAATTATTAATTAGTTACCAAAAAAATCTATTAATTGTAAACATGTTTGAAGAATTAATTTCGCAACAATTTACCCGAGAAAATCTTGCAACAATATAATATTTGTATAGAACAAACTTAAGACTAACAAATAATATAATCTGTTATTTAAGCACACAATTTATCATAGTAAACGTGCAATGCGTGACAAGAAGTAAAATTTACCTTTGCAAAAACGCTTGACTTAACTATTGCACTATTGATATGGAAATTGTGAGTAACTAACTGAACTATTTCAAATTAAATTTTCCAAAACAAATAAATATAAATGAAAAGAAAAAGCATATAACAAATGGTTAAATTGTTATAATCTAACCGATGTTTAAAAGCCAATTTAGGGCAACAAGTGACGAAGAAGCAAACCAAGGTCTCACAAATTGCAACAGATTACACAAAACATACAAAATTACAAACTAATTATGACATCTAAAGGTGACAAATGGGCCAAAATCCCTTAGACGGATTCGCGTAAATCACTAAAAAAAGAGGATCGGGCGGAATATTTGAAACCGCTATAATTAAAAAGTATGACTAACTCGCATCGCTTAATCAGTAGGCTTCGATGGAGCGGGGTGGACCTGTCTTTTTTTTTTATTGAAAATATTCTAAGTTATAATTTATATTATGTTCTATGTTTGATTGATTAGAGACTTTAAGATGTTTTGTTATATGTTTTGGATAATGTTTGTTTTATTTTTTACAATGTTGGTTTTATGATTTTGTTTCAAAAAATTTGGTTGATGATTATGTTTTTTACATATTTAGAATCATAAAGACTTTAATGTTTATGAATTTGGAAATTATAAATTTATTGAAATAGTTGCAAAATTATAGATATTGTTTAATATTTAATGGTTTATTAATTAAAAAAAAAAGAATTGGCGGACTTAGCCCGCCAACCCACTGATAAGTAACGCGAAAGAAAAATTCAGGACTGCCTTATTAGGCCGGACGGGACGGGACATGCAGGGAAGGCTAGTCGTTTACCACCCCTAATATTGATATCTTACAATAGTAAATAATTCCTTTTTTATTTTAGGGTGTAGGGTATATGGGTAAATTGAATTTTTTATTTTGGTTTCTATTAATTTTTTATTTTATTTTTTACGGTATTCCACTAATTTACAATGGATTTGAGTTCTATTTAAGGGTTTGGTATTGGCCAATAGACTACTGTATGCATAAAATAGAATTTGAACTCAGACACTTATTTAAACGAACTAGTGAACTAACTATTGAACCAATCCAAATTGGTTACATTAAATTGAATTATTAACAAACAATAATAACAAACAAGAAGAAACCAAGAGGTTAATTTTTTGGTCAGACCTTAGAACCAAGCCTCATAACAAGGAGCCCTAAGGGTTCCGGTGGACTATATATTGGGCCGTGAAAAGGCCATATCACGGTTTATAGGCTTGTGGTTTCACAAGTGAAAGAACCCATTTAAATAGTCATGGAGTTTGGGTTAGAAGCCCATGTTTAAAAAATGTAAAAGGATGGAGCCCCCAATTACCTTTTCAGCCCACCAATTACCATCCAGATTTTTTTAGTTTTTGTTTTTGGTGACTACATTTTTTAAGTTTATTTCGGATTAACTTACATGTGATCCAAAAAAAAAAAAAAGAAAATCCTTTTCATCGTCAACAGTAAGATACTCGCCCACAAGCACATCAAATTTTATCAATTATATCATTCTTAATTTCTTTGAAGTACTTACTATATAATTTTTAAATAACTGTTAAGCATAACTTTTCATTTACATTTGTAGTGTCCAAGTTTACTCATCTCAAATTTTATGTTCAATATTGATAAAGTAATTACTTTTGCTTCACCATGTGAGTCTTTAAAGTAAATGCCTTTATGTTTCTTCTCTCCGGATTCTAGCATCCACATCCTTATAAAATATCAACAATCTTTACATGTATTTTGATTAAAATCTTAGGTTGGCGTTTTATGCGGTGTTTGATATCAAAGTTTGGTGTTAAATTGTCAATTGTTGTTGTGTGTATGGAATAATGGGGAGAGGGAGCGTTCACATTAATTCTATTTTTTTTTTTTTATCAAAAATGTTAGTTATTTACTAGAATTTATTGTTTTTAGTTGACATTTAATTTTTTTAGTCTAATAATCTAACAAAACATACTTTTAAATATTAATAATTAATTAATGACAAAAACAAATTTCTAATAATCTTTTAATATTCTTCTTTTTCTGTTATTTTCTTTACTTGTTATTTGTAGATATTAAGAGACAGAAATTTAGTCTACAGTATATATTTTTTGTTCTTCTGACTAATTTAATTATAATATAACACCTCTCTATATATGAGTCAAGAATGAAGACTAATTTGAAAAATTTTAAGGTTCACTCATTGATAAAATATTACCAACAAAATTTTTGTCGACACAAAATTTATCTGTAACATAAAATTCATTAATAAATTAAAGATAAAAGAATTTGTTAATAAATTCGCTTGTAATAAATTGTCTTTTAATAGTGATGTTTGTAATTGAGTAATGTTATATATACAAGTTTTTTTGTCAGCTAAATTTAATCAAATTAGTTTAACATCAACAAAAATTATTCTCATTACTCTCACTTATCCGCTCACTTAAACTTTATTATTTAATTTAATTGGACTTAATAATTCACAAAAAAATTTATATACAGTATTTTTCTTTCTAAAATACTCTTTTAAAGTCAACCAAACAACCACCTACGCTTAAAAAAAAAAAGCTACATTACTTTCAAAAATAACTACATACCAACACTTTCAAAACCTACATTTTTATTTCATGTTATATACAATATAAAAATGTTTAATTATTCTATCTATTTTTATAATTTTATTGAATTTTTGATTAAATCTTTATATATATATATATTTTTTCAATTAGATCCTTTATCATATCGAATTTTTTAATTAAATCTCTACCGTAATAAAAAACGTTAGCATTATTACAATATTTTATTAAACGAGATGAATATGTCTAACACTTGATTAAATATATATTTTTTTGTTTAATAAAATATTCTATTAATTACAACGTTTTAGTCGCAATAAAAACGTAATTACAAAATCTGATATAATATATATAAAGACCTTAAAAGAAATATAAAAATTGAATTAAAAATTTAATAAAATTACAGAGACATAAAATAATTAAATGGTATAAATACAAATTAATAAACCTAGTTGAACAAGTTGCATGATTGTGACATTCTCCATTCGCCGCATTTGAGAAGGACATATATGTATTTTCACATACGTTCACACCTAAATAATGAATTCCACTAGGGCCCTCCTAGCTAAAACCATATAACATGCCAATAAAAGTGTATCGAGTTCACATATTTATATGTTGAAGACAAAAGGTAGCAATGCATGTTCTACCAACAATTATCAAACACACCTTGTGTGGTAATTAATAGAGCATTGAGTAAGAATATCACTCCTAGTGGCATGCGTCACATTACACTTCATACTTCATACTTTTCTCTTTAAAGATGACTTAACCCTCATTTTGGCACATGTTTCCTCCCCTATTCGATCACCATGCTCTAAAGGTTATATCCACTAACCCTTAATTTTTTGGATGCAATAATTATTAAATTCTGTTGAATTATATTTTTATTAGTCTAACGGAGGATAACTTGAATTTGAGTTTATTATATATAACGTTATGTATGTTAATTATTTTATAAAATTTAATTTTCTTGTAATATAAAAGAGTTTTATACATAGGATCAATTGTATATTATCACATCAAAAATTAATTTTCAGATACTACTTATTACTTAAAAAAAATTATCTAAATATAAATTCGATTGAATAAATTAAATGCGTAAGTTCTTTATACTAATAGTGTATCAAAAATAAACTCTTATTTTATGATATAAGAAAAAGAGATCTTAGATATTTAAAAATTAAACTAAGTCTTAGTTTTTTCTTCATATATTTTGAATTAAAAAAAATGCCTATCCTAATGAATTGATGGAATAAAGATATTTTATTTGTCTTTTTGTCAAAAGAAATTAAACTTAAATTTTTTGCACTATATATTTTTTTTGGTGATTGAAATAAACTAAACAAAAAAATAAAACAAATAAAATAAAGGAACTGCTTAAATAGAGGGACAGTCCCGTTTAAGACTACTCTTAAATTCCTCCCAAGGTGAAGAAAGCTCCACATGAGAAAGTTGTAACTTTATCGTCATCTTTGCCATATTATCTACCACCGTATTTGCATCTCTCATAATCAAACGAAAGTCAACACGCCAATTTCAATGCACAATATCTCTTATTTTGAGCACAAATGGATCAATAAACCCAAAACCATCTTGGTGATTAGTAACAAGATTAAATGCTTCCACACAATCCGTCTCACAAATAACATCTCGTTGATCCACATCCCAAACTAAGAGATATCCTCTCCAAATAGCAAACAATTCCCCTTGAAGAATACTATTATTCTCAATCATTCTCAAACACCCCCTTTGCCAACTCTCATTACAATCTCTAATAACACAAGCAAAACCAACACTATCACTCGAACCAAAATAACTAGCATCATACTTAATCTTAAAAGGATTAATAGATGAGAAATTCTAAAAACCATTTAGAGTATAAAAAAAAGGACATACATCTTTTGCACTGTATTATTTGTATATTTATTTACCTAGAACAATATACGTACAATTTAAGATAATAATAATAATAATAGTAAAAAAAAAATTTATATCAATCTTTATATCATTAATATTTAGACTTCACTAAAAAAAATAAGTAATGCTACATAATTAACAGAAGTATTGACTAAAAAAATGACTACAAACTTTCAAAGTGTTAGTTACTATTAAAAAAAATATCTTCCCTAACATTTCTCAAAAGAAGTTTGACTAATATAACTCAATAAATATTACCTACCTTTTTCTTTTCTAATCTTGGAATCAAAACTACCACAAGGAAAAAAAAAATCTTGTCTAATTCTAAAATAAGTGAAGAAGATAAACTATATCTGAACCAACTTAACTACTAAACATATTCCCCTATAAGAGCAGGGTATATATGATCAAGAATTCTAACCCACTCATCATCTTAGGGAGAATATTATATTTCCATTAAGCTTTTTGGAGGACACACCAAATTCAAAGTGATGTGGTAACCTATGTATGCTCACCTAGTCATAGCTAGATATATAGATATATAATAGATAATATATCACTTTCTTGCATTATTAACACTTATTGCTAGAAATAGGAAAGAATTTTCACTACCTTTGCATCATTGTCTGGCCAAGAATTCCTTATGAGGATAGTGAGAGTCACCACCCAATATGCATTCATAATACAAGCGAGCATCTAAAATTAAACATACACATATGAATAAAGTCATTGATATGACATGCAAAGAGATTATTATATATATAATATGGTACTTTAATTTGGTGACATAACACTGACCCTATAGTTGTTCTCCTTATGGATAAGGATTTTTATATGCAAACCTTGGTTCTACATATTCCACATACATGTGCTGTATAATCAACCTTAACAAATCTTCGGCAATAATTCTTTTTAAGCTATGAAGAATATATAATAATGGTGCTATATGAATGACATTTGGATGCTTGCAACTTGTGGCAAACTCCTTTTCTTTAATAATAAAAAAAATTGAATGAGAATACTTGTCAAGAATTGGTTGGCTTTTGGGCATAAAAAATGATAATTGTGTTTGAGTGATCATGTATACAATTTAATTTAATCTCTAAAAAGTAACATACATGTGCTATCATATTCATTTTTTTAAATAAAAAGATCTATCAAATAATAATCTTTTAAAGCACTTATGATATCAAATAGATTTGTCAAAAATTTTCAAAAGGAGTTTTTAACCCCTTTAAATATATATTAATATCTCAAACCAAACAGGATCTGATATAGGGGATTGTGGATTCTGAAACATGTTAGAATGAAACTTCCATTGGAGACGAAAGCTTTTTTAATGAGAATTGGAACTAGTGAACCAGTTGCATGAAACTTTAAGGCTGGTTAATCTTGCATATGACATAGAGGATAGAGTTGCGTGAAAATTTGATAAACAAGATGTATTTTCTACTAACTCCTTTGTGCAGGAACTGCAGGCGAAAATGCTTTTAGAAGATATAGCAAGTTACAGCTTTACTAAGACAGTTTGAAAAGGTCTAGTCCCGCCAAGAGTTGAATTGTTTGTTTGGTTTGTTTTGATTGGAAGGGTCAATACGAATGAGAGGCTGAGTCGATTGGGAGTGGTTACTCAGGAAGATGTGACATGTGTGCTATGTAATCAAGGTATTGAATATGGTCATCACTTGTTTTTTGGTTGTGATTTTTCTTGTCAGGTTTGGTGTACTTGGCTATCCTTTGTTGGAAGACAATAGTCGTACCCAGAGACGCTAAAGGAACATTTTCAAAGTTGGACTGAGCTTCCAACTAGTAAACAGGAGCGCAAGAGGTAGATGGTATGTTTCCGTGCGATTATATGAAATATTATTTAGGTAGAAAGAAATAGAAGGATCTTTAAGAATAAAGGAAGAGGGGTTGAAGAGGTTATACAACTGTTTCATGAACTATAAGGAGTGACTAGGTGTAGATCCCTTCTGTTGTTGATGGCATTGTCGAAGGTGATAGGAGGTATCTATTAATGTTATATGAGTTTGTTTTAGTCTATTGACCGTAGTTGGTCTATTGTTATCTTGTGCTCTATTTGTTGTGTTGAGTTTTTACTTTAAAAAAATATTAATATCGTATATATTTGATATTTCAATTTAGGAATCTATTGACTATTAAAAAAATTTTAAGGATTACATTAATTCCATACAAAAAGTATTTTACAAATAAATTATCGAGTGATGGATGCTGCTATTTTAAAGCCCAGTTTAATAAAACTATTTTTTTTTAAAAAAAAAGTAGCTTATAAATTCTTTTTTATAAAATATAATTTTTTAAAAATTATGATATTTATATTTGATAAATTAAAAATAAATTTTAAAAACAAAACAAATAACAATAATTATATTTAGTAAAATAATATTTAAAGGTTAAAAAGATCATAATAAATATAGTTTAAATATTTATTAGTATATAAAATTATATTAAATTTTTTAATTTTAATAATACACATTAACTTTAAAAAATATCTTCTTTTGTGCCTTAAAAAACCTACTAATTTTAAAAAGCCACAAATACACAATACATAATTTTTTTTAATTCATCAAACACAAAAGAAACTAATTAAAGCAAAAGTAATTTTCTTAAACATTTTACCAAATTAAGTATAAATCAAATAATACAAGATTTCAAAAGTACGGTTATTATTGCTATGCAAATTAAAGGAGTATGATGTAATGGTTTCAATTTTTAGTTACACCACCCCTTCTTCAAAGGCAACATGAACACATCAAATTTAGAAATTCTTTTTCCTTTCTTTCCGCTTAATCCAACAGCAAAAAAAAAAAAAAAAAAAATTAAAGTGTTTAAAAAAATACATAGACATGGAAAATCACATAAACTAGAACCTGATACTTGTTACACAATATCATAAAATTGTCAATAATATTTGATTACTTGAAATTGATTGATGTTGCCATACTAACAAATTTAAAGAATAGACAAAATATCTTCCGTGTTTTTAACCACCAATTCAGCATCAATGTCTTAAAATTCAACCTTTATATCCATATACATCCTTGTCAATTAGATTATTCAAATACAAGAATAATAATAATGCTATCACACACTTTAATTCATACTATGCATTGAATTTGTCTTTTTTAGCTCAAACAATGTAAAATTATTTGTAATTAACCAATCCATCTTATGTATTCGCTATAATTATTTGGTATTCCTTCTTTATACACATATATATATATATATATATATATATATATATTTTATCAAAAATAGAGAGTTTTAAACTCGTAATCTCTTAGATGAATATGAAGATACTATATCATTTGAATTATAACTCATTGGCAAGGCATATTTATACTTATTTGCAAGAATTTATTTGATTTACATACCCAAAAAAATTTAACAGCCATTTCAAATACAGTATCAAAAAGAATTTTGTGTAGAACTTCAAAATCCAAATGACTATTCTTTTAAAAATCGGATTGGACTGATCAGTCGGACCGATCTAATCGTGAATCGGTAGTATTATTAATTCGGTTTTATAGAGAAAACAACCAATATATAAAAAAATTATTTAAAAATTGTTAAACTGACCAAAAATGGACCAATTGAACTAAACCAAAATTTGGCCGGTTCTCACCAAATGACGCCATTTTATATTTTCATTAGTCTACGGTCTCTCTCTTACCTTTCACTCACATAGACCTCCAAGGCTCCAATACATTCTCTAAGGAAGACTAGAAATTAGGGATGGCAACGGTCAGGACGGGAGCGGGGATGCCTCCCTGCTCTCCGTCTCTACCTCCAGATTTGCTCCCCGTTTCTACTGCCAATTTCCGCCGTGGAAGAATGTTGCCCATTTTCATTTCCCACGGGGCTCTATTTTCTGCGTGGCCCCATTCCCCATCTCTCTAATGGTTCTGATTGATCATTAATTTTTATAGGAGTAGAGCTGCAAGTATCCATCCTATACGAAATTGCAATATTTTATAAAAAAATCCTAAATGACAGACGGTGACTTCTTTCAAACTGACGCGGTGGCCGGGAGGACAGACAGCGAGGCAGAGCACATAACATTGGACGAGGTGGAGAACGCGGTAGCAGAGAGGAGAATGCACATGACGGTAGAGTTGCCGAGAGGAGAATAGACGCACCCTCGAAGAGGAGAAAGAATGCCGCAAATAGAGAGAATGGTACGGTGAGGGATGACGGTGTAGTGAGAAAGAAAAAGTAGCGAAGGGGGGTTGCATTAAGGTTGGATGGAATATGGAAGGTGCTAGGAATCTCTAAATTGAAGAAGGATAATGCAAATAAGGATAGGAATTTATGATTTCTTTATATATATAGCATGTGAAATGACTAAAAAATATATATGAGAAACAAACTATTCAGGACAATTAAGTAAATTTATGAATTTTGAAGATTAGCAGAGACGGACGATGCGGGGATCCCCGCGCCTGCCTCGAAGGAATTTTGGCCCCTCGTCCCTATCCCTGCGGAAAAAATTCCCCAATCCCCACGCTTGGATCTATTCGGGGCAGTCCCCGCGGGTATCCCCGAGCCTCGGGGAGTTTTGCCATCCCTATTAGATCCTAGCCTCCATATGTAACACCCTAATATACAGATCCTTATGCTCGAGTCATAAGCCAATGATATTGAAGTGGTACGACTCAAGGTGGAATGATAATATGTGTGTGTGTGTCCTTATCCCTGTGGGAAAAATTTCCCACGATTGGATCCATTCGAGGTAGTCCCTGCCGTGCCTCGGGGAGTTTTGCCATCCCTATTAGATCCTAGCCTCCATCTGTAACACCTTAATATATAGATCTTTATGCTCGAGTCATAAGTCAACGATATTGGGGTGGTACGACTCAAGGTGGAATGATAATGTGTGTGTGTGCGTGTGTGCGTGTGTGCGTGTGTGCGTGTGCGTGTGCGTGTGCGTGTGCGTGTGCGTCTGCGTGTGCGTGTGTAATTAAAGGAATTATTAAACGTGAAGCTTGAAAAAAAGTAAGATAAAAATCGCGATCGGATGCACTCTCGCATAGAAGCATAGAAAAATAAACGTGTTCGGATAACGGATAAAATAAATAAAGCATATAAGGAAGAATAGAATAAAACTGAATAGATATGAATATAAGTATACTAGCCACTAGTCGCGACCCACAAAGTTTAGGTCGACTAGGGTTACAGAGTTAAAATAGTTGACAACAGAAATTCCTATCTCTCCCAAAATACATCACAACCTCTATAGGCAGGTTTCAAAATAATATATACATCAATAAAAGTTTTTCCAAAATAAAAGGAGAGATCCTAACACAAAAGTAAAATAGAAATCTAGTAAACTTCGCTGCTTCCCAGATGACCCGCTGCTCATTGCTTTTGCACCAGGACCTGCATCTGAAAAATAGAATATATATATATGGAATGAGAACCCCTAACTCATGGGTTCCCAATATGGTAAAAGTATCAAATAAATACAATGCACTATAACATAAACTCACTAATCATCTTAAACTTCTTACCTCGTCATATCCATCTTAAGTTCTCACTAATCCATAACTAGGCAACTACCATAAGGGATTTTAATTCTAACCCAATATCCTTCATACTTTTACTACTTTCCAACAGAATAATCCAAGACCCGAACCAGCCCTCAAGTAATTCAACTTTTATACAAACACAAACAATACAGACAAGTAATGCACAAGTAAGGCAAGTAAGGCATTTAGCACATAAACAATTAATATACACAATTAGACAAACCGAACACAACTAAGCAAACCTAATAATTTAAACATATGCAGATGATGCATCTCTGTCCTACTGGCCATGAGCTCACATGTCGGTTACTTACCAGAATCTGACACATCTGGTAGCTAACCCGGACATAGTCCTCTCTACTGTTTGCTCGCTATTTAGTATAGCCTCGCAGGGTGAGTGCCCTGTACACCTCGCAGAGCTAATACTCTCTATGTCTTGTAGGAAGAGTGCCCTGTACACCTTGTAGATAGAGGAAACCTCGTAGAGTTAAGTGCTCTATACACCTCGCAGGCACACAAGTCTGTATCTCTTGCAGGGTTAGTACCCTATCATATCATTGTTCTACGATTCACAATTCGTACACCACGCAGAGTGTAGTGCTCTGTACACCTCGCAGGCACACAAGCATGTATCTCTCGCAGGGTTAGTACCCTGTCATATCATCGTTCTACCATTCATAATTCCATTACCACTTTTCTTATCTCGTAGGCAGCACAACATATATCTCTCGTAGGGTGTGTGCCTTGTACACCTCGCAGGCATAAAACCTGTATCTCTTTTTAAACTCGTTATTACCCTCGCAGGGTGAGTGCCCTGTACACCTCTCAAGCATAAAACATGTATACCTTTATTCATAATTTGTTCCTCTCATCTCATCAATTCTCACTTCCAACTCCTCCATCCTTAACTATGCTAGCTCTATACTCCTATCGAGGTTTACAGAAGTTTGGAAGGCTAAAAGAATGGTTAAAAAGGTTAAAAATATATTTTTAAAAAATTTGAGGGTTGTGTGTACGCATGCCATTGCGTGCATACGCACGAGTTACAAATTGGGTACGTCGCGTACGCAACCCTCCTTCTGCGTACCCAAGCTTTGAAAACAGCGAGCTTGGCTCATGTCGCGTGACTTGCGTCCGCGTATGCGAACCTTGAAATCTTGGCCTCCCATGTACGCATGCGTCCCTCCACGTACGCGGGACTACTGGGCAGCGCCCAAGTTCCACGTTGCATGCACCTCCGCATACACGAGCTATACCAGAGTTGCAAAAAGCTTATATGTTGTAAAAACCAGTTTTTCAACCCAATTTTCAAAACTTCATAACTTTTTCTACAAAACTCCTTTTTCAACCATTCTTGATCTGTTGAAAATATTGTTGAATAAACTTTCATAAAAGTCTAGTTTTGAAGAATTTTCAACTCTGAGGACTGAGTTATGGACCACTAAAGTTGGTCAAAATTCAGTTTTTAGCTAAAAATAGAATTCACCAATTTTTCCAAGGTTCACGAGTCAAAATTCATTTTTACTCAACCAAAGTGACCACAAACCACCCACATACACATTCTCTACCAACCAAACTCAATCGTACGCAATTCATGCATATTAGACTCAAAATTATCAATTTCATCTCTCAAGGTCTCAATTTCCCTAATCATTCAAACCAACACCAATTTCCACATTTCAATCTCAATAATAAGCATTCAACAACTTACCGGGCTTAACTTCATGCCCTCCGGCCCAATTCCACGGCCTCAGGCCAAACATCCATTCAATTTAATATGTACAATTCATCACACGTCATCATTATCCAAATTTTCAATTCTACGACATACTAAACACACAAACTCACACAAAACTCATCCAAACCATTAGTTTTCACAATATAACATCTACACCCATCAATTCCAACCAAGGCACACAATTTAAACTTAATCCTAGGATCATCTAGCCTAGGAATTCACATAACACCATACGGTATTTAAATGAAACTTAAATCGTACCTCTTGTAGTCATAATAATTTGGCCCTTCCTTGCAAATTTTCCACCAAGCACTAGCTCTAAGCTTCACCAAGAGTTCCACAAAACAATTTCAAGTTTCTAAGAGCACCAAAATCTCACCAAACAACTCTAACACAACCAACATCATATATACATCAACCTAGGGTTTATAAAATCTAGTAAATCACAAGGGTTAGTGATTCCTTACCTCAACCCACTGAATTTTGTGATGAATATCACCAATGGATCATACTAGAGCACTCCTAAACAACCAAAATCACGAGATTTTCTCAAAACCCATAACCAAATTCAAATTTAAGAGGGAAAACAAAATCCGGTCAAAAGAGAGCAAAATAGTCATTATAATACCTAGATAGACTTGAAGAGCTCGTTGAGGGCAATGCGTGGCCATAAACGGCTCGTCAATCGGAGTTCCGGAGAGAAAGTTATGGTGATTTGAAGTTTGGGAAGCTAGGTTTTCATTCTCTCTTCTCTATATCCGCCCCTCTCTCATTCTCTAGGATAAATAAGCTGAAATGCTCATAACTAATGTTTATATATGTTGGGTCTTGGACCCAACTTGGACCCGGTTCACTTATATGGTCCATTTGGCTCAATTTCGGGTCAAAATCTTTAAGATTAGCGTTCTAATGTGTGTTTTAATTATTTTTACCTTCTCAAAACATAAATTCTAATTTATTAAATTTTCTCGCTCATAATTAATTTTTTCAGCTGCAGTACCAAACAGATCTCAGCCGGTATTGTTAGTCAAATTTTCAGTGTGCGTTTTTACGCAGAAAACTATTCCGACTCAGAAAAATCTACTGAGTTCAAATATCATATTTAAATTGTTAAATTTTGATTGCTAATTTTCTAATTAATTTTGTCCATATATAATTATTTACTTAATAAATTACGGTTTGACCGGATTTTACACCATCGTGCTGCTATTCGTCTCACCGTCGCGGTCAAGATCACGAATTTCCAGAGTTTATGTTCATCATTCTCGAAGCCTCGAACCCTTCCTAGATTCACCAATCACCAGCGTTCGTGTCCATGGGCCCTGTTTCGCCGCTTTTCGCCCGTTGTCTATCATGTTCATCTGGTCTTCCTCAAACTCTGCTCACTTATCTCACTCAGCAAAGGTAATGGTTACTCTGCTAAGTGCTTAGACTCATTCTTGGCTTACTATTTGATGATAAATTATACTGTCTGTGTTACTGATTCACTTCTCATGTTTTCTTTTTTTTTTCTGTCGTTAAATTTTGTTAAAGTTTCTTGGTAAATTTTATGCTCATTCAATGCTTTTTTTGTTGTTAATCAATAATTATTGTGCTGAGCTTGTTAAAATTGGGTTAAAAATTCTGTTAATATTTGTTAAAACATGTTAATAATTAATGGTTTGATTGTGGTGGTGATTGTAGAACTTTTGTTGTGAATTCCTTAACTTGCATTCACTTTTCCCCTCTACAGTAGTTCCAATTGTGTTACCGGCCTTCTTTGGAGCAATGGTGGTCTAATGAGAGTGGATGTTGGAGAGAGGAGAGACTTTGTTGTTGTTGATGATGGTAATTTTTGGGATCTCATTATTATTGCTATTATTATCTTCGTTGTTGAAGTACTTGTGTGCATTGAAAATGACGAGCTCAACGGTGGATTCATAATCATCATCATCATCATCAAATTTATGATTATGATGAAAAAAATGATGTGGTTTGAGATAAGAAGAGAAAGAATCATCTCTGTCTCTTCTCATTATGACGGTTGTTGGTGGTGATAATGAGTTTAAAATCGGAATAGCCTTCACCATTGTTGTTGATGTTGGTTTCATTATTGTTGTGTTTTTTAGCAAGTACCCTTTATTTTTGAGGGAGGGATATGTTTTTTTTACAAGTACATGAACACTTATTTGTAGTTATAAATGTTGAAAGGATATGTTTTTTTTTTTCAAAAGATAGATTTTATTAATGTAATAAGATGATTAGTCCAATTGGACATTAATGCGTGAGCATCTTTTCTATATTTTCTTATTATTTTAGATATGAATTTATTGAGTTTTATTTAGATTTTAGTGTTTGAAGTCTATTTATATGCTACTTTGAGGTGCATTGTGGTTTTATTAATTTCAGGAAAGATTCGGACGAGTTTGACAGAGTTCCTGAAGAAGAAAAAGGAAGAAAGTGGATGTTGTCAATCCTGACCCCCTTGCACTCCAATGGGAATAACTTGAGCTACGGTGGTCCAATTAACACATTTCTAATATCATTGGAAAACCAACTTTTAGAGCTTTCTAACAATATATAATAGTTTATACTGTTTTTCTGGCATCACGGTGCTAAACGCCACGAATCGATGTTTAGTGCCAGGTGCCTCGTAACCAGTGCCCAAAACCACAAGCTAGTGGCGCTAAACGCCGAGAGGAAGACAGCAATGCCACAATTTTTCCTCTGCCTCAGGAGTGCTAAACGCCGAGCCTGGCATTTAGCACCAATACCGCGAATCTGACTTTGAAGAAAGGGCTTTGTTGGCTTAGTTTTAGTTTTATTTATTTTATTTTATTTTCATTATTATTAAAACAAAACACAATCTTTTAGGGTTTAGATTCTATTATTTTTATTTTATTTCCAAATCAATTAGGTTAGATATAAAAGGAGAAAAGATTTAGTTCTTTGGAGCTCTTCTCTTCTCTTCTTCTCTTCTTCCCATTTTCTGCATTTTTCAGAATTACACTCTTTTCTCTGCTAGAGTTTACTTTTTTTATGAGAAACTAAACCTCTATTGTTAGGGTTAGGAGCTCTGTTTATTCTATGGATTAATACTATTGTCACTCTATTTTAATTATTGTATTGATCTAAATTCAAGGATTACTTTCGTTCTTCATCTTATGAATTTGAGTATATTATAAATAACTCCTGTTTTACATGAATTCTTGTTGATTCTTGAAAAAGTTAACTCACTTGAATAATAGCTTGAAAGTAATTCCTCCTAAATCACTAATTACTTGGACTTAATGGGATACGTGATTTATAATCCTCCTATATTTGGGTAATTAGGGTTTTTCTGGCTAATAAACTAGAATTGGACTTAACCCTTTAATCTACATTAAGTGATCAAGAAATTAGCAGTTGATTAGATTAGAGGAGACTAAATTACAAGAAATTAGGATTTAGTCAATTAGGGTTTGCCATGAATTGGATCTTGCATGACTAAAATAGTTGGTAAGAATTATTAATTCGAAAAAATAAACACCTCTGAAACCTTAATTGTTTTCTCATATAGTTTTCACACCAAATTTATGGCTTGCTTTCTAAATTCCTGATTTATTGTTTAATGCAATTTGAACCCTAAATCACTATTTTCTGCTTGTCTGACTAAGTAAATCATTCAACCATTCTTGCTTGGTCCATTAATTCTTGTGCGATTGACCCTCACTCACCTGAGGTATTACTTGGTATGTCCCGATACACTTACAAGTTCAGTTGTGATATTCTAAATCCGCACTAAGTTTTTAGCACCATTGTCAGGGATTGACTGTGATTGATAACTACCCGTTGTTTGATTGCTTAGATTAGACGTTCTTTGCTTTAATTTTAATTATTTTTGTTCTTTAAGTTTTCAAAAATTAGCCTTAAACAATTTAAATTTTTTTTCCTTAATTTCTAAAATTAAGTTTGGTGTCCTTTTAGTTATTTAAATTTATTTTTTCTAATTATTTACCTCACTGGAAATTCTCTTCACTCTAACGTAGATATTCCCACTTTTTCTTATTTTCTGGCTATTTATGAGTAGGAACAGAGACAAAGAAATACTTGAATTCGATCCTAAGATTGAGAGAACTCTGAGAAAGCACTTGTAGCAGGCTAGAGCATATAAAGCTGCTCAGAATCTCAAGGACAATTTTGAGAAAGAAGCTGAAGAGTCTACTATGGATCCAAACAACAACAACAACAACAATGTTGTTAATCCTCATGTCCTTAATGCTCCTAATGTGCCTAAGCAACCAAGAAATACAATGGGCTCATACACTGCTCCTAGCCCCAACTTCTATGGCAATAGTATTATTGTACCTCCTGTAACTGCTAATAATTTTGAGTTGAAGCCTCAGCTCATCTCTTTGGTGCAACAGAATTGCCAATTTCATGAACTTCCGTCGGAAGACCCAAACTTGTTTATCTCTAATTTCTTGCAAATCTGTGACACTGTGAAGACCAATAGAGTTCATTTGGATATCTATAGGTTGCTTCTTTTTTCGTTTGCTGTACAGGACAGAGCCAAGCAGTGGATTGATACACAACCCAAGGAGAGTTTGTATACTTAGGATAAATTGGTTAATAGATTCTTAACCAAGTTCTTTCCACCTCAGAAGCTTACTAAGATGAGAACTGATGTTCAGACTATCAGGCAAAGAGATGGTGAATCTCTCTATGAAGTTTTGGAGAGGTACAAGATGATGCTCAGGAAGTGTCTTCTTGATATGTTCTCATATTGGATTTAGTTACAGATTTCAATGATGGGGTTACTGAGACTGCCAAAATGTCTTTGGATAATTCTGCAGGTGGGTCTCTTCACATGAAAAAGACTCTTGAGGAAGCTTTTGATTTGATTGAGATGGTTGCTAATAACCAATATCTATATTCTTCTGAAAGGACCTCTGTGAGAAAATGAGTCATGAAATTGGATGCTTTGGATGCAATTCTTGCTCAGAACAAGGCTATGTCTCAACAGATTACTGCTATTACTCAACATTTGAGTGGAATACAAATCTCAACCATCAATACTCAAGATACATTCTATGACACGAGTGGTGACTTCCCTCAAGGTGAGAGTTATGATTATGGCAAATTTTTCCCTCAACAGGTTAATTACATGGGCAATTCTTCTAGACCTCCCAATAATGATCCTTTTTCTAAGACTTATAATATGGGGTGGAGGAATTACCTTAATTTTGGTTGGAAAAATTAACCACAGTGGTAACAGAATTTTGGCAACAATAACAATCAGGGCCATCAAAATAATTTCAATAAAAGTAATTTCAACAACAGAAATCCACCATCCAGTTCTCAGAAGTCTTCTGACTTGGAATCTATAGTTGTGGAGCTCTCTAAGAGTACTCTTAGTTTCATGCAGGAAATCAGAGCTTCACTTAGAAACTTGAAGGTTCAGATGGGTCAACTAGCCACAAAAGTTGCTGAAATTGATCAGAGATCCACCAACACCGTTCCAAGTAACACAATTTCAAATCCAAAAGAGAAGTGCAAGGTTATCATCTTGGTAAATAGATCAGTGGTAGGTGAGAAAGCACAAGTGGGACCAGTTGAAAAAGAAGCTCCGAAGAAGACTGAGGATGCTGTAGTACGTGCCCCTCTAAGGCACCCAGATAACCCCTTTCCAGTTGATCTTGAGAAATATCTGACATTGCCTGAATCACCTGAATACAAGCTAAAGATGCCATGTCCTTAGAGGCTTCAAAAGGAGACCAAGGACAAGCAGTTTTCAAAGTTCTTGAAAGTCTTTAAAAAGTTACAAATCAATATTCCTTTTGCTGAGGTTTTGGAGCAAATGCTCTCTATGTTAAGTTTATAAAGGAGTTGCTATCCAAGAAGAGGCCTTTAAAGGGAGATGAGACAGTGGTCCTGACCAAGGAATGTAGTGCCATAATTTAGAGTAATTTGCAAAGGAAGATGCCTAATTCAGGGAGCTTTCAAATTTTATGCACCATTGGGAGAACAATCTTTGAGAAAGCTTTATGTAATCTAGGAAGAAATATCAATTTAATGCCCTTGTCTATGATAAAGAAGTTACAAATCAAAGAAGAACAACCAACAAAGATAGGATTACGAATAGCAGATAAATCCTTAAAGCATGCACATGGAATGGTAGAGAATATCTTGATCAAACTGGGTAAGTTCTTTCTCCCAATAGACTTTGTAATTCTTGACATGAGGGAAGATGAAAATGCTTCTATCATCCTAGGAAGACAATTCCTAACCACTGGGAGAATTTTGATTGACGTGGAAGAAGATAAATTGATGCTAAGGGTGCATAACGAGCATTTGATCTTCAATATTTTTAAATCCATACATCACTCAGGTGAAGAAGGAAATTGCATGAAGACTGAGGTTACTAATCCAAGTCTCCAAGAACTCCTTGATAATGTAAAACATAGTTTGTAGCTCAAGTTGCCTTTTATGAGAATCAATACAATTCCCCCGACATCAAACCTAAGTTTGGTGTTAGGTGTGTGTCATCCACTAAGGAGAAACTTCCCAAGAAGAAAGTATCAAGAGGATAGAGAAATAAAAAGATCCCCACTGAAGGTTTCTCTTTAAGGTTGAAGGTGGTGTTGACTCGTAATCCAGTGTTGTCCTATACAGTAAACAAGATCCTCTCTTCTGAGCATATTGAGCTAATCCGTGAGGACACAGGGAGATGATTCACGGTGAGAGGTGAGGAGTTGAAGCATTATGACCAACCTCTACCATAATAACAATCAACTGTCAAGCTAGTGACGTTAAAGAAGTGCTTGTTGGGGGGCAACCTAATCTTTTGTATCCTTTGGTTTTATATTCATTTTGGTTGTATTTAGGTTATTATGGTTCTTTATTGTTTTTATTGGTTTTACATGTGTTTTGGTCATGCAAAGTGTTTATAACAGGAACAAGTGCAATCAGAAGAGTATTCAGAACAATCTAGAGGTAATTCAGTTCGGATGTCTCAGCGCTTAGCACCAAGGTGCACACATTTCAATAATTTACCACTATAATTGTGGCGCTAAATGCGGTTACATGGCGTTTGGCGTTAAGGGCTTTATTACCCAGTATGCATACGCACAAAAAAAAAATTTACTTCTTCTTGCCCTTATATTACTCCTTTATTTCTTTTGCAATATTTTTTGTTTTTACTCATCCGCGCACTTCTTATGTTCCTCCCCATTTTCAATTTTTCTTTGCTCTGAGACAAGAAAACTTTTAAGTTTGATGTTGCAGAGCGAGCTCTCTATTTATATTATCATCAATGGCACCAAAGGGAGGTGAATCATCTTCACGGAGGAGTACAGCCTGAAGAATGAGATGGCCACCAGAATAACTAAGGTGGTTGAGTTCATTTTCGTTCTTACCCCTTCTTGTTCTTATTTTATTATTTCCTATTTTCTGTTGCTTATTTTCTATCCTTTGTATGATTTTCAATATTTTTAGTCTTTTAGCTTTAGTCACTTTGTTTAGTTGTTTTTATTTCTATTTTTATAAAAAAAGGTGTCTCATGTACTGTTCACTGAGCTTGAATTTAAAAATAAAAAGAAGAGAAAAGTAATGTAATACATGAGTGGTTGAGTTATATATAGAGTTGTCTTATTTAAATTGATGTGGTGGTATTTATCTTTGGTTTTGAATGCATGAAAAGAATAGTGCATATTTGATCTTGGAATTAAGGTTGTTAATTCTTGAAGTACAGGAATTTAGAGAAATATTATGAATTCTATAAATTAAACAATAAATTAATCTTTGAAGCAAAAGAAACAGCAAAAAAAAAAAGAAAAAGAAAATAAAATAAGCAAGGCCCAAGGCTCTAAGCATCAATGGCTAGGAAGGTTCAGTGTGACAAAATGTTCAAAATAGTTATTTTCTTAGCCATATGCTTGTGGTGTGAATGTGTCAAGTAAAGCTTGAGACTGAGCACTTAGAATCAAAGCCAAGTGCAAGTAAAGAGTATGCCAAAGGCTCTGAGCACCATTGACTGGAAAAAATTTAAAAGGAAAAAAAAGCAAAGCTCAAAGAGTTCCCCAATTAAGTGTTTGTGGTGTTTTTGTGTTAAGTAAACGTTGAGACAAAACATTTATAGTCGCAGCTAGGCTCAAGGT
This sequence comes from Arachis hypogaea, assembly GCF_003086295.3. NCBI lineage: Eukaryota > Viridiplantae > Streptophyta > Magnoliopsida > Fabales > Fabaceae > Arachis > Arachis hypogaea. The sequence continues at coordinate 99,065,481 of NC_092037.1, read as the reverse complement.
GCAAAGCACCAAAGAAAAGAAAAAGAAAATGTTGTGCTCAAGGATTAGTCAGAGGTCAAAAAGAGAAGAATTCATAATATTATCCTGGTTCTAGTTCCAAAGGACAATAACATTTCTGAACTTCAAAGGATAGTGAGATGCTGAAACTATTCAGGGTCACAGTGTCATTAACCCCACTCAGAGAAAAGACAGAAGTTTAATTGAAAAACTCAATTCTTAGGCTAATCCACTTCGTAGTTTTATATTGTTTCTAGTTGCTTGAGGACAAGTAACAATTCAAGTTTGGTATTGTGATGCGTGAACATATTTTCTATATTTTCTTATTATTTTAGATATGAATTTATTGAGTTTTATTTAGATCTTAGTGTTTGAAGCCTATTTGGATGTTACTTTGAGGCACATTGTGGTTTTAATAATTTCAGGAAAGATTCGGGCGAAAGAAAAAGGAAGAAAGTGGATGCTATCAATCCTGACCTCCTTGCACTCCAACGAGTATAACTTGAGTTATAGAGGTCCAATTGACGCAGTTCTAGCGACATTAGAAATCCAACTTCTAGAGCTTTCCAATGATATATAATAGTCTATACTTTTCTTCTGGCATCATGGCACAAAATGCCATGACTTGGTGTTTAGCACTAGGTGCCTCGTAACCAGCACCTAGAACCACACGCTAGTGGCGCTAAACGCTGAGCCTGGTTTTTAGCGCCAGGAAGATAGTAATGCCACAATTTTCCTCTGCCTCAGCAGCGTTAAATGCCACAATGAAGTAGCATTCAAATAGGCTTCAAACACTAAGATCTAAATAAAACTCAATAAATTCATATCTAAACTAATAAGAAAATATAGAAAAGATAATCATGCATCAGACATGTAGCATACTAAGCAAAGGTATGATGGGTATTCTAAAACATTGAAAGAAAATCTAATGAAAGATAACACCTTGAGAAAGAGAAAGATTTAAATAAAGTATTCTAGAAACAAAAGGGAAAGTAAAGTATTTAGAGAGTAACAGGTAAAGAATGGTCACTGCTACTTCTTAAATGGCAGATGGACTCTTGTTCATCAACAGTGGTTCGAGCTAAGGCTACCACTTCATGAAGGGATGTGGTCTTGTCTTTAAAAACTTTGATGTTTCTTGGTTTCTATGTTTGCCAAGTAAAAACTGCGCCTAGTTGAATATTTTTCTTTGAACCTCCTCGTCTTTTAAGTTGTTCTTGAGCCATAACCACCATCTCCTTGATTCTAGGTGCTGGGTTAGGCATGGGAGTTCAGAAAATCTCCAAATTGTCTCTGATTCTGGATAGAATGCAGACAATGCATTGTGGTTTCATTAGCACAAACACAACGAGGGCAATTGGAGCTCACAATATTAATTCTGGTATGTAATTTAGTTTTAACTGTCAATTCTTCATGCATCACTTTCAAAGGAAGGATTTAATTTTTGGTTGACATTGTAGTGTCCAGATGGATCTCCAGTCTCTAGACCTCCTTCAATCCACATTTCTCAAGAAGGAATTTGATTGGAACGTGGCAGAACTGGAATGCCAACAAGTAGCTCGAAACAATAGAATACCTTCCATTCTTCTCTCTGGTCTAGGTAACAACATCTTCTTGAGAGATGACTGCCTCTAAAATAGCATTGCCATTGTTGATTGAAACGAATAATTGATTTGTTCTTGATTCCATGTTCTGTTAGGTTGCATGAGTTCAGATATCCAAACTGGATTGTTGTGTCCATTGTAGTTGAAATGAGCCCCCGTAGGTGGAAATTTTTTTATCTAGTTATCTTTAGTAATCTTCACCAAATTGCCTCCTTCTATGTTCTAAAATATGCCATTTTACAATTCCTTCTTCTTTCTAGAATACTTTGTCATCCCTAAGAAGGGTTATTTTCTATTTTTACGTGCAAGAATGTTGAAAATTTGAAGTACTTACTTTTATAGACTTTATGAATAAGAGAGTATATCCTTGTAATTAATCTCCACCGTTGTTTCTCCAATATTGCCAGATTAAAAGCTCTAAGGTCTTTGAAGTTCAGACCCCCTTCATCCTTGAGTCTATCAGTAACCTTCCAACTAATCCATTGCATCTTCCTTTCTGAGTTCTTCTGTCTCCACCAAAACTGCATAATGACTTTCTGAATCTCTTCTAATAGTGTTTCCGATAATCTGAAACAACTCAGGGTATAAATCGAATAGCTGTAGCAATAGCTTTAATTAATACCTCTCTTTCGCTAGGAGAAAAAAGGACTCTCTTCTGGTGTTGCAATTTTCGTAATACTTTATCCTTAATGTAGTTAAGTGTCTTCCTCTTTGATCTATTAACTACTATGGAAATCCCTGATACATATTCTGGCATCTAACATGTGGTATAGACAATAGGGCACCAAGCTGATCTCGTACATCAGGAGGTGTGTTCTTGCTAAAAAATACGAAAGACTTGTCCAGATTTACCATCTATCTACTAATCTCTTCATAAGCTTTTAGAATCATAAATAACTTTTCGCAATCCCTAGTAGTAGCTTTGGTAAACAAAATAGAATCATCCACAAAAAATAAATGACTGACTTTGGGACATCTAGAATTCAATCTCAAACCAGAAATTTCTAGCCTCCATTCTCCTCAGTGGAGCATACGGGAAAAATTCTATGCACAGAATAGAAATAGATAGGGAGAGAAAGGATCACCCTGATGTAATCCTCTACATGGTTTGAAAAAACCATAAGGTTGACCTTTCACAGTAATGGAGTAAGAAACTATCACTACACACTATTTAATCCACTCAATCCATTTTCTACAAAAACCCATCTTGTTCATAACATCCCATATAGAACTCCATTCAACTTTATCATATATCTTGCTCATATCAAGTTTTAGAGCCAATTCAAAATCACGATAGTTCTTATTCTTCAGGAAGTGCATAAATTCATGCGCAATGAGTATGTTATCACTGATTAATCTTCCTTTGATAAAAGTACTCTGAGTATCACTGATAATCCTATTCATAACATGTTGCAGTCTGTGCACTAAAACTTCAGAAATGATTTTATAAAATACACTACTGAGGCTGATTGGTTGAACCTGCTTCATAGAATTAGCATTTCTAACTTTTGGAATAAGACAAATGTTCGTGTGATTAAAAGATTTTAGCAATTTACCTTTAGAGAAGAAACTCTTGACTGCACATATCACGTCCTTTTTAATCAGATCCCATTAAAGTTGAGAAAATTTTTTTCTGTAAAACCATGATCACATGGAACTATAAAAGGATTGATTGAGAAGACTACTGTTTTAATTTCTTTCTCTGAAACTGGCTTAATAAGTATCCACTTAGTATTATTATCAACCTGGATCCTTTGGGTTCATTGAGGTAGATAGCTTAAAAAAATCCTCAACTATTGCTGTAATTCTCGCTTGATCTGTATCAACCCTTCCATCCTCACCAATAAGTTCTTGGATTTTATATCTATGACACCACGACTGAAACTTATAGTAAAAAAATGTTGTATTTTTGTCACCCCAATTCAGCGACTGCACCCTAGATTTTTCTTTCCAAAAACGCTCTCATTGCTCTAAAATCTCTTCTAATTCAGCCTCTAACAACTGGATTGTAGTGCCATCAGCCTTTCCCACTTTCCTTTTCTCTTTTTCTAGCCTTAATTGAACACATTGGATGTAGTGCCTTGAGTTTGAGCCTGTTGATTTTTGATATTCCATTAGTCGATGCCTACGATGCTTCAGTTTCACAACCAGTTTGAACATAGGGGAGCCAACAATCTCCAAGTCCTAAGCTTGTTTAATGATTGTAGAAACCTCTTTTCTATCACACCAATGCTCTTGTAACCAGAATCTTCTCTTAATCCTTCCGCTTTCCCACTCCGAATAAATTATTAGGGGGCAATGGTCGGAGCCCATATCCTCCAAGTGTGCCACAAAAGCATTTTATGTAATCTCTCATGGATAAAATTCTCTCCAAATTAGCTATTACACAAAGTAAACTTTTTTCCTTGTACCCTAAATCCATCAAACCAGCCTCATTAACAAAGTTATTGAATAACTAAATTGATGAGGCCGATTTCATCCTACCACCTTCCTTCTCATGATGAGATCTAATTGCATTAAAATCACCAGCTACTAATAGATTATCTCCAAAATTCTCAATGATTTGCAAGACCTGGCCAAACAGCTCTTCTCTCCTAACTTCATCAGTGTGAAAATGCACAGAAGTAACTTCCCATACCTTAGAGCCTTATGAGTCTTCCCAAGTGAATTGTATGAAAAAATTGTTGTAGGCTTTGATTCGAACCGTCACATCATCCCTCCAAGTCACCATCAATCCTCTGGCCTGACCAATCAGGTCCACATAAAAGTTAAAACAAAAATTGAAACTCGACTCCTTTTATCACCCTCTCCACAGTCGATGTATTATTTTTGATTTCACATAAAAACAATACTTCGGAGGAAGGTCATTTGGTAATCCATTTGATGTTGTGAACTATCAGGAGTTTTCCTAAACCCCAACAATTCTACATTGCCATCTTCATGGATCATCGGGTGCCAATTTTTAGGTGGCACCTTCTCCCTGCTTAGCTTGATTAATTTTGCTCTGGTACTGTTTCTTTGCTGTCCCATCTTCCTTCTCTTCACCTGATCTCCTTTTCACCTCTATCACCTTGGTATCTAATTTATTTTTCCTCACCATTTGTTTCAACCTTTGTTTGTGAAAGCCTTTGGTGTTTGTTGTACTTGCTGAAGCACTAAAAGAGAATGTGCCTTCAGAATTGAAATTTTGTTCTGACTTCTCTGCTTCATTTGCTCTTTCTGCACCTTCCTCCTTCTCTACTTACACTTTCTTATCAATCCTGGTCACCCCTTTATACTCTGCTCCATCTTCTGGGACCTGAATTGCTTCTGCTGACTTTTAAATTTCACTATGCACTTCCCCCTTCCTTTTCTTTTAGGGAATTTTCATTATTGGTCGAGAGAGCTGCAAAGCTTTTTATCGGCCTTAAAGGAGTAGGTCTCCTATTATGCTAACTTATTCCTCCATTTTGACTAACAGAATTTGGATTTTGATTCTCCTTTTGCATATTAATCCTCCTTCCAAACTATTCTACTCTGATCCACAGTCCCTACTTCTCCTCCCACAATACTCCCTGCTATCAAATCTTCTAGGAATTTATTGCATCCTCAACCGTTATGCCCTAGGAAGCCATAATAGTGGCAAAAGTTTCCTATACATTCATATTTGATATGTAATTCTAAAACATTCTTGCTACCATCCATTAACTTCATCATCCTCCTTAGTGGTTTTGTAGCGTCCAAACCGATCTTTACCTTAACAATAGTATCTTCTTTTTTTGCATCTCAAACAAGTCTACGTCTAAGACCTCTCCCATGGATCTCCCTATCTTCCTTCCTAGGTCTTTTGTTTTGCACTGCTCAAGAAGACCCCATAATTGAATCTATATAGGAATATGCAGAAAATCATCATCTACAATCGAAACGTCCTTCCTTTATCTTTTGAGGTCGAGAGTATAATTTTTGAATAACCAAAGGGCTCCATTCTCAATCCTAAGTATATCAATCTCTTTACCGAAAAAGATTTAGAACATATTACCCTCATGATCTAATAACTTAAAATCTTCAGGCTGCCTCCATATTGACTATAAGGCCGCCTGTAAAGTGCCAGCACTAAATTGTCAATCAGCCATCAATCTTTCAACAAGGCTTTGTGTACATTTATCCAACCTTTCCCTTATGTCATCCCCTCCATATTCAATGATCTGCTCTTTCTGCAATACATCCACACTTCCTTCCATCACTTGGGAAGCAACTAAGGCTGCCATTTTGCATTTGTTAGTAACTGGTTATGAGAAATACTCACAGTAGTCCAATTAGGATTACTCCACTCAAATCCTAGCAGAGCAAAATAAAACCCTGGCTGCGCAGGGAAAATTAGATACTACTTTCTTTGAGAGGATATGTTAGCTAAGTGGTGTTGTCAGTATGACATTTTAAGACCATAACACTTTTGTTGATATAGTACTTTAAATTTGGATGATATTTTAAAGTTTATATTAGATTATAATTATGTTTTAGTATATCTATTTATATTTGAGAATGATTGAGAGTAGTAATATTCTGCAAGGAGAGTTGTTTGTTATTTGGAGAGGATATTTTCTTGCTTGGGACTTGGAGCAAAGAGATGTTATTTATGAAACAGATTATATGAATGCCTTTACTCCTGTCAATAATTTCCAGGATAACTCTGATTTTGTTGATTCTTTGGTGCTGAAAATTGAGACATCATATCTTGGAATGACATGTTGACCTCTGATCGATCTTAAGAGATTCAAATAAAGTGCAAACATCATTACAAAGATAGCGATGAGGACTCATACTCACCAAGTAGAGCTTCTGTTGCCTTAAAAGGAATGAGAGTACCATTAAGTGGGACTGCCTTACTTCTTAAGCAATTCCTTATTCTTTGTTTTCTCTTTTTTATTTGTTTTGTTGTTATTTTCTTGTCACAAAAAAATATCAATTTATATTTTATTTATTATGTTTTTATAAAACTGTTATTCTACTTAAACCAAGATTAAACTAATTAGACCAGTAAACTAATAACTAGAGTAATTCAATGACCAATCCGATTTTCGAAACCTTATCTAATACTACTAGATAGTAATTAATTAAGAAACATTACACATATTTCTTCTTCGTTACAATGAAAAATGTTAAATGAGTGTAAAGACAGTAGTCATAAAAATTTCTAAAGATCATGTACAGTTTGTCTTATTTTCATTGCAAATTGGAATTGAAGTTGGAACCACTAACTTTTGGGAAGATATTTTTCCCTATTTTTTGTAATATTTTTGCATGAATTTGAATATTTTTTATATAACTTTTGATTCTAAATGATGAAGAGATAAACCAAGTAAAAGTTATGGGGACCACGTCATTGATGGCATCAGCATCAATTGTTTCCACTAGGATTACAGTGAAGTACATTATTTTTCTGTGTTTATAATATTTGTCATATTAATAGAAAAAAATATTTTATCAAAAAATTTTATTTTACTATTAATCAAAGTGTAAATGTTTTATAATTTTTTTATGTGAATAAGAACAAAGATAAATACTTATTAAATATTATATATATTAAAAGAAGAAAATTTTAAACTTGAGAGAACAAATTAGAGTGATAGAAGATTTTTGTTTTTCAAGAAGTTATATTTGGCCATATATAATATAATAACATGCACATAACTATCTATATAAATGCACACAGACTAGTGCTTTTTCCATCAATGTGAAGAAGTGTTATTTAACAGTGTTATTTAGTAGTATAGTGTGTACTCTACTGTAGTGTGTTCTTCTTTGCATACAACATTCTCTACACTCTTCTTTTTAATTTCCCTATATATTAATTATTAACTCCTAATCTTTCTCTGTAACTATGGATGGAAGGAAATTAGAGTACAAAGGTGTTGAAGCACTCAAGGAGATAGAGAGGCTAACGCTGAAGGCCGGTGAAGTTCAAGAACAAATTTTGAGAGAGATCTTGACTCAGAATAAGAATACTGAATATTTGAAGAAGTATATAAACGAAAAAGATTTAAGCATAACCGAGTTTATGAGGTGTGTTCCAGTCACAATTTATGAAGCAATATTTCCGTATATTGAAAGAATTGCAAATGGAGACGAGTCTTCTCTCATCACTGGTCACCCTGTAACAGAGATGTTATGCAGGTGTATTATATTATATATATAGAGTATTAATTTTTTCTTTTAATTAACGTATTTACATTTATTTGAAAAATAATGTTACATGCATCATCTTTGAGTACGCTTCTTTTATATAACTATTATTTTTTAATTTGAATATGCCGAAAAATGATATTGACAAATAAATGTAATCGCAGTTCAGGGACATCAGGTGGAGAACCAAAGATAACACCATCAATAGCTGAAGATCTTGACCGTCGTACCTTTCTCTACAACCTTATCATGCCAATTATAAATCAGTTAATAGTAACATTCAACTCATTTTTTTTCTTAACTTTAATAGATTGATTAAGCATTTCATTTTTATAGGTTATAATTATAAAATTTTAAATTATTTTAATATTGTTTAATATATATTTTTATTTTATATACATTTAAATCAATAACTTAGTAAAAACTTATTAAATATATCCCAATTTTTTTATAATTTTGCATAAATAATATATACAACATATATGTTACAATTTAATGTTGAATTGATAAAATTAACCTTACTTCTTTAAATTAATCTTTAACAAGATTCTTTATTTTATTTTAATGATAATAATATATTGGAAAAGTCTAGGAGACCAGCAGTTTTATTGAATTTTGGCCAGCATATAACCAGCAGAAGAATGTGAGCCATTGGATAAAATCTCACACCAATCTCACACCATCAAATCATTATTAATGGCTAGTTGATGGCTAACAATCACAAAAATTGCTGGCCTCCTAGCATTACTCTAATATATTTCATATACTCGTATAGGTTGAATTATGATTCTCCTTTCTTAGTATACCTTAAAAAGAAACTGAGATGAAAAGATATCATTATATCACCACGTACTAATAATAATAACTGAAGACTCCATTACCATGCATTAGTTATGTTTATATGCAATAAATAAATAAAATTTCTTAATTGTGGGTTAAATTGTGTGGTCCAAAAAGATTAGATAGTAATGTATGCTCGACTTCACTTGGACTGCATTATTGCATTTAAATTTAATTAAGAATATATTTTTCTTATGCGTTCCTTCCATATAATAGTATATGGTAATTTAAATGCGATGGAAACTATAACTTATTAACTAATGATCTAGAGATAAGATCATATGAACACCTTTATAAATTAATCGCATGCTGATGAGATATCAATGTTACCCATTTTTCAATCCAGGATTTTCTTACTTGAATGAATGTGGTTATTGACTTGTATATGGATAATTGACTAATCCTACTTAATTTTTATAAAAGAAATATTGAACAATCTAATTAAATTTTTGTTATTAGCAAAAGTTCTTAACATAATTTAATTTCAGGTATGTTCCTAATCTTGATGAAGGGAAGGCAATGTTCCTATATTTTGTGAAGGCGGAAATGTCCACCCCATGTGGCTTACCAGCAAGAACAGTTCTCACATCTTATTACAAGAGCAAGCATTTCAAGTGCCGGAGTCATGATCGGTGGAACGACCTTACTAGCCCAGATCAAACCATCCTTTGCACCGACACGGCGCAAAGCATGTATTGCCAGATACTATCAGGCCTTATCCAACGGCAACAAGTCCTGCGACTTGGTGCCGTCTTTGCCTCAGCCTTTCTCAGGGCAATTTCTTTTCTCGAATGCAATTGGAAGATACTCACCGAAGACATAAGAACTGGACACCTTAACAACTCAATTACTGACCCTAATTGTAGATCTTGCATGACCACATTGCTATCATCACCAAATCCAACCCTAGCTGATGAATTGGTTAAGGTTTGTAGCGAAAAATGTTGGAAGGGAATTTTGTGCAAGATTTGGCCTAGGGCAAAATACATAGAAGCAGTGGTAACAGGATCAATGGCCCAATATGTGCCTGCTTTGGATTATTATAGTGATGGGAAATTGCCTTTGGTGTGTACAATGTATGCTTCATCTGAGTGTTACTTTGGGGTTAATTTAAGGCCTTTTTGTGATCCAAAGGACGTGGCATTTACAATATTACCCAACATGGGGTACTTTGAGTTCATACCTCTTGGACATAATGGGACATTGTTGATGGATTTTGATGAAAAGAAGCAAGTGCCTAATGAGAAGCTTGTGGACTTGGTTCATGTTAAGCTTGGTTGCTTTTATGAGCTGGTCATCACTACCTTTGCTGGTGAGTTAGTTATTATCTCGTTTGATATTATATATATATATATATATATTTTAATTTATTTCATTTAATAGTGGATAAAATATATCGGCAATATATTTTTTAAAAATGACACATAAATTTTTTTGCTAGAGCCTAGTTTCATTATTGGTTCCAAAAAATATAGTTGATTTAGCTTATATCTATTATAATAAATTTTGATATATGTATATACATTTTTTATTTCTTAATTATCTACGTACTCACAAAAGACCATCACAAAATTAATTAATTAATTATCTATTTATCTATATATATTGATTGATTTTTAATATGTATATAATATTTTTGATAAATTATTTCATGCATATGTGATGTGGCATTGACCCTTCTATATAGTATACATGATGATGTTAACAAATAATATAACATGTTATGTCATCAACCAGTGTCTGCCATCAACAAAATAATAATGATCAACCAACTTAATACAATGTCAGTTAATTAATATACATATCATTATATTATTTAATGTATCTAAATATATTTATCAAATGAAATTGTGTATTTTGATGCATACGATGATCAGGACTGTATAGATATCGAATTGGTGATGTGGTGCAAGTAGTTGGATTCTACAATAAAGCACCACAATTCCGTTTCATATGCAGAAGAAACGTAGTCCTAAGCATAGACACTGAAAAGACAAGCGAAGAAGATCTCCATAGAGCTATAACCATGGCTAAGAAGCTTTTAGAACCTCACGATGCTCTCCTACTTGAATACACTAGCTACCCGGACACTTCTTCTCTTCCAGGGCATTATGTTTTGTACTGGGAAATCCAAATTCTCCATAACAATAGCAACAATAACAAGTATTTTAGTGTTATTGAGGAATGTTGCAATGTAATAGAAGAGGAGCTGGATTACGTGTACCGTAGGTGCAGGACCAATGATAGATCTGTGGGACCACTTGAAATACGTGTGGTTGAAGGAGGGACGTTTGATTTGTTGATGGATTTGTTTATTGCTCAAGGTGCTTCAATTAATCAGTATAAAACACCAAGGTGTGTTAAGTCTAAGAAAGCACTTAAGTTGCTTAAGTCTAGGGTTCTTGCTTCTTTCTTTAGTACTAGAGATCCCAAATGGGCACCTAAGATGTGTTGATCAACTTCTTTAGAAGCTAAATAAGGATCAAATAAAATTATGATTTTATGATGTTTAATTAGTTTAATTTGCTTCTATCATAAGTGGGTAGTTGCAAATGATGAATTTAGGATGGACTTTGGTTCGTTGTTACCATGTATATTTAATTTACCTCTATTATAAGATGTGCTAGAAGTTTGGAAGAAGGAACTTTTTTTTAATGTATTATTTATTTTTATTTTTATCTTATATATTGAGTTTTAAAGATGCAGGTGTGCATGGAGTACAAGAAATTAGTTCTTTATTAACAAAAATAAGGAGTGAAGAATTCATAATATAATATATATTAACTTAAAATCTTAAGGTTTTGAGTTAGGTATAATATTTTCTCATCTTATAGTTTTTGGTTTGATTCCTCTTCAAAATTTGTTCTGCTATTGAAAAATCACCACCATAACTCAATTTGAGTTAACATTCACTTTTCTATAATTGGATCAGAGAATATATGAAACTAATCTAATGTAATATTCAAATTACTTAATTAGATATTATATTACCTAAACATATTTAAATACGGCAATTTCGTCTGAATTTTTTAATTTCTCTCTATTTCGAGTTTTTGTAGTTCATAATAATTCTAAATTTTTAATAAATTTAACGAAAATGTTAGAATATATGCATGTTATTTGAGTTTTTAGTTTTTAATAGTTTAAACTTTACAACAAATTGAGTCGTAACTTAGGTAAAGTTTATAGAATTTTGATTTTTATTATTAAAAAAATTTAAGTATATAAATAATAACTATTATAAATATAATTATTCATGAATTTTTATTTTTTCTATTAATTTAAACTTAAAAAACAAGTAATTATATAATAATATAAATATGAAAAAATATTATATATCATATAATTCCGAGAGTACACGACATTTTATTCAATGTTTTGGTGAGGTTTTTTTAGTCTTCCACGGTCGTCTTATGTATACATCATGTATGTACTTTATATGTACCCTTAAATTTCTAGCGTTGCAATGTTAACCTTTTAGTTTACTCTATGCTACTGATGTTCCAATTCAATTGAGCAATGCACGTTCAGCCCATGTATAACAATTAAATCAAATTAAAATGTTGTACAAAATCTAGTATGTCAAATTGGATGAATAATTAATGATATAATAAGGTATGGTGTAGGGTGACAACAGGTAATATAAAATATGATTTAAGTTTTATCTTAATTCTATTTTTGTTATAAAAAAATTTAAAATTTTATTTTATTTTATCTATAAAATTAAATATTTTCAATTTGAATCTGCACTTTAAATTTTTTACCATCAATCTTATTAACGATAGATTAAATCGTCAATTAACTTCAATTTAAATTAAAATTGATTAGATATCTACGAATATAAATAATTTTATTAGTTGTAATATCCTATGCATTAATTTTGGCAAGATAAATTATTATTCACTTATGACCCAGTTTAATATATAAAAAATATTAGGACTATCAAAATTTATTATTTTTAGACATTATTTAATTATTAATTTAATTCTTTTAATTAATAATTTAATAATATACTTTTAAAAATATCTAATTAATAATTAAAAATAATAAATTTTGACGAGTCTCTAAACTTTCTCTTAATATATGATGTGATTTCATGAGTTGAGACAAATAACATCACTTTTTTAAAGATAGTCCAATATGATGCTCTTGCTATGATTCATAGGAAGACTTTGAATTTTGACGAATCCACCGGTTTTTTTTGTAAGTGTCCAATATATAATATAAAAAAAAGTAGAGGTAAATAACTCTTAACCAGCAAATTATAAATAATTATAATTAATATTTATTAATTTTATATTTTTAAAAAATAAAATTTAAATAATTATTAATTAATAATAATTTTAAAAATAAAAATTACTAATTAATGATAAATTAGTTGATAGTTGACTAATTAGATATTAATTACCTAGCGAAATTCATAATATAATGCACACTTTATCATACTGTAATAATCCCCCACTCCAACATGCATATAGATATGGATAGACATCTCAAAAATTCAAATTAAACAATATAGAATTTTGTATAACATCTCTAATAGTTAAACTTAAACACATAAATATCACTTTTATAATCATGATACTTTTTCTTAATTTAATTGCTTTAATTATTAAAATCTATTTACATTTTTCCCATTTAGTAATTAAATGTGTGTAATTTTTGTTCAAGTTATATTAAAATAAAAAGAATAGATCACAAAGTTGGAAATTAATCACCTTATATATATCTTCTCCTTTTTTAATAAGCAACCTAAGTAAATAATTACTTTCTAGCAAAGATGGTAAAAATTAGAAGCTAATTATATGAATCTTAAAGAGTGGCTTGAGTTTAGGAATATAAAATAAATTTGGGATATGAAGTTTTTGGTACCTTGTAATTACAATAATGGAATTAATCATTATGATATATTAAGTTGGGAGTTAATATTGCACTATTAATATTACAATCATAAGAAAAAAAATTATGAAAATTTTAAAAATGAAAGCATCTAAAATTCAATTAGACATTTAAAATATAAACTTAACAGAATCTTATTTGTGTGAATTTCAACTTTTGAGGAGTTTGGTAATAGACTAATTGGTGCTTTTGATTTGGTGTTTTGTTTGCTTTTTGTTTCTATTTTTACTATAAAAAAGTCGTTGAATAATGTCTTTTATCGGTGAATTTATCAATAAAATCCTTTAGAAATCTGTTTATCCGAATTTCGCGACGGAATAAATTCGACAGTATAAACCTCGTCGATAATTGTTTATTGGCAGATTTTTTTGTCCACTGCAAAAATAAATTTGAGTACCGTCATATTTATCGTCAGAAAGATAAAAATAATTCAACGATATAAACTTCGCCGGTAATGAGTTACTGTCGGATCTTTTTATCTGACGGTAATTATCATCGGATTCTGCGATGGATTACTTGTCCAAAAAACTATTTGGTTACTGGGGAATTTTTTCAACGATAATGTTGGCGCCACAATATCTTGTTTCCCTCACTATTACCGTCAGACTATGCCCTCGGTAAATTCGACGGTAATGTCAATTTTTTTAAAAAAAATATTGTGGCGCACTTTTTTATTTTTACTTTTAAATTTTATTTTTTATGTAAAATTATTTTTCATACCATTAGTGATCAAATTATAAATAATAGTAATCAATTATGTAACATTAAATATTAAATATTCAAAATAAATTAAAAGTCAAATAAATACAATGAAACAGTAAAACAAATTCCTAATCACTAAAGATCCTGGTAGTAGTCGTCGTCGTTCCTGTAGTCCTACTGAGGCGGCAGAGAAGGTGGTGATATCTGTGTCCCACCAGCAGCACTGTTGCCACCAGCAGAGTCGATGACAGCAGCGCGCATTTGAGTCTGGTACACCTCCATCTGTTGCTCCATCCGCTGAAACTACTCCAGCTACTCCCTCCACTCCAGCCTGAGGTCATCCATGGAGGTTACATGTGAGGATCTCCTGATACCTCTCCCAAGTCTCAGTTAGCTCTTGAGCCTATTCGTGAAGGTTCCGGTTGAGCTCTTGCACCTGCAGCCTTAAATGAATGCCTTTGTCGGGATCGACGGCTTGATTGGTGGCACAGACGGATGATGGCCTCAACGTGGAAGTGTGGAGGCTGCTGGCAAAGAATGACCCCAGCCCATGTACGCGATTCTTGTATGGCGCTGAGACGCTCTCCCGCGAAATCGTATCGGGATCAACAACTGAAGCAGCAACACCACTGGCGTCCTCCCGACTTTGTTGAGATTGCTGAGTTGCGGCCTCCAGTCTCTACGTGTAGGACTCATGTGTATTTAGGACGATACCTGTACAGTTAATTGAAATTTTTATATCACAAGATCAAATGTTTACTCACATAATGATCTGCAGACCGTTGATCAGCAAATCTCTCTTTGTTCTCCTTCAAAGTATGGGTGTACTTGAAGGTTTTCGCCAATGTTGCATCGTGATTCAACGATTTCGACTACACATGTTGCATTAAAACAAGTTGTTAGGATGTCTACTAATGATATGTCAAAGAATATAACTAAGTTAATAACAAAATTAGAGAAGCTATATACCAGTCTGGCGTTAGTCTTCATGAAGGTTGCTGAGCTGCTAGTATACTTGGACAACTTGACCGATGTCATGTTAGCTCTGCAACCGCCTACCCATACGATGGTCATATATCTTCCTGATGAGGGCATCATGCTCTTTGTACCCATATAAAGTTCAGCTGCACAAAGACACTTTAAAATTAGTTAATCAAAATATATTGTATTAAACAAAATAGAAGATATAAAATTGCTAAGACGGTTTGACTATATTAAGTTCTTGCTGCCCACTTCTAAAACCATCGCTTTCTTGTCTCAGAGAGGATCTTCTTGTAGCTCGGCTATGGATGGTCGTACATCAACTTGATGACGTTAGTCATCTTCTGAGTACATGCGTTGTTTTTTGGCGCAAACCTATCAACAATTCACAAACATACTAATATGGTAATGTAAATTTAAACTTTAGAAGCAAATAACCAAAATATATAGAGATTTTTTTAGAAATTTTGACATTGTTTCATCTATAACTGGAATGCGACACAAACTCTATCCATCAACAATTAACTTGAACAACACCAATTGTCAACAATCAATGAACAACAATCAATAATCAAGAAGCAACATTCATAAATTCACTAAATCCACTAAACTAGAATCAATAATTAGGATATCTCAAACACTTTCAGAAATTCAAACCTACAACCCTAAATCCACTAAAACTAGAATCAATCATCAAGAATCACTAATCAAGATATATCAAATACTTTTAGCAGTTCAAAAATACAACCCTAAATCCACTAAAACTAGAATCAACAATCAAGAATCACTAATCACGAGTTATCAAACACTTTCAACATGTAAAAGACTTAAAGTAGTACTTACGCGATTCTACCATCAGGCTAAATCGTCATCCGTATGATGGGAGGTAGCAAACGGGCATCAACTAGCTGGCTTCCATGAAAGGATTCCAGTGACACGGGGTCTATCACTGGAGGCGTCGTCACCGTAGATGCAGGGACGTAGTTAGAATTTAGGACCATGATGAATGGCTGGTCCAATGCACCCAAAACCTGTTCACCAGGGTAGTTGGAGTTGTGGGAGATGATCCAAAATTCCCAGTAGTACCAGCAAGAACCCTCCCTCTACCATTAGGGCTAGCAATATATACCCTGCCAGCGGGTACCCAACCCAGACCAATCCGTTCGGGTAGGGTTGTTGATGCGTGAGCATCTTTCCTATCTTTTCCTAGTGAATTTGCATTTGAATTGCTAAGTTTAATCAAGATTTAATATATTTTAGCCACTATGAATGCCACTTTGAGTCGTGTACAATTCTATTTATTTCAGATAACACTTTGGACGAAGTTGACAGAGTTTTCGAGAAGACCGAAGCTACAGGAGAATAAGGACTTGAAGCCAAACTTGGACTCTCCAAGTTTGGCACCAGGAAGCACTACAATTCCCATTGCCTTCTGCCTCACACCAAGGGAGCCAAGTTTGGCATCCCCCTGGTGACGAATGGATTTTTGACGGTTTAGAATTTCACTAATGAAATCTCGTTGTAAAGTATAGTTTCTAAACCAAGCAATAATCCATTCGTCAAAATGGCGCCGTTGCTGGGGATCGAACCCGGGTCACCCGCGTGACAGGCGGGAATACTCACCACTATACTACAACGACGCCATTTTGACGGTTTAGAATTTCACAAATAAAATCTCGTCGAAGTATAGTCTCTAAACCAACAATAATCCTCTCATACAAAAATTTGTTTGTCACAAGTACAAACCCCTAAAATCTATAAACCGAAGTATTTAAACCTCGGGTCGTTCTCCCTAGGATTTACAATAAAGTGTCTTGTTATTGGTTGTGAGTTATTTTGGGGTTTTTGAGATTATAGACAAGAATTATAAATGGCAAGGGAAATAACCTAACAACTAATAAAGCTCTTGGCAAGATATGAGAACTAGAAGTCCTATCCTAGTTATCCTCCTCAATTGTGATAACAAATTATCCATTACTCCCACTTAGTTAACCTCTAACCATGGAGGGAAGTCAAGTGGATGAATCAATTTGATTCCTCAAGTCCTAATCAACTCCCAAAGGAAAGACTAGCTTTAGAGGTATTCAAATCAATTAGCAACTTCTAATTATCAATCAACAAAAGGATTAGATAACTCAAGAGTCACTAATTACTCAACCAAAGCCAAGAGGAACAAAAGCTACACTAAAATCCTACCAAGCATTTCATCAAACACTTGGAAGGCACAAAAGAAAAGCAAAGCAAATTGACAACAAGAAGAGAATCTAACAACAATTATTGAAAGAAATTAACAACAACAATCAAAAGAAACACAATTATTATGAATTACCTTGAATTGCATTATTGAAAGAAAACAAAGGAACAACAATATATCCAAAACAAAATGAAGAATTACAATTATCAAAGCACATAACTAGAAAGAGAGAGATGAGAAGATTGAGAATTGATAAAAGAAAATTGAATCAAAGCATGAATTAAACCTAGATCTAAGAAGAGAGATTAACCTAAGCCTAATCCTAATTCTAGAGAGAAGTGAGAGCTTCTCTCTCTAGAAACTACTTCTAAAACTAACTATCTATCTAATGATCTCCTAATTAGTCTATGGGTGTGAATGTGTGTCAATCCCCTTCAATCCTTGGCTCTTATATGCATTTTGGCGCCAAAGTTGGTTGCTGAAACCTTCCAAAATCGCTAGGCACGTGTTACATTAATGAAGTCATGTGCCACCATCGGTGCGTGAGCGCACGGTACGCGTGCGCGTCCCTGGCTAGTTCTGCGATGTGCGCGCGAGCGCCTTGTGCGCGTACGCGTGCTGGGCCGAGATCAACTCTTTGGCTTTTTGTGCTTATCTCCACTTGCATGCTTCCTTCCTTGCTTCCTTTGATCCATGCCTAGCCTATTTCAATCCTGGAATTACTAGCAAACACATCAAGGCATCTTATGGAATCAAGAGGAACTAGAATTCATTAAAATAAGGCTTAAAAAGCATGTTTTTACACTTAAGCACAAATATGGGAGAGATAACAAAACCATGCTAATTCATAGGCTAAATGTGACAAAAGGTTATCAAAACACTCTAAACTTAATACAAAACAAACCGTCAAATTGGGGTTTGTCACCTGGCAGAGAGCATGAGACGTGTGATCCCTTATGGTGGTGTCAAACTTGGAAAAGCTGGAGTTTGGTGCCACCCTCTTCCCAGTCTCCTCCTTATATGTTGTTTCCAGTACCAAACTTGGAATTTTCCAAGTTTAGCTTCAACCTTCCAGAAGCAAACTCCAAGCTGTGCATAGCATCCGGCGCCAAACTTGGAACCAAGTTTGGCACTACCTAGTCTGCAGCATACATATCCAGGGTGGTTAAAAATTCTTCTAAGTGTCCGGGTTCCTGTTCTAAATATTCTGCATGATCAAAACACACGTAAAACAAAGGAAAAACAGTTGAAACTCAAATAAAATCAAATAAATAATAAAATCAATGCAACAGAAATTAAACTAAGGATACGAAATTATCGGGTTGCCTCCCGACAAGCGCTTCTTTAACGTCACTAGCTTGACGGTTTGTTCTGCTAGTTTAGTAGATGAGCAGACCTTTGGCGATCAATCTCGTCTCCAAGATAGTGCTTCAACCTCTAGCCATTAACTGTGAATTTCCTGTCAGAATTCTCTTCCTAAATCTCTACATGACCATACGATGAAGCTCTGGTTACTACAAACGGTCCTGACCACCGGGATTTCAGCTTCTCGAGAAAGAGTTTAAGCCTTAAATTGAATAGAAGCGCTTTCTGACCTGGCTCAAAGACTCTGATGGCAATCTTCTTGTTATGCCATATCTTAGTTCTCTCCTTATAGAGCTTTGCAGTCTCGTAGGCTGAATATCTGAATTCATCAAGCTCATTCAACTGAAGCATTCTCTTAATTCCTATAGCCTGAGCATCAAAGTTCAGAATCTTGATTGCCTAGTAAGCTTTATGCTCCAGCTCCACTAGCAAGTGACAGGCTTTACCATAGATCAACTGATAAGGGGACATGCCAATAGGAGTCTCGTATGCTGTCCGGTAAGCCCACAGAGCATCATCAAGCTTCCTAGACCAGTCCTTCCTTGAGACACTAATGGACTTCTCTAGAATCCTCTTGAGTTCCCTATTAGAAACCTCAAGATGTCCACTTGTCTGAGGGTGATAGGGGTTGCCACATTATGACGGACTCCATACCTCTGTAGGGGTGAGTCCAGCTGTCTGTTACAGAAGTGACTTCCACTATCACTAATAAGTGTCCTTGGGACACCAAACCGACTAAAAATATATCTCTAAAGAAAGCTCATCACCACTTTGGCATCATTGGTGGGTAGAGCCACAGCTTCTACCCACTTGGACACATAATCAACTACCACTAAGATATAGTTGTTGGAATATGAGGGTGAAAAAGGTCCCATGAAGTCAATACCCCACACAGCAAACAATTCAATCTCAAGAATCCCCTGTTGTGGCATCTCATGGTTGGTAGGGAGATTCTTAGCTCTTTCACATCTGCAACAGTTCTTCACAAATGCTCTTGAGTCTCGGAAGAGAGTCGGCCAGTAAAAATCGCTCTGAAAGATATTAGTAGTTGTCCTTTCACCACCAAAGTGGCCTCCATAATTAGAGCCATGACAGTGCCAAAAAATCTGCTGTGTTTTCTCATCTGGGACACATCTCTAGATTATACCATCTGAGCATCTCTTAAAAAGGTAAGGCTCCTCCCAAAAGTAGTATTTTGCATCAGTCAGTAGCTTCTTCACTTGTTGTTTGCTGTACTCCTTTGGAATGAAATTCATGGCCTTGTAGTTTGCAATGTCTGCGAACCATGGAGCCTGCTGAATGAGAAATAATTGCTCATCCAGAAATGTCTCAGCCACAGCTCTGGGTGGTTGTACTCCTGCTTCAGGTTGAATTCTGGAAAGGTGGTTAGCCACTTGATTTTTCTGAACCTTTCCTGTCTTTGATCTCAATATCAAAATCCTGAAGGAGTAGCACCCATCTGATTAATCTTGGTTTAGAATCCTGTTGGGTTAGAAGGTACTTCAAAGCAGCATGATCTGTATAAACAATAACCTTAGAACCAATTAAATAGGACCTAAACTTATCAATAGCATACACAATAATTCTTTCTCTGTAGTTGTGTAATTCTTTTGAGCATCATTTAACACACGGCTAGCATAGTAAATGACATGTATAAGCTTGCTGTGCCTCTGTCCTAAAACAGCTCCTATAGCAAAATCACTAGCATCACACATTAATTCAAATGACAAATCCCAATCAGGGGGAGCTATGATGGGAGCAGAGGTAAGGTTTGCTTTGAGAGTTTCAAAAGCATGCAGGCATTCTGTATCAAACACAAAAGGAACATCAGCAACCAAGAGATTGCTCAATGGTTTAGCAAATTTAGAAAAATCATTTATAAATCTTCTGTAAAATCCTGCATGACCCAAGAAACTTCTGATTGCCTTAACTTTAGTTGGTGGTGGTAATTTTTCAATTACCTCCACCTTGGCTTTATCAACCTCAATCCCTTTGCTTGAAATCCGGTGTCCAAGAACAATACCTTCTGTAACCATAAAATGACATTTTTCCCAATTTAAAACAAGGTTTGATTCTTGACACCGTTTCAAGACCAGAGATAAATGCTTAAGGTAGGATTCAAAAGAATTACCAAAAATAGAAAAATCATCCATAAATACCTCAATGAAATTTTCAAACATGTCAGAAAAAATTGAAAGCATACACCTCTGAAAAGTTGCTGGAGCATTACAAAGTCCAAATGGCATTCTCCTGTAAGCAAATACTCCAAAAGGACATGTGAATGCTATTTTCTCTTGATCTTGAGGACCCACTGCAATTTGGTTATATCCAGAATATCCATCTAGAAAACAATAAAAAGCATGATCAGCTAACCTCTCAAGCATCTGATCAATGAAAAGTAGGGGGAAGTGATCCTTCCTTGTAGCAGTGTTAAGCCTCCTGTAGGATATGCACATTCTCCATCCTATGATGGTTCTTGTAGGAATTAGCTCATTCTTTTCATTCTGGATCATTGTCATCCCTTATTTCTTGGGAATTACCTGCACAGGACTCACCCAAGGGATATCAGAAATAAGGTATATAATGCTGGCTTCCCATAGTTTCATTACCTCTTTTTGGACCACCTCTTTCATAGTTGGATTAAGTCTCCTCTGTGGTTGTACAACTGGTTTAGCATCATCTTCAAGAAGGATCTTGTGCATATACTTGGTTGGACTAATCCCCTTTAAATCACCAATGGTCCACCCAAGAGCTATTTTATGGCTCCTGAGCACTATAATAAGCGCCTCTTCCTCTACAGGCTTCAAGGAAGAGCTGATAATCACTGGATATGAATCATTTTCACCCAAGATCACATATTTCAGAAAAGGAAGCAAAGGTTTTAGCTCAAGCTTGGGAACATCTTTCTCCCTCTCAGGCGTGTGTACCAGGTCCTTCTGGGGTGGTGAATTATCAATCTCAAGTAATTCATATTCAGAAAGGGGATCCAGGATATCATCAAGTACCGCAGCTTCTAGTATCTCTTGATCAATTAGTTCAACAATAACAACTCTCATACACCCTTCAGAATCATTAGGGTGTTTGAGGGCTTCAAATACATTAAGGACCACCTGTTCTTTATTGACCCTCAGGATTAATTCACCCTTTTGTACATCAATCAAAGCTCTACCTATAGCTAAAAAGGATCTACCAAGAATAATAGAAGACTTTGCATCCTCTTTCATATCCAATATAACAAAATCAGTAGGAAAAATAAATGACCCTATTTTCACATGTAAATCCTCAACAACACCCACAGAAAATTTAATAGAAAGATCAGCAAGTTGAAGAGAAATATGAGTGGGTTTTACCTCCTCAATTTGGAGCTTTTTGATCACTGAAAGTTGCATGAGATTAATGCTAGCTTCATGATCACATAAAGCTCTCTGAATAGTGACATCACCAATGGTGCAAGGAATTACAAAGCTCCCTGGATCCTGCATCTTTTCAGGAAGGTTGTGTTGAATAATAGCACTGCATTCCTTAGTTAACACCACTATTTCTTGTTCCTTTCAATTCCTCTTGTTAGTCAACAATTCTTTCATGAATTTAGCATAGAGAGGCATTTGCTCGAGAGCCTCTGCAAAAGAAATGTTGATTTGCAGCTTCTTGAAGACTTCTAAAAATCTAGAAAATTGCTTGTCCTTGGAAGCCTTCTGAAGCCTTTGAGGGTATGACATTTTAGGCTTGTACTCAGGAGCCTTTGGCAATGTAGGATGAGTGTCCAGGGAGTCTAGGAATAGGTTATCTGCACGCTTTGGAGGGGCATGCTCCACCTCTTCTGTCTTCTCCTCTGGAGCTTCTTTTTCAACTAGCTCTTCATTGACCTTAGTCTCAGAACCAGCTACTTTACCACTTCTCAACTGAATTGCCTTGCAGTCTTCTCTTGGATTTACCATTGTATCGCCAGGAAATGTACTTGGAGGCCTCTCAGGTATTTGCTTGCTCAACTGGCCGACTTACATCTCCAAGTTTTTTTTATGAAAGCTCTAGTTTTCTGCATAAAACTATTTAGTAGTGTTTCTAAATTAGTGTTCTGCTGGGGCTAAGAATTTTCCTACTGACGTGGTTGTTGTTGATGAGACTGAAATTGGCAATTATTATGATTATTCTGTTGGAAACCGCCCTGAGAATTGTTGTGAAAATTCTATGATCTCTGAGGTTGCTCTCTCTACCCAAAATTTGGGTGATTTCTCTACCCCTGATTATAGGTCTTAGAGTATGGATCATTATTGGGGTTTCTAGGAGTACTCCCGATGTAATTGACCTGTTCAGAAGAAGATTGAGTATAATCATAGTTCTCACTTTGCATAGAGTTACCTGTCATATCATAAGGGGCCTCTTGAGGTACATTCTGAGTGTTGACAGCTGAAACTTGCATCCCACTAAATTGTTGAGTAATTAGATTCATCTGCTGAGATAGAATTTTGTTCTGAGCAAGAAGGGCATCAAAAGATTCTACTTCCAACACGCCTTTCTTCTTAGGGATCTCAGAGTTCACAAGATTCTTGTTAGATGAGCATAAATATTGGTTACTAGCAACCAACTCAATAAGCTCAGTAGTCTCCTCCGGCATGTTCTTTATGTGCAATGAACTACCTACAGAATTATCTAATCACATATTGGACATTTCACACAAGCCCTCATAAAAGATATCTAGCTGAGTCCATTTAGAAAACATGTCCGGAGGGCATTGCCTGGTCAGCAGCTTGTATCTCTCCTAAGCTTCATAGAGGGTCTCACCATCCTTCTGCGTGAAGGTCTGCACTTCCACCCTAAGCTTAGTCAGCTTTTTTGGTGGAAGAAATTTATTCAGAAATCCAGTGACAACCTTATCCCAAGTATCCAGACTCTTCTTGGGTTGAGAATCTAACCACAGCTTTGCTCTATCCCTGAAAGCAAATGGGAATCGCATGAGCTTGTAAACCTCAGGATTCACTTCATTGGTCTTCACAGTATCACAAATCTGTAGAAAATTAAAAATAAACTGATTTGGATCTTCTTGAAGGAGTCCATAATACTGACAGTTTTGTTGAACAAGAGTAACCAACTGTGGCTTCAGTTCAAAATTGTTTGTAGCTATAGGAGGCACCACAATACTCTTTCCATAAAGATCTGCATTGGAAGCAGTGTATGAGCCAAGCAGTCTTCTAGGTTGCTCATTCTCATTCAGATTTGCCATATTGGTATTCACAGCATGATTCTGATCCATGGTGGACTCTGTAGCTTCCTTTTCAAAATTCTCACTCAGATTTCCACTAGCCTTGTAGAGCCTAGCTTGTTGCAAGCGCCGCCTGAAAGTTCTTTCAGGTTCAGAATCAAAATAAAAAAGGGGCTCCTTGTTTCTGTTCCTGCTCATAAACAGACAAAAACAAGAAAAATAGGATTCTCGATGTCAGAATGTAGAGAATTCCCAGTGAGGTAACCTGTATAAAGAAATAAAATAAGACAACTAAATAAATTAAACAAGAAAATTCGAAAATTATAACATAAATTAGAACAAAAAATTTCAAAATTCTTAAGAGGAATAAATAGGAAAAATTAAAACAAAAATAATTAGGGGACACCAAACTTAATTTCAGAAATTACGAAAAATACTAGTACTTAATTCTTGAAAAATACTAAGTAAAATTAAACAAAATTACAACTAAAATACCTAATCTAAGCAATCAAACAACTAATAGTTGTCAATCACAGTCAATCCCCGACAACGGCGCCAAAAACTTGGTGCGGAATTTATAACCCACAAACTAACCAGTAAGTGCACCGGGTCGTACCAAGTAGTACCTCAAGTGAATGAAGGTCGATCCCATGAGGATTAATGGATTAAGCAACAATGGTTAAGTGATTTACTTAGTCAGACCAACAAAAAATGATGTTTTGAGAGTTCAATTGCATTAAACAGTAATTGAGAGAATCAGAAGCAAACAGTAAACAAGTTGTGAATAATATATGGAGAAATAGTTAAGGCTTCAGAGATATCTATCTTCTGGATTGACTTTTCTTACTAACTATTTTAATCATGCAAGATTCAATTCATGGCAAACTATATGTGACTAAACCCTAATTCCTTAGACCTTTTTAGTCTCCTCTAACCTTCATCAACCGCCAATTCTTTGGTCACTTAATTCCAATTAGAGGGTGAAGTTCAATTCTAGTTTATATGCCACAGAGACCTTAATTACCCAAATATAAGAGGATTATATGTCATGTATCCCGTTAAGTCCAGATAATTAGAAGTTTAGGAGAAATTGTTTTCAAGTTGTTGTTCAAGTAAAGCGCTTTTCCAAGTTATACAAGAACTCAATTAGAACCAAGGTCATACTTCCGTTCCACCCAAATTCATAAGATAAAGAACGAAAATAATTCTTGAATTATAAATCAGTGCATGAATTAAAATAGAAAAGTATTATTATCAATCCATACAATAGATATAGCTCCTAACCTTAACAGTGGAGATTTAATTGCTCATGGTTCAGAGAGAAAATTAGGATTCTGTAAAACTGTAAATTGCGGAATGAGGTAAGAGAAGAGAAGAGCCCGAAGGGCTTATTCTTTTCCCTTTTATATCTAATCCTAATTAATGTAAATTATATTTTCTGAAACTAAATAATATCTTTCCTATTTTAAAATAAAATAAAACTTAATCAAGTTTAATGTAACTCTGCGTGCAGCCTTGTCTTGGATGAATGGGGACCACTATTGTTGTTATGTGTGGTGCCAAACTTGAGTAACCTCAAGTTTGACTTGAAACAAACCAAAAGCTTCCCTTTGAAGGTCTTTGCTGGCGCCAAACTTAAGCGTCTTCAAGTTTGGCGTGAGGTGGTCAGTATGCACTCCTTGGCATTCCTTGAGTTGGTGCCAAACTTGAGATTTCTCAAGTTTGGCATCAAGTTGCCTGCATGCACTCCTTGGAGACTCATTGCCAGCGCCAAACTTAAGTAAACTCAAGTTTGGCTTCAAGTCGTACGTGTGCTTCCTTTTGAGAGTAATGAGTGTGGCGCCAAACTTGGAGAATTTGGCGCTGGTGAGGCAGAAGGCAATGGGAATTGTAGTGCTTCTTGGCGCCAAACTTGGAGAGTCCAAGTTTGGCTTCAAGTCCTTATTCTACTGTAGCTTCATTTTTTCTCAAAAACTCTGTCAACTTCGTCCAAAGTGCTACCTGAAATAAATAGAATTGCACATGACTCAAAGTAGCATTCATAGTGGCTAAAATATATTAAATCTTGATTAAACTTAGCAATTCAAGTGTAAATTTACTAGGAAAAGATAGGAAAGATGCTCACACATCAATTGTCTACCTTACCCGCTGCGGGTAGGTTAGGTAGGGTACGAATTTGCCTGCGGGTAGGGTAGGGTACGTGTTTAAGGTATACCCTACCCTACCCTACCCGCACCCCTAATATATATATATATATATATATATATATATATATATATATATATATATATATATATATATATATATATATATATAAGTTTGTATGTAGTGAAGAAAAATTTGAAATAACCACTAAGCTAGTTAATGATCATATTATTTGGAATTTTATGTTGGATTTCTTTAAGATTTTATTATTTTTAATTTTAATTTGAACTTAGTTTTTTATTTTCTATTTTATTAATATGTATAAAATTTAGAATGGTTGAATTTTATATTTGCTTGAAAATTTTTTATTTTTCTGTGGGTAGAGTCTGGTAAGGTAGAGTTTAGAACTTTAGGGTGCGGATACGGCTAGGGTTGAGAGATTCTGAACCCGCGGGTAAGGTAGGGTAGAGTTTTAAGAAAGTTTTCAACCCGCAGGTAAGATTAGGGTAGAGTCCAAACCCTACCCTACCCTACCTATTGCCATTCCTATCTACCACGACCACGACCACTAGGCTGATCCACAACACCTCTACTAGTCGTCATGTCTGCGAAGAGCATACCGATTAAAAATGTGCTAAACATATTCATTAATAATTCAAAATTCTTAATGAAAATAAACTACATTAAAGTTATTTAAAGAAATACATTATCCTAAGCTTTAATTTAAATAAACTTTCATTGCAATTGCTTTAAAATTTAATTTTGTACAAATTTTCAAAGTTCTGCTCCTGTCCTAGCCATTTCTGAAAAACAGCAGGCAGTAAGGTTTTTACAAAAATTAAGAAAAATTCAATTGTAACTCATTGCTCCTAAATTTTGGTGGGGATATATTAGACACCTCCAAGTTTGATTTAAAATAAGTTTCAAACTCATATCACATAATATGAGAAAGTTATATAACTTTAAATTCTATTTTGTTTTAATTTTTTTAATCATTATTAAGACAACATACAAGGGTTCAAATCCTAATCCACCCACCAAGAGGCTTCAAGCATTGTTACTAATATAATCAAATACACACATTTACTAAACTTTCAAAACATTCTAAATTTGTAAAACTAACAAATCCTAAATCATATAATTTATTTTAATTTTTTCATTGTCAAGCTAATTTTTATAACTTCTCTAATTGATTCTAAATTATCATCTAATTGAAGGAGCAAAAAACTTTAAAAGGAAATTAAAGCACCAAAATAAATTTTCAATTAAAAGATTAAGAACAAATTAACAATACTGGAAAAATATATATAATGGAAACTTCAATAAAAAACTTGAATAATAAACACAAATCAACGATAATCAACACAAATCAACAATAATCAATACAAATCCTACTTTATAATAACTAATAACAAGTAAGAATAGCAGGAACTTCTGACCTCACGCTAGCGCCGAGAAGAAGAAGAGCAGAAGCGGCGACAGAAGCGTTTGCAGCAGCAGCGACAGAGGTGTTTCCAGCAGCAACGGCATCAGAATGGTAAGATGGTGCCGTCAGAGGGGGCTGCTGGAGGGGAGGATGTTGATGGAGAGGAGATATAAGAGAGAGAGAGAGAGAGAGAGAGAGAGAGAGAGAGAGAGAGAGAGAGAGAGAGAGAGAGAGAGAGAGAGGCGAGTGGTTAGAGACGGAGAGAGGAAGGCGAGAGGTTAGAGAGAGAGGGAGGGAGAGCGAAATTCGAAATGAAGGAAAGAGGGTCCGCGGTTTGAATTTAAGGCACAATTAGTCAATTACTGTCGGATTTCCGGTGCGGGTGCCTAAATGCAACGTTTCACTAAAAGCGTCTACTGCTAGATTTTTTTACAGTAAATCTGATGCTAAAGTTCGTGCCTATTTTTCTCGTTTTTTCTCCCATTATTAGGGGCAAATTTATCGTCGGAAATAGAAATTTGCCAGTAATTATTTGACATGACGAACCCCACACAAAACTGTCAATAAATTTGCCAATAAAGCCAACGCTAAATTTGATAGTAAATTCGATGGTACTTAGTATTTTTCTAGTAGTGGTCCGTCGCTAATTACCGATAAATTTAGCGGCGAATATAAACTTTTAATTGGTAAAATTCTGGAGCTTGTTATTGTCGAATTTATTATTAATAATTAAATTGATAGTTACTGGCAAATTTAATCGACAGTAAATCCGACGGTAAACTTAAAAATTAATTTTTAAAAATTTTGTTTCAAAATTCAAAATATAATTTTAAATATTTAAATTTAATAAATTTTAAACTAACAAAATTAAAATTTTTATAATTTCTTATAATAATTTCTAGTTAAAAATTCACAAATAAGTTCAAATATCAAAATACAAGTAAAAAAATAATAGAAATCTCATTTGAACATGAACAAATAAGAACAGATTTTTTGGCATTTCATCTTCAGTCTCAAACTCCTCCACTAAGGATACCGCTCCCTTGTAATCATTATTTTTCAAAAGATCCTTTATTTGTTCTTCATAATGTAATTTTTGATAGTATACTACCTAGTAATATAGTTAAAGAAATAGATTAAAAAAATTATTAATGAGCTATGACAATGAGAATGTGCATAGATAACTGTTAAACGAAAGATGTTATTTGAATTTTGAAAATAAATTTAAATTAAAATTATAGACATAGATCAAGATAATAAATTAAGATTAAAATAAGTAAAATAAACCATAAAAAACATAGTTAGTTCAGTAATAAAACTCAATAAAAATTTAAATCACAATGTAAAGGCAAAAAAAAACGAGCACAATGAAAAATTCAAATCCCACAACAATAAAAAGCACAATGTAAACGCAAAAAAAGCAAGCCACACAGCAAGTGTGAGGAAAAAACTAATGCATAATAGGTACATAGAATACCCAACATGCTAATTTTAAATCGAAGTATAAAATATACATCTATCAATAAGTTTAAAAAAAAAAGCTTCCCTTAAAAAGCTCCCACAAATAGATGACTTTTACTCTACATACTTGTTACTATTAATACTGATTTCACATTATGTCTAACCTTAGTAGTATATAATTTTATTTCAATATATTAACTGTTCATTTAATTGCCATGTATATAGAGAAGCTTCTATATAAGACTATTCTACAAATAAAATATTTAATAATAAAGTCAACATAAGTGTTTATGAATTGACTAACAAAATGATTGGTTAGCCACTGTAACAGGGTATATCAGCATGTTAAAAGGTTAAAACACAAACCTAAAATTTGCTTACTAGGTTGATCTCTTGATGAGTTAGAATCAGATACATTTGATAATCTTAGTTCTTTTTTGACAATGTTATTATGCAGAAAAAATAAAATAAACAAAGAACAGATTAGTACAGAATTTTTAGCTGCTATCTAAACTATGAATGAAACAACAACATCAAGAAACAAGGGAATAAACATTTTAATTTTATCAATTAAGCAAATATCAATCTTAACTTTACCTATTTAATACTAATTGATGAGTTTGTTGAGGACAATCAATCAAGAATTTTCTTGATAATAGTATCAAAAATTCTAGAAGAGCCTTTCGGTGTCAATAAATCAATGCAGTCAAGAACTACTGACTCTGATAACTACAATAAACATCAATATTTAATCATCAATCCACAAATACAGAGTCATAATGCAATCTAAAAAACCAAGAAAATAATTAACCTGATAAAAAGAGGACAAAAAAGTGTAGGGTTACGGTTTAGCAAATACCAATAATGTCAAAAAAGAAGGAAGCTAAGAAGACATACCTGAACGAAGGAAGAAGGATAGCATTACAGCTGATAGAGGCAAGCGGCAAATAACAGAGACAACAACTCGCAAAAAAGAAACAAGCTCCTTCATGGTAGAAACAACTTCCAAGTGGATGCTCCTCAACGACAACGGATGGAGTCGTGGAAAGCAGTCAACGACGGCGAAATGGCACAATGGCACCGAATGATGGCGATGGGGCTGACGGCGACAGAAAAATAGAAAGGAGGAGAGAAGTGAGGTTAATGATGTTGCAGTAATGGAAGGGAAGGGTTCGCAAATTTAAATTTATGATCAATTTTATTAGTGGATTTACCGTAAAAAAATCTACCGATAACGCACAGTCTGTGACCAAAACTATGCGTTTCATTTAATTTCCTTACCGTTGGATTTTCTCCCTAAATCTAACAGTAATGATCGCGCCAATTTTTTTTCCTCCAATTATTATCGGCAAATTTATCGTTGAAAATCTGAATCCGCCTAGTAAACTTGCTGCTATCCTTTGAAACTAAATCTGGCGATAAATCCGATGGTATCCAACGTTTTTCTTATAATGTTTAGACATTTAGATTTTTTTTTTTTGGGTTAAGAAGTGTTGTTTTGATTTACTTTTTGTGTGTGTGGGGTTGTGAATTTGGCGTACCTCTTGTAAGATTTGGTGATGTTGTTTTTATTGGCTCAAAACTTATTTTGTTTTGTTGAGCTTTTGAACTTTACTCTTCATATATGTCAAATATCTTAACTAAAAAAAATAATCTTTAGTGAATTTCATGCTGAATTTATTTGACAGCCTACTTTAATTAAAATGGACTGAAATTAACTGCTATATATAATATATTGATTCCTTGAAATTACTCATATACGATAACTTTTAATAAGTAAACCCTTGCATACTTTATAAAACTCTTGATTCAATTTCGTTAGTCATTCATCAAGATTCAATTCATAATTACAGATGAATATAGAAGGGCTTCGTTTTTTTGAATCCCTATCGAAATTGACAGTAGCAGGACAAATTTGGATAACTATATTTATAGTTGGTTTCTAGATAATTCGTTAACATCCAATATCTAGTATCACATATACATGTATTTCTTCTATACCGTAAACCAATTGTTCGTGTATTCAATTGGATTCGAGAAGCATTCTTTGAAACCTTTCAAAAGACTTAAAAAAAAAAAGAAAGAGTTGCCCTTTAGCTATTATATTATAATTTTATTATAGACACCCCGGCTTGACTCCTCTTTCAAATCTTAGTCTTAGGTTTTTGCTAGCCCTTTTCTTCTTTTTGATTATATCCTCGTTTATATCCATATGGTATAATCAATCTAAAAAAATTCGTTCGACCGAAGAACTGAATCTTTGCAACGAAATATTGAAATTTGAGTGATCTAAATGGAATTTTTATTTATTGTTGAATTGAATATGAATGAAATACAAATACGTTCTAGTTTTATGTAATATCCATTTTAATCACATGTCGTAAACGGAAGTTGCCAGAGTACGCTTAACCTCTGGATTTGAAATCACTGCTTATATACCCGGTATTGGCCATAATTTACAAGAACATTCTGTAGTCTTAGTAAGAGGGGGAAGGGTTAAGGATTTACCCGGTGTGAGATATCACATTGTTCGAGGAACCCTAGATGCTGTCGGAGTAAAGGATCGTCAACAAGGTCGTTCTAGTGCGTTGTAGATTCTTATCCAAGACTTGTATCATTTGATAATGCCATGTGAATCGCTAGAAACATGTGAAGTGTATGGCTAACCCAATAACGAAAGTTTCGTAAGGGAACTGGAGCAGGCTACCATGAGACAAAAGATCTTCTTTCTAAAGAGATTCGATTCGGAACTATGATATGTCCAAGGTCCAATATTGAAATAATTTCAGAGGTTTTCCTTGACTTTGTCCGTGTCAACAAAAAATTCGAAATGCCTCGACTTTTTTAGAATAGGTCCGAGTCAAATAGCAATGATTCGAAGCACTTTACACTATTTCGGAAATCCAAGGACTCAATCGTATGGATATGTAAAATACAGGATTTCCAATCCTAGCAAGAAAAGGGGGGAAACGGATACTCAATTTCAAAGTGAGTAAACAGAATTCCATACTCGATCTCATAGATACATATGGATACATATAGAATTCTGTGGAAAGCCGTATTTGATGAAAGTCGTATGTACGGCTTGGGGGGAGATCTTTCATATCTTTCGAGATCCACCCTACAATATGGGGCCAAAAAGCCAAAATAAATCATTTTAGCCCTTAGAAGTTATAAAAAAAAACAGATTATCCCTTTCA